>NC_090655.1:132595250-132943167 GCF_040937935.1 Hyperolius riggenbachi | reverse complement strand
AATGAGACCTCTGCCTGGAAGCAGGTTAGTTTACATTGAACCTGAAAGCAACCCTGACGTGAAAATAAACTGATGAGATAAACAATTGTATCTACAGTTCTGAGCCTGAATATGACTTTCCTGGAATCACTTAGTCTTATTTTGAATTTAAAATTTGAAATCTATGTTTTTAAAGAAAAAACTACTGTCACGTACCTGAGACAGTCAAAACTATTATGTTATTTGGCTCCCATTAGACCGATCTTGAAATCTTAATGGGAATCTGAGACAGGGTGGGGGCGGCGATATAAAAAAAAGTATACACATTGGGGGCTTCCTCCAGCTTTCTCCAGGCTGATCGCTCCCTCACCGTCCTCCTGCACCACATGGACCTTCCGCTGTTTGGCCAATAAAGTTTTTCAGTCGGGCCAGTTGGAGCATGCGCAGTTTGGCTACATGCTCCCTCCATCACACTCTATCACCGGAAGAGTTCTGCGCCTGCACAGGAACAGAACACTCCCAGTGACGGGAATACAATGAGGACATGGCGACTGAAGAACTTTACAGGCCGAATAGTGGAGGATCCAGGCAGTGCAGGAGGATGGCAAGGGTGCGATCAGCCAGAAGGGGGCTGGAGGAAGCCCCAGGTAGGTATATTTTTTTTATATCTCCCCTTCTCGGGTAGACTTTAAACTTGTTATGTGTTCCCTGCAATTAGATGTGCTTTTCATACCCACACAGAGTATTAAGACCTGTAATTAGTTACCAGTGAAGGTCATGCTACAGTCTGATGGCAGAAAAACTGTTATTTAGAACCTTGGGTTGTTAACCCTTACAGTGAGAAAAAAGAAACACAGCTTAATTCTAAGTAGGATTGGGACTGTAGATACCTTGACCAAACATGTCTGTTCGTTATTGCATTGTGAATGGGCGGAGTGTGGGTGGGAGACCATGAAGAGCAATAGAACGGGATTGGGGTTCCCATTGTTTCATACGACGTTGTGTAATACAAAGCTAGTAAAGGTGGTGGATTGATATCTGCTGAAATCTTGTCTAATATGTAGTGGTGAGAGATGGTAGACTAGGTACATGATTGATATCAAGAAAAAATAATTGACCTATTGATAATTGACCTATTGATGATGATTATATAGCATATGTCCAGCATTTGCCAGGAATATACAGTAGTCTCACTTTTTTCTTCTATCTGTCCTATCTGCTCTCAGAATAGCCGTGTAAAGTCTGCTATCACTCACAAGTGTTAAGGTACCCATGCACTATACAATACTTTTGCAGTAGATTGTACAAAAACATCTAATTGGGCAGAAATTGTGGTTAACCATTGCATCACTGTTGTCCCGTGATGTTCCCGTGGACGACATCCCTTGATCAGGATTGGCTTTTTTTCAGCGATCTTGGTCCTAAAGTCCATTGTGGGTAGATAGCGGGATGATTGCCGTGGTAGAATAGTGTATGGGTAGCTTTAAGCACACAAACTTTGTAAGGGCAGTAGGGAAAAACGTTGTAAGGGTGTCAGGAGATAATCTTGCACAGTGCCTGCCTTCTCACTGAATGGAGATCAATATATGCCTGAATTATTTGTGGCACAACAGAAGCCCATGTTGAAGCAATATTTAGCTGTTAATTAGACCAGAGAGGCATTATTGTGCCAAGATAGATGCAGCAGTTCTAATAAACCTATTAAATAAGACACATTTGAAACAGGTGTATAGAAGCACATTTTGTCATAGTGGAGTCTTAGAGAGACATACATTTATAGCTATGATGAGGACTGCGGTTCAAAGGCCTATCTTAGATCTCAGCTGTCATAATAACTCCACTCATCTCACACATCACCACATGTTTCTGGGATTCAGACAATGAGGGTGATTTACAAACACAGCTCAAAGGTTGATGTGGCTGAGAAACCCTCCCAGGATTTATCTGCTTATGTTACATTTTTCATGTTTCCTGAATGATAGATACAGGTACCATGAACTGGATACAAGTTAACAACATCAGAAAGATGCCTACCTTCTGTCCCACCTCTCCCTGGTCGCCCTGTTGCATTAGTGAAGGAAGAAAGAAAAGAGAAAAAGACACAAAGCAGCAGATGTGAAGGACAAGTGATATAAAGTCTGGGTGACAAGACCATAATGTTAGAACAGCAGAATGGTTCGGCCCACTTTTCTGAGCATTGTGAAGTATTCTGCATAGTATAAACTACCCATCAGCATGCAGCCCTCTTTGTTTTAATAACATTTGGAACAAAAGCTTAGTATACAAATACTGAAGGCAAAACATGCGTGTGAGAATGCAGGTGTGTGTTGTGCCAGCAATGTGCTGGGTTAATGTCGGAGAGCCTTTTTAAACCCTACGGTTGGACGCAAACACATGCATTTATTATTACAAAACCCTTCTGCAGAACTACATTTAGTTCATTTCAACATTCCTATCCATTCATCAAATTCAGCCATTTATGAAGAACAAAATCAAGTCAAAAATTTAACTGGTACTTGTAGCAGCAAGACAGACTCAACTCTGTGCATTGTAAGCTAGCCTGGAAAAGCAACAGATGGAAGGAACATGACTGGCTAGTGGCTAGTATGGGTAATACAAACATATGACTTTCTATTGTATTCTTTAAAACAGTTTGCATTTTATAATTTTTTTATATTGAATAATTTAAGAAAATAAAAAGGGTACCTGAAGTGACATGTAACATGGGCCAGATTTATCAGATGCCAGTAATACTGTGGTGCACTATATTGCACTGCAGTAAGACCGTCACTTTCACAGACAGCACCGCAATTTACACCGGTAGTGTGGCTCATGGTACTAAAGTAGCACGACCGTTGCTACGGTAATGCGCATTATAAATGAACGTTATTGTTAGTAACGCACATTACCATAGCAACGGTTGTGCTACTCTACTACCGCGAGTCACGCTACTGGAGTAACGCCTGGTGCTGCATGCAGAAATGAAAACTCTTGGATGGCAGTGAAGCACTTCTTAGTGCAAGGAACTAATAATAAAAAGGCCAATATCTCAAGGTAGGAGCTGTAAACACAAAATAAAACGAAAGGATTCCAGGAAAGTCAAATTTAGGAGTAGGACTACAGATACAATTGTTTATTTCATCAGTTTATTTTCACTTCAGGTTTGCTTTTAGAGTACCTGGGGGGTTTGGAATACCACTGTATTTGTAAGTTTTCTTTTATTTTAGATTAACATATTTAAAACAATTTCCTCTACATCAAAGTGGACCTAAACTGTAAATTCCAGAGTGAAAAAGAACAAAAACAGCACTTAGTATGACTGCCCGCCTTCTTTTTAACCAATGCAGCAACAGCTGATTTCTGTATTAATTAAGCAACAGGGAAGCACTGGGACAGCTCTGGAAGACTGTGATTGGCAATCCACCACTTCTCTCTTCAACTCCTCTCTCTCTTAAGATGCCCCTTAACAGAACAATTTTCTTATACAAACGACTTCCAGTCCGATAATGGCAGTCGGACTGGGAGAAATTAGAGGGTGCTGATGTTGCGGATTGACACAAATGATTGCGGATTTATTTAATCTGAATTGCTTGGATTAGTTTTAAAATGTATCTCATTTATCGCGATCGTTGAGTGACAATATTTCTGGATCGAAAAGTTGATTAGAGCAGAAAATTGTACCGTTAATGTGCAGCTTTCAAGCCTGGCTCGATTGAACAGTCAGAAGCACAGTACATCTCAGGCCACACCTACTGGGCTGCTCTAAATAGACACCTCCTACCCTCATATGATAGGCTGCCTCTTCCTGAGCACTAAACTGCCATGGTAGTTTTTCGGGAGAAGGGTGTAACATTTACATGCTAATTGTTATAACTTCTACTGCCAATGCTGACAATGTGGAGTTGAGGCCCACAATTATGTAATGCTACAAAAGCAAGAGTGAGCAGCTATGTTGTTAATGCAGAAAACTACAGAAGGCCAGATGGATACTGTAGGAACTGGATAATAATGTACATGATAAACCCAGCATGCTCAGAGTTCTATAATAAAAATACCATAAGTGTACGTATATAAACTAAACCAGCCCCAGATGGCTCCCTGTTCTATCATGCAATGACAATGTGTTATTAGTTTTGGCCCTCAAAGAACTATGGGAACTCTTTGGCTACCTATTGTTCACAAACACTTCTCCACAAGAGCTACTATACTGTGTACCCAACACACTAACCCAACGTCTTTATGGTGCGACCTTATGTGTGCATATAAGGGCCGGTTCACACTTGCGGTTTTGCAAAAACCGCACCGGATGTCCGGACCGCACCGGAGCCGGATCGGACCTGAACCGTACGGTTCCTGTCCGGATCCGGTCCGGTTGCATACGGTTTCCGTGCAGTATGAACACGGTTGCGGTCCGGATCCGGATTCTTAAAGAGTAACAACCTGTAAAAAAATGTTGGGGTCTGGGAGGTCAGCAGAAGGGGGACCTGTGGAATCAGGCCCTCTGCTGTTTAGCACTCACCTCCACCTCCGACATGCTGCCAACATCTCCGGATCCGGATCCAGCTGTGCTGCTCCACTCCAAAATGCTTGCCCATGTGTCCCCAGCCAATATCGCCGCAAAAATCCGCATAGGAAGTGGGGTAGAACATCCGGATTTTTTGCCAGTGTGTTGTGCGCTCTCCGGTTCTCATTGGTTTCCATTGGCCGGATGGTGCAGTCCGGCTCCGCCCCGGATACGGCTGCCGGAGGAGCCGGACCAAAAAATAGCGCATGTTGGAACGGACACCGGAGTCCGGATCCGGTCCGGCTCCGGTCCGGACGAAACGGACACATGTGAACCCTGGCATAGATTTACATTGCTATGCCGTGCGTCCGTTTCGTCCGGCCAGCATGCGGTGCGGCTCCGGCACGGCTATTCCGGATAGCCACCGCTAATGTGAACCGGGCCTAACTCAGAATGTCGCACTGCAATGTTAAACCTGTCGGCTGTTCACAGTGCACATGTTGGGTTGTGGCATAGCATGCTGCGTTAGGTGAAGGTAAAGCATGCAGTGCATTGAACATAACTATTACCAACGTTATAATGTTTGCACATGCGCCATGAAGTCAGCAGCAGGTACAGAGAGTTGCCATAATCAGTACCAACACATCAGTTTAGTCTGCTTGAGTGCGCATGTGTTGCACATTTATAACGTCACTCGCCATAACGCTATTGTGATCTAACACATCAAATGTAGTCCAATTCTTAATTAATTTTATTTTTTGATCCTAACTATATACAGGAAGCAAGCTAAAAGTTAATGGAACTAGGAAAGATGGCACAACTCTATGATCAGAGAAATATACTAAGTTAAGTGAGTAGAGCTTTGACACAGGGATGCAGAGATGTTAGAGTTGGGTTATACTGTACACAATAAACAGTCTGCTGTGGAGAGGTGACAGGCAGCAAGAGAGTCCTCATACCCCTTCAGATGAGCAAACCAGTAGCCTGTTATTCAAAGTAAATGTATAACTATGTAGGGAGCAATCTGCGGCCACTTTCTTTCATGCAGGGCATAATTGCACTTATCATTTAATTTTCATTAGACAGATTAGATAATTGTTCAACTACTAGCAGGAGTATGTACTTTATGAAGAGCAGACTTGCTTAGATGTGGATTACAAGCATAAATTGTAGCATAAACAAGCCCTGAAGCCTGGAACAAAAAGGAGCAAGATGTTCAATGCTCTTCTTTAAAGCCAATACTTACACTTCTATTCTACCTGTGGAGATCATATGAAATATAATTTTCACAAATCCAAAATGTATCAGCCTCAAGTGTCCAGGGCCAGTCTAAACATTGCTATACAGCAAATAATACCGATAAGCAAAAATCTGGCCTTGAATAAAACATAACACTGGAATAAATTTCTACGATATGATGGCCCAAATAGAATAGAAAAAAAAAAGTGGACCAACTTAAAGGGACTCCGAGCACCTCTCATGGGCATGCCTTTAAGACAGACGACTTCCAACAAAGTCGTGCTATAACCCCTCTGGAGGAGCCTCTTACAATGGCCATGCGTGTCACTTCCTCTTCCTGCTTCATTCAGTGATGCACTTCTCTAACAGAGAAGATGGGTGACCCGGAAGTTATAACATAACCAAGATGGCAGCCACGATTTTTAGATTGAAATCAAATGAAAACTATTTGGTGTAGAATGGCAATTCAGGTATCAGAAAGAAGAGAGCACAAGCTACAGAAAGGTATGCATCTTTACGTACTTTGCAGTACTGGTTGGAGTCTCAAAGGCATGTCCATGAGAGGTGCTCGGAGTCCCTTTAACAAAGCAATGTGTAGAAAACTAGCTACACCTAAATTCCATTAACCAGTTTCTAAACTACTTTAAATGCAGCTGCTTATAGTGTGAACTTCTACAAGCTGAAAACTCAAGTTTTCAGAATCGTGGTATAATTGTAATCAATGGAAAATTTCATGGAAACCAATGCAAAGCATTTTTTAAAAAAAGGATATAGCCAATCCAATTGGTTAAGATGGGAAGATGGGATAGTTGGGTGGAAGAGTGGGAATGGTTTATGTTTTCTATATGTATATATTTATGAGAATTTTTCTAATTAAAAAAATGATGAAGGTGCTTTGTTATAAACATCTACACAGCGAGCATCAGCTGAGTCAGGAACCTGCATGCAATTATATTTCACTCTATACAAGGCACATTAGCTACTAAGTTTTTAAGACTGCAATGCTGTAAAAACACACCTGAGACATGCGCACATATAACTCTACCTTTACACCCGCAGGTCCAGGAAGCCCAGGTGCACCTGGCAAGCCAGCTTCACCTATCTCCCCCTAATAAAAGGAAAGATAAGCAACAGCAGGGTAACATACTAAGAGAGGCATAGCCCAAAATGTTGTTACACTATTTGACACTGCCCAGATTAAGATGGACAACCCCACACCTGTGATAATCCAATTTAGTAAAAGTTGGATTGCAAAGTGCATTTACTGTCAGCACAGTCAGCTATGAAATTATCTTGGTTCTCTCCTGTGTGTATAAAGCCACGTGCAGACATATTATGCTAAACTGAAACTGACAACTAAGAACCAATTTATGGTCTCTTTTATGTCCTATACATTTTTTGTAGCTTAAAACAATTTCTTAAAACAGGTGATATGATCTATATCACTACTCAAGGAGCCTGTTTTCCAAGACGTAAGATTGCGCACTGCAATTCTTTTGCCACTGTGATTGCCTGGTGGAATGTCATCACATCCTTCCTAGGTGGTTATACAGCAGGGATGAGCTGAGATTGCTGACTTCTATGGTTCACAATATAACAGGAAACACAAACAGCTTAACTGAAATGAACAAGGAAAGTGCATGCACATGTACTGTATGTCTCCCTATTCCTCACCAGACATTGCACTGCCTTGGCTACAAGCAGCCTGCATCATCCATCCAAAAAATGACATGCAACAGTGCAGTGGGATACCTTATGAATACTAAACAGTGAGCAAAAAGCAGGAAACATCTCATAGTCTTAACTCTCTATCCCCAAGCTTTGTTAACCCACTGAAGCCATCATGCAGTCAGGCTGGAAGGACAGGAAGCAACAACCAGTGAGTGAGTCCAGAGCTCCACCTCTGGCCAAGTTCGGTCCACCTTTTAAGAGCAGAGGACTCCTCCACTCTCACCTAGAAAATATGCTTATTCCATTGCTAAGGACAAAGGACTTGAAAAGGGGATGGACTCGGACATCCAGGAGCCAAAGGAAACACAAAAGAGAAAACCAGGAGCTAATAGTTCAGTATGTCAAAGCATGGGGTAATGATCTGCATAAGGAGATTTACGCACACTTTTTAAGGTTGCAACCCTCAATCAGGCATATGGTGCAATTCCCGCCACTGTTCGGGTATGAGAAGGTCTCATGGGGCGCACTCCTGGTTATGAGCTGAGTCCCCGAGAGGAGACCAAGATGATCAAGACAACAAACTCCAATACAGTTGTAAATTGTTAAGGGAAGAGGGTGTAAGGGGCCCAACGATATATCAGCTTAAAATAGAAAGGCAGTGGTGACACTCACCTCTCCTGAAAAAAAAAGAAGTCAATAGTGACTTGTTTTAGACAAGACAATTGACTTATACCAAACAAGGGTATGACAACGTGTTCCACAGGCTTTACCCGCTTCCTCGGGTCAATGATACCGAAAAGTGAGTACCCAATGGTTGAGTAGAGAATGATACGAGTGCTTCCGAGCTTGTAATACTACCAATATATATATTTTTTTAACACTCCATAATGACAGACACCTTAAAGATTTTTTTCATATTTTCCACCTTTTTTTCAGACAATCATTCAGTTTGGCTGAAGGAATGGAATCAATGGACTGAATGAATAACATTGTTTTTCTTTTTCCATATTTTTTCAGTTGTTTTTTTTTTTTTATTTTGCTTGCTGTGACTATTGTATATGGGCACTATATCCCACTATCCTATATTTGCTTTTTATAATACACCAAAATATCTAGTGTTTAATAGAGAAGCACTGTCCAACACGATTCAGAAAATAACTATTTTTCACAATGTAAAAATATGACAAAAACAACTGTATAAACAACCACATGGTTTGCAGCAGTCTGTCAGGCACAGTCCCCTAGACTACATTCCATGTGACAAGGTAAGGCATGCATAGATTTATCCTGGTATTTGTTTGCATGGCACAGTGTCACACGCAATCCTCTATACAAATATCACTTAGCACAGATGAAATGATGTAAGTTTCCTAATGCAGGGAGGCAGTACCTGCAGCCAACTCACTTCTCAATCTCCAATAATGAAAATGTCAACCACTAACAACAGTGCTGTAGTCAGCACGATAGATAGCAATCCCTTCGGATTTCAGGAATATTATTACAGTACAGTTAATAATACTTATGTAAAATACTGAGTCATCAGTGTCATCAGTAACATTTTTGAAAAACAACATTTTGAGAGGCAGAAGCTGTCTCAGTGTACAGCATATACTGAAAGACATTAGACCGACACAGATTGCTTTAGCCAGACTATACAATGAGGTTTGCGCTTGTTGGAACTACAATTTCTGGATTTTATAAACAAGTCACATATTAAGTAGTTCTAATTAGCAGGCTCCTGAGGCTGCCATTATACAAGCACTTCCAGGTCATAAAACTCACTTCATAAATAATACAATGAATTCCTTAAGTGTTTTAGCGTGTCTCTGCACATTTAGTTATGTAATAGCATAATTCATTAGAGACAGCTGGTAATTGCTTTGCCTTATAATTAGGTTCTCTTAGTCCTTGTGGACAGTATATACTACCACAGATTAAAGCAGGAGAAGGAACAATAGTAACTGGAAGTGATGATCCTAATGTGCTCATTACGATTTCGCAAAATTTTGACTAATTTTCATAATAACGGTTGTAACAGAAAACCATAATCGCAAAAAAGATTGCAGAATTTTGCAGAATTACGATTATATGTGTGATATTCGTAATTATGCAAATTTTTGTAATTACAATTATTTTTGTGATAGCTAATTCATAATTACGCAGTTTTCTCGTAACTTCAAAACAATTATGATTTCTTTTTTCATCAGTTTTTGGTAATTATGAAAAATTACACAAAATTACGAGTAACAGGTTATTAAACGCAAAATTACGATGTAAAGTGAAATTACGATGCAACATTACAAGTTACTACAAATTAATTACAAATTTTCCAAAAATTACAAATTACATTTTTGTTTCTAATTTGCAAATTATGATGTGAAATTACGCAAACACAACATTTTGGCTCGTCACTAGTTACTGAGCTTCCGTCCCAACCTCTTTATAGCGATGTTTGTGAAAAAACCTGCAAGGAAAACTGGAGCAAAACTGGTACAGTTATTCAGAGCAAACAATCAGGATCCTTGATCTAGACCCCTACTTTTGCACCACAGCAAAGTTCTGATTGGTTGCTTTGAGCAATCGAGTCCAATTTCACTTGCACTAATTTTCATAAATTTGGCCCTGTGACCCCCCTATTCTCACTATCTCTTTAGATACTACATAGTAGTACTGAGGACATGATTGCCTTGTGAATGAACAAAGTCTTCTTTGTGTCAATGATCTAGAGAGAATGCACGACAAAAAGGGCAGCAGTAAACATTCAAAGCTGGGATTATTCCAAGTTCTAAATTTCAAAAGTCTCTTATTGCCCGACTCTTCAAAATACTCCTATTGCTAGAATAGGCAAATTGCCAAGTATGATGCTGCAGATGTGTGCTGTGGTCTACGACTAGCACAGCTTTTAGGACTAGGTAAAGACAGTGCTGGGGGGAAAGCAAGGTTATGATAAGTACCAGCTATCTTCATTGGTTCACTTTAAAACTCATGTGTCTGCTATAATGCTGTCCATGTTGAAAAGCACAGCTGTATGTATCTCCACACTATGCACGTTGAATCTATGAAGGCAAAGTGTGTGATTATGAGACATTAAGAAATGCAAGAAGACTGTGCAGTGGCTGCCCAGAATGTGCAGTGGCTGCCCAGAACGGATAAATAAAGGCTGTTTCAGTGTAGTTTAAAGAATATACAGCGACAGGTTACCACATGGATGGACATGAGACAAAGCTGTCAAAGATGTCTGTGGATTCCCTTTACCATTAAAGTATACTTGAGTACCAATCATGGCACATAATGCCTAGCCTTTCCCCTTGCCTTTTGCAGCAAGGTCTGGCAACTTCAGCTTGTGTATCTCAGATCAGCCCACTGTTCACAACTACCAACATATGTGCATCAGGAACTGAGGCACAGGTAGATGTGCAACAAGAAACAAACATAAATGGCAGGGACATCCAGGATGAGCTGTAATCAGCAGTGACTGAAAACTGTATATGAAACAGCAGAAGCACTGGTAGACTTAATAAACACTCAAATCATCAGGATCATCATACAGAGCAATTGAAAAGTCACTAACTATAACGGGCCACAGCAGTCAACTGAAGTGTTACTAGAGCTACTGCAATCAGGACAATGCACTGCAGCAGTAATTACATGCTCTGAAGTAGGTAAAGCAGCAATATGAAGAGTTACCATGCCTTTGAGCTGAATTAGCAGGACTCCCTTGGAACTTTTGCTCAGGTACTGAGCTGTCTTTTACAATGGCTTCTTCTGCTAACTATTCACAGGGATCACCCCTATGTACAGTATTCCACTAAGGGCTCATTCACACTACACAATGCAAGCATTAATGCGATTATGTGTATGCGTTCCCAACACACAGCATGCATGTCACGGTGTGTTATAACATAGACGTTGGTGGCAACAACACAGTAGAACCCAATGGGAAATAGCGTGTGTTGTGCAATACAGTGTGTCTAGCTGCTCTACATTGCAATGCATGGGAACACACTGCTGTACTATGAATGGTTAGGTGAAAGTCAATGGTCTGACATGTTACCATGTGTAGCGTGCAGTATGTGCAGTGGGTCATAACTGACATTCACATATTGTAAATGAGCCCTTAGCCAGTGTTGTGTGTGAACACCTACATCATAACCGGTAATTAGCATTTCCAGAAGAAAGTCAGGAACAGCTGGTCACAAAGATCTCTGTAATAATGATGCTGTGACGACAAATACCCAGTTTAAGCAACTATGGGAGAAGGCTCAGCAGAATCTTTACCAGGCTGTTACATAAACACTAGATACAGAAAGAGGACATGTTATCTTTCCAAGTTAGCCAGAATGAATTTCGATTAGAATATGAGTTTATTAGCAGCACAAACTTGCCTCACTGCCAGGGGACTGTCTCTTTAATCAAGCTGATCTTCTGACATCTGCTGGAGAGGTATGTATGGCGTACATATATAACAATAGTGGATACCGAGGTTGTGACTGCACCAGTACCCCTGGATCTAAGGGGCCCACATAGTAATTTAGTGTTAATGATCTCCTCTATATGTACTTTGAATAGTAGCAATCATTAACAAACCACTCCCTTTCCTCTGCTTACACTTCTCTTATACAGTGGATGTTCTTGGCAGCTTCTAGCATGTAATTATTATATACAGCACTAGATAGACATCTAGTGTAAACGTTGCACTGCGGCCCATGGTAGCTAGGCCACTACAAACATACCTGCACTCACTCCTAAATGGTGGTCAGTACAGTTGTAGTTTTCATCATTTTAGTCCTAAACATTTTAAAGAGAACCCGAGGTGTGTTTAAAGAATGTTATCTGAATACAGAGGCTGGATCTGCCTATACAGCCCTGCCTCTGTTGCTATCCCAAACCCCACTAAGGTCCCCCTGCACTCTGCAATCCCTCATAAATCACAGCCACGCTGTGAGGCTGTGTTTACATCTGTAGTGTCAGTCTCGGCTGCTCCCCCGCCTCCTGCATAGCTCCGGTCCCTGCCCCCGCCCCTTCCCTCCAATCAGCAGGGAGGGAAGGGATGCAGGCGGGGACTGGAGTTCTGCAGGAGGTGGGGAGAGCAGCAGACTGACACTATAGATATAAACACAGCCAGCTCTGACAAGCTGTTTGTCAGCAGCGTGGCTGTGATTTATGAGGGATTGCAGAGTGCAGGGGGACCTTAGGGGGGTTTGGGATAGCAACAGAGGCTGGGCTGTATAGGCAGATCCAGCCTCTGTATGCAGATAATATTCTTCAAACCCACCTCGGGTTCTCTTTAAAGGGGTTCAGCATGGAAAGATATGGCACATTCCTACTGCTTCCATCATATTCTGCTAGCATGGCACTGGCAGCCTCTTAGTGAATGCAAAATCTCCATGACAACTGATGGGAATGTGTCATAAAGTAAAACATCGGTGGATGCCCAGACACTCAAGATTGTTGCCTACAAATCCGTCATGTTGGATCAAAATGGAGATCAAAATATAGAATATGAGAATACCCAACCACAATGAAGAAATCTTTGATGCATTTATAATTTATTGCTGCTAACCTTCTTAAAGCTATCACTAGCAAGGGATTATCTGAAGGAGAAGTTAATTCCAGCGTACTCTAGTGCACATACACTTGTCCTGACTATTTAGGAATGCCCGGCAATGTCTATATTTAATTAGAGTAGCTAACAATACAAGACCTACTGCTTGCACAACACTAAATAGTGTCCCATCCGTCCCATCCTTTCTCTTCCTAGAAAGAGATGACACTTGAGTATGTCATGCTTTATGGCTTAGAGCTGGATGACACCATATATTATGCATTGTATAACATTCCTTTCCAGCTGACATGTCCTTTTGTTAGCTCGCTACTTTATTCTCTATCATACAAATGCTATAATGATTAGGTTTCAGTAAGAAAATGAAGACTTCTACAATACAACCATCTCAAGCCACCATCATTTTATCATTTTATGTAAGCCAAAATGGTTTACATGCTAAATATTTCTACATTGCGCTGAGGAATCTTAAGGTAAATTTTACAAAGAGAGAGATGCCTGGGACAATCTTGTATGTTATACTTCCATTCTGTCAATTTATAGACCCAGTGTGAAGTATATGGTATATGTGGTTTGCTGACTTGACGGCCTTCTGCTAGGGATGTTCTCAATCTTCCACGGCCCATGGACTCATTAAGACCAACTCACAGATGCTGAGCAATATTTACGTCTATATTCAATTCTTACACTGTAAAAATAACTGCTCATGGCCCAATGCTGCACTTATAATTCAATTCAATGAAACATAAAAAGCCTCTGACACTTATGCTCCACTGGTGATGGCTGCAGTAATTGAATGCTAATAGTTGACAATGCTGATTTTGTGTCAGGGGAAGTGTGTATAAAATAAGAATTATAGCAGTATGACATTTTTTCCCCTCTTTTTTATTTAAGAAAAAGTTGCATTGCCCCCTGTATGTCATTAACCTTATCAAAGGCCAGGAAGGGGGAGCCAGTGACTGGGGGTTTGGGGCAAAATCACCTCAAAAGGGTTTTAATATTAATACTTGAAAGCAACCCTGTTAAAATATTAATGACAAGGGAATCCTACCTACCGGTGTCCTAAAATGGATGTGAGGATAACAGTATGGGGGGCCTAGTGAAGCTATTTTGTCTCTCTGTTAATAAGGGGGTGGGAAGTAGTCAATCCTTCTTCAATGGTATCATCACAATGTTAAAAACCATGTGGAATAGTATTGTCAGGAAGCACTGGCTCCACCCTTTTGGCTCCTACCTGATGAAGAAAAGAAGAAAATCTCGACAGTAGGTGAGGTTTAGCTAGATAGTACTGTTGTTCTTTTTTTATTTATAATGCTGCTGGTGCAATATAGTAAATACAGTAAAACGGTTTTCTTCAGCTCAGCTCCTCTTTGGCTGAGTTTACTATGGGCATTGTGTTGTGTCCCCTGTAAAAGCAGGAACACACTCCAATGCAATGGGTAATTGTGCCACACGCTATCTATGCATACAGTCAACGAAAAGTATGCTTTACTGCCACTATAAACACAAGTGTTTTGTGGTAACGCACTGTACCGTTAAGATGCAGTCAAACGCACTGCACTGACTGCACTGTGAATGTCACATAGGTGGTGCAGTGCAGTGCGACGTTCCATTTTACACTTACAATGCAGCTGTTATGTCGCACTGCAATGCATCACTGTGAATGTTGCCTTTGAGTCCCACTGCTGGTCAGCCAGACAGTGTTATGCCCAATGATAAATAACAACTGTCCACCGGCATGCACTATTTCCTAATCATTCCAATCCATCAGATCCCAATGTGCAGAGAACCACATTTAAGCGGAATATAACCCTGCATTTCAACTTTGCTCTAAAATATTATTTACAGCATATTATATGCAAAAAGCATTTTTTGTTTACTAGACCAGCATTGGAAGGGTTAACACAGAGGTTTAAAGGTCCTGGAAAGATATGCAGAAGTTCAGATAGATACATTCTATTTAGTTACATGTATCTATTGATAAACAGTTACACACTCTTTGGCTGTCGTCCAAGCTCCTTCTCAGTGAGAGAGATGAGTCACATTCAGCACTTAGATACATTATGTAAACAAAATGTATCTATTTCAGCTTCGGATGCGTCTGCAGAAATCTAAAGGAACTTTAAAGCCCTGTGTAACCCTTCCAATGCTGGTCTAGTAAAAAAAAAAATGCTGGTTGCATATAATATACTGTAAATAATGTTTTAGAGCAAAGTTGAAATACAGGGTTATATTCCGCTTTAAGGAGCCAGCCACATTTTCTGCACATCATAGACAGGGTGCATCTGGCCACTGTGGCTACAACAGGCTTACTATGCTGAAGGATTGTAAATACTAAATAGCATTCCTTCAGCTTAATTAATCTTTTCCATTATATGTATTTGTGGTGAGTGTACATTTTAAACTACCAAGTTACACTGATGATGTAACACGACTGTACGAAGACTAAACAGCTATAACACATCTGCATGCAAACACTCAGCATTTCATAAACAGACATAAGCATGCAAGTATGAGTGTGTACACCAGATATTTCCCAAGAATCAGCAGCAATATCATAGTGTTTACTCTACTGTGTTTTCATATATGTTACATTCCTCTGATGCAGCAGAGCGGACTTAACATTGTCATTTTTTACCTTCCTTCCCGGGATTCCTGCAGTGCCCGACTCTCCCTGCAAAAAAAATAAACTTCTTAGAATTTTTCACTTTTTTTCAGGAAAGGGAATGGAAATAAACATGAGACATAACCAGAGCTTTAGACAGATGGAAGACTAATTTAGCCAAGTCATGCTATCCTGCAATAAGACTGTAAAATCATTTCAGAAAAGGGTTTATTTTATAAGGCCTCATGTATATTGTACACAACATTCTTACATACACTAGAATTGAGCAACAGCAGTTTTATTACTGCTTACTACAGTGGGGGAATGGGAAGAAGAATTTCATTTGTCTTATTTGTTTCTGTACCCTAAAGTGGAACTGCAAACACATAATGAAGCTTCCCAGTCTGTGCATGGAAAGGTGTATACTCACCTACTCCAGGGCTTTCCTGACCTGACGGGACTCCAACATCTGTATCCCTCATCCCTTGGGACTCTCTTCTGCTGACACCTACAGCCTCTGGCTATGTGCCCTTCTTTATAGATTCCTAGTGAAAACTATAGTGAGCTAATCAGTACCCGGAGCACTATATATTATGGCAGTGCTGTATCCGGGATTCATAATGCCAAAGGCTGCAGTAAGGGAAGGTGTTATGTTTTGATTACCGCTTTATGTGTGAGGCATATGCCCCGCTTACACTTAGGGCCGGTGTCCATTACAAAGTGATGCGATGCGGCTACCTAGCCGCATCGCATCACTTCCGCCGCCGGCCACATCACTTCCGCATCTCCCTAAATCAGTTGCTCTCAGTTATAACTGAAAGGTCAACTGAAATTTCAAAGTAAGTCCCATGTTCTCCTATGGCACCTTTCACACTTAAAGGGGCGCTATGGCGAATTACTGTTTAAATTAATGCAGCATAAAATTAAGCCAGCATCCAAAAGAAGCTGCAATAAAAAAGCTTTAGTTTAAAAAAATAAACAGAGCTGCTTGCTCCGTCACTTTAGCTTTCAGTATCCCCTCATTTGCATCCTAAGCGTCGGACTAAACAGACCAGTACATTACTTATGGGGAACATCTGGTATGACTGTTTATTTTTTTCAGATCTAACTTCCCTGTCATCTGGTTGTTTTGGTTTATCCGCACTCACGAGCCTAGCCGCCCGCTACAAACAGTTGTAAAGCTGCATTTCCTCACAGCGTAGACTGAAGCTATGAAGGACCCCTGCACTCTGACAGGCAATAAATCAGCCACCTGACACAGAGGGGGAACGGATAGACAGCCGAGATAAGGTGGCTGATTTACTAATTTGCAATTTAAAAAAGTACCAAAACGTAGGTGAAAAAGTGCTGACAAATTTATTTTGAGTATTTTCTTACTTGCTGGTGGCGTCAAAGGCATTTACAGTGGGATGCGGAAGTTTGGGCAACCTTGTTAATCGTCATGATATTCCTGTATAAATTGTTGGTTGTTACAATAAAAAAATGTCAGTTAAATATATCATATAGGAGACACACACACAGTGATATTTGAGAAGTGAAATTAAGTTTATTGGATTTAGGTGCATAAATTTGGGCACCACAAAAAAGAAATGAAAACAAAATTTAGTAGCTCCTCCTTTTGCAGAAATTACAGCCTCTAAACGCTTCCTGTAGGTTCCAATGAGAGTCTGGATTCTGGTTGAAAGTATTTTGGACCATTCCTCTTTACAAAACATCTCTAGTTCATTCAGGTTTAATGGCTTCCAAGCATGGACAGCTCTCTTTAACTCACAACACAGATGTTCAAATATATTTAGGTCCGGGGACTGAAAAAGCCATTCCAGAACCTTGTACTTGTTCCTCTGCATGAATGCTTTGGTGGATTTTGAGCAGTGTTTAGGGTTGTGGTCTTGTTGAAAGATCCACCCGCTGCACAGCTTTAGCTTTGTCACTGATCCTGGACATTGGTCTCCAGAATCTGCTGATACTGGGTGGAATCCATGCGTCCCTCAACTATGATAAGATTCCCAGTCCCTGCACTGGCCACACAGCCCCACAGCATGATGGAACCACAACCATATTTTACTATAGATAGCAGGTGTTTTTATTGGAATGCTGTGTTGTTTTTCCTCCATGCATAATGCCCCTTGTTATGCCCAAATAACTCAATTTTAGTTTCATCAGTCCACAGCACCTTATTCCAAAATTAAGCTGGCTTGTCCAAATGTGCTTTAGCATACCTCAAGAGGCTCTGTTTGTGCTGTGGGTGAAGAAAAGGCTTCCTCTCGCATACAGCATCTCCTTGTGTAAAGTGCGCCAAATGGTTGAACGATGCACAGTGACTCCATCTGCAGCAAGATGATGTTGTAAGTCTTCGGTGCTGGTCTGTGGGTTCCCTCCGACAGTTCTCACCATTCGTTGCATCTGTTTATCCGAGATTTTTCTTGGTCTGCCACTTGGAGCCTAAACTTGAACTGAGCCTGTGGTCTTCCATTTCCTCAATATGTTCCTAACTGTGGAAACAGAAAGCTGAAATCTCTGAGGCAGCTTTTTGTATCCTTCCCCTAAACCATGATGGTGAACAATCTTTGTCTTCAGGTCATTTGAGAGTTGTTTTGAAATCCCCATGTTGCTACTCTTCAGAGAAAATTAAAAGAGGAGAGAACCTTACAATTGACCCCCTTAACCCTCTGGGCGATAATCCCGAGCTGAGCTCAGGGTAAGCCGCCGCAGAGGATTTCTCAGGCCCTGGTGAGCCGATTTGCATAATTTTTTTTTTGTTGCACGCAGCTAGCACTT
This sequence comes from Hyperolius riggenbachi, assembly GCF_040937935.1. Taxonomy (NCBI): domain Eukaryota; kingdom Metazoa; phylum Chordata; class Amphibia; order Anura; family Hyperoliidae; genus Hyperolius; species Hyperolius riggenbachi. The sequence goes on along the minus strand of NC_090655.1, from coordinate 132,924,828 downwards.
TGCTAGCTGCATGTATATACCGATCGCCGCTGCTCCGCTCTGATTGGCCTGTTTGCTCTGATCGCCGGAGGCGATCGGAGGGGGTGTGGGGATGCCACTGCACAGCGGCTATCATGTAGCTAGCTCTAGGCTAGCTACATGATTAAGAATTTTTTTTTTTTTTAAAAGTGCTGCGCCGCCTCCTGGCGATATTATTGTATCGCCCAGGAGGTTAAATACTCTTTCGTATAATTGGATTCACCTGTGTATGTAGGTCAGGGGTCACTGAGCTTACCATACCAAGCCAATTTGAGTTCCAATAATTAGTTCTAAAGGTTTTGGAATCAATAAAATGGCAACCGTGCCCAAATTTATGCACCTGCTTAATTTTATTTAAACAAATTATTGCACACTTTCTGTAAATCCAATAAACTTCATTTCACTTCTCAAATATCACTGTGTGTGTCTCCTATGATATATTTAACTGACATTTTTTATCATAACAACCAATGATTTATACAGGAAAATCATGACGATTAACAAGGTTGCCCAAACTTTTGCACCCCACTGTACGTAACCTCCTGAGCGGTATGCCCGACACTGTGTCAGGCAAGGAATTTTTGCTAAAAGCGGTATGACCGACACAGTGAAGGGCATGCCGCTCAGAAGGTTTTGCCCCTCATAGGAGTCCTCCAGTATAGATTAAATACCGTATGTTTTGGACAATAAGACGCTTCGGACTATAAGACGCACCTTGGTTTAGAGGGCAAATACCAGGGGAAAAAAATATACTAAACCTGGTGAGTCCATGGTGCCAGGGCGTCTTATGGACCTTCTGCTCCTAAACTGTCTCTATCTAAACTAGACTGCCCAGCTACACTAATCCCTACTGCCCTCCCAGCTACACCAACTGCCCTACACTGACCCTTGCTTCCCCACCACCTAGACTACGCTACTCTGCCACCACCATCTACACTAACTACAAATGCTATCTTCATTCACCTTGTAAAATTTGCACCCTAGCAATGAGGATATGTGGCATACTTGCAGATGAGGCATGCTGTCAGGAACACAGGAGCTGCATAATCTGGGCCCTGGATACATGAAGGACTTGCTGAAGCTGCACCACACCTCTCACAACCTCAGATCAAGTTCTATAAACTTGGTCACTCACAGAGTGCATCTCAAAAAATCTGGAGACAGAGCCTTCTGTCATGTTGCCCCTACTCTTTGGAACTCCCTGCCACACCCAGTAAAGACATCACCATCCCTGGAGCTATTCAAATCCAGATTGAAAAGCCACCTGTTTAGCCTGGTATTCCCGGACGTATAAAATTCTTCCTCTGTACCACGATGGTCTGAGCCATGCTTATGCACTTTGAGTCCTACGGGAGAAAGGCGCTTTACAAATGTTATTTGTTGTTGTTGTTGTAGGACTTCTTGGGGATGGCCGATGGTGCCTCTTATGAGTAGCTGTCCTGCCGAGGCTGATGCTAATGCTTAGGCTAGAAACCAAGGACCGGTGATCAATGGTGTCAGACATCAGTCAAAAAGCTACACAGGCAAGCCAGAACCTGCAGCTTGGGCTCAGAAGCACACAGCAGTTGCTTGTAGCCAGCGCAGCCAGGAGCTTCTGTTGTCCACAGCCCGCAGGACTGCCCCATTAGAGTCTCACGCTGGTTTCCTGGAAAGCCAGGTAGCCGGAAGTAGAGTGGACACTGCACGCTGGAGGCAGGATGTAGGACTCGTAGCACATGGCCACATAGATGCGGGCGTTTGCTGAGTCCTGCACCTGCTTGTCGGGGAGAAGTGAGCCAGGGAGCCAGGACCGAAGGGGACACGCGCTGGAGGCAGGATGCAGGACTCGTAGCATGTGGTTACATAGATGCGGGCGTCCGCTGAGTCCTGCACCGGCTTGTCGGGGAGAAGTGAGCCGGGGAGCCAGGACCGAAGAGGACACGCGTTGGAGGCAGGACTCGTAGCACGTGGCCACATAGATGCAGGCAAGTAGATGTACAGAGGCGCCAAAAGGATAAAATATGCTAAAATGTTTAAAATATTCGGGTGGCGGCGGTGGACCGGCCACTCAGAAATAGACTCGATGCTGTCGCTTAAGATAAAGACAATTTATTCACATACTCCATGAACAGAACCGCAACGCGTTTCACGGGTATATTCCCGCTTCCTCAGGCAATAAACAGACAGGAGTACACTGTAAAGACAGAGACAGATAGTGTGTCCTTAGACCAATGTATATGTGTGCTGATGATTTTTGGTGCATAGTTATTTTAACGTGAATAATGGGTAAACAATGCTGTGGTTAGAGGTATATTGGGAGAGGGGTGAGGGGCTGTGCGGAGATTGTTATAAGAGTTAAAAAGTGTAATGAAAAAATGGGGGGGGGGGGCACAGAAGGGGGGCGGGGAAGGGGGTGGGAACTATTAAGGGAGGGGGGGGTTAGGGAAAAATTAAGGGTGGCAAAACACAATGCAATCAGATGTAGTAAAATGCAGAAAAACAGACTCACCAGTACAGTCTCAAGGTCACGAATAGCGCCTCTGTACCAGTGAGTCTGGAGATCAAGGCTTATATACCTAAGAGTATATGGGTGGACCAATTGCATGGTTAATAAGGGGTGGGGGCTGTGTGATAGGCAGGTAATGTCTTTCTATGGGTGGGGAGGAGACAAGCTTGGGGGCGTGTTTGTGGGCCAATAGGAGCAGGGGACAGGTTATGTAACCTATGTTGGGCCAATAGGAGCAGGGGACAGGTTATGTAACCTAAGTTGGGCCAATAGCAAGAGGGGGTGTGGTTGTGTAACTTCGGGGAACAGAAAATAAACAAATGTGTACAAAGTGTATCTATTCAGAGGCTGAATAGAGTACTGGTCAAGGGCACAGCCTCTGGCACAGGAGACCAGGGTTCGAATCCCGGCCAGGGCCAGCACCTATTGTGTAAGGAGTTTAAGGCAAGACTGCCTAACAAATGTGTACAAAGTGTATCTATTCAGAGGCTGAATAGAGTACTGGTTAAGGGCACAGCCTCTGGCATAGGAGACCAGGGTTTGAATCCTGGCTAGGGTCAGCACCTATTTTGTAAGGAGTTTAAGGCAAGACTGCCTAATATTGCTGGGTGGTCTCCTGAGCACGTTCCAGTGGCTGCAGCTCCTGGGGCGTCTTAAATCTAACAAGAGAAAAGCGCTGTACAAATGTTTGTATTATTACCAGTACAAGATGCATGTTGCTGCCCCCAAGTGGTTATTTTTTAGACTGTTTGGGGAAAGAAGGTATCGATAACAAATAACATTCATTCTAACAGACATAAAGTGCATATTGGTGCATCTTTGTGCCCTAAAAGACTGTAGACATAAAGGACATAATTAATCATTGACATACAAAGAAATAATAAAAGTCTACATATAAAAAAATAAATATAAATAAATAAATACATCCATCAGAACAAGGCATAAAGGAAATTAAAATTCAACCGGTTCCTGATTAACTGCATAGAATAATAAAAATACTGATGATAATAACAACAATAATAATAACAGTAATAATAACAACAATGATAATAATAATAATAATAGTAATAACAACAAGAATAAGTAACAGATAAAAAGAGAGGACGGGATTAAAAAGAGAAACTGATCACTGTTAATGGGATGAACTAGTAAATTTTCTCCAGTACTTAATTGAGACCATCTGGAGTTAAAGTTTTGAGAATTTGGATCCAATACATTTCACGTTTCTTGAGGGAGTCAAAAGAATCTGAACGATTGTGCGGAATTGATTCGATGAATGTAATGCGGAATAATTCAGGATTACTGTCGTGGTAAGTGGAGAAATGGCGTGAAACACTGTGTAGGGAAAATTTGTTTAATATATTTCTTTTATGCTGTCCTACTCTACTTCTAGCTAGTTGGGTGGTTCTGCCAACATACTGCAGCTGGCACGGGCACGAGATTATATAGATAATATATTTTGATTCGCAGTTGATGACGTCCTTTATTTGATATTTAATGTTAGTGACCAGGGAGGAAAATGATGAGGTATTGAGAACAAATTGACAAGCTAGGCACCTTTTGTGGTTGCATGGTGCACTTCCTGGTATCTGGGTGGTGGGTGGACGCATGGTATTGGTCTGACTCTGGCGTAGTCTACTGGGGGCCAAAATGCTGCGGAGGTTAGGGGCGCGTTTGTAAGTAATGGCGGGTTTAGTGGGTATGATTGGTCGTAGGTGGGGGTCCTGGAGGAGGATCTCCCATCTCTTGTTTAAAATACTGCGAATGGACTGGTGTTGGTGACTGTATTTAGTGATGAACTGGGACATGTCTGAAGTCTTATTGTCAGCTGGTGGTGGTGATGGACCGTGGGTTTTGGCTTTGAGATATGCGTCTTTTAGAAGTTTTTTGGGGTATTGACGATCGGTGAATTTGGTTGTTAAGACTTTGGATTGACTATTATATTGTTGAACATCTGTACAATTCCGGTATATTCTTTTATACTGACTGTATGGAGTATTTTTGGTCCAGGGGCGGTGGTGAAAACTATGGTAGTGGATGTAGTTATTGGCATCAACCGGTTTGAAAAATGTTTTGGTTTTGATATGGTGTTGTTCAGTATATAGGACTAGGTCTAAAAATTCTATTGATACTGCGTCATGGTGAGAAGTGAACTGTAAGCCTGCGGGGTTGGTGTTAAGGTAGTCAAGGAATGAAGGGATAAGATCGGGGGAGAATGAGCTTCCCATGGAAACTCCACTGACTTGGTGGTAGGTATGGTCTTGGAATGTCCAAGTCAGTGGAGTTTCCATGGGAAGCTCATTCTCCCCTTCTTATGCTAATCTGGCCATGGGACTTCTTGAACATATTAAAATATACCACGACAACCCGTTCTCCAAAAATATCATCTTCTACAAAAGATATATAGATGATCTAGTGTTCATATGGAAAGGTACCCCCGATCTTATCCCTTCATTCCTTGACTACCTTAACACCAACCCCGCAGGCTTACAGTTCACTTCTCACCATGACGCAGTATCAATAGAATTTTTAGACCTAGTCCTATATACTTAACAACACCATATCAAAACCAAAACATTTTTCAAACCGGTTGATGCCAATAACTACATCCACTACCATAGTTTTCACCACCGCCCCTGGACCAAAAATACTCCATACAGTCAGTATAAAAGAATATACCGGAATTGTACTTATGTTCAACAATATAATAGTCAATCCAAAGTCTTAACAACCAAATTCACCGATCGTCAATACCCCAAAAAACTTCTAAAAGACACATATCTCAAAGCCAAAACCCACGGTCCATCACCACCACCAGCTGACAATAAGACTTCAGACATGCCCCGGTTCATCACTAAATACAGTCACCAACACCAGTCACCAGTCACCACCTACGACCAATCATACCCACTAAACCCGCCATTACTTACAAACGCGCCCCTAACCTCTGCAGCATTTTGGCCCCCAGTAGACTACGCCAGAGTCAGACCAATACCATGCGTCCACCCACCACCCAGATACCAGGAAGTGCACCATGCAACCACAAAAGGTGCCTAGCTTGTCAATTTGTTCTCAATACCTCATCATTTTCCTCCCTGGTCACTAAAATTAAATATCAAATAAAGGACGTCATCAACTGCGAATCAAAATATATTATCTATATAATCTCGTGCCCGTGCCAGCTGCAGTATGTTGGCAGAACCACCCAACTAGCTAGAAGTAGAGTAGGACAGCATAAAAGAAATATATTAAACAAATTTCCCCTACACGGTGTTTCACGCCATTTCTCCACTTACCACGACAGTAATCCTGAATTATTCCGCATTACATTCATCGAATCAATTCCGCACAATCGTTCAGATTCTTTTGACTCCCTCAAGGAACGTGAAATGTATTGGATCCAAATTCTCAAAACTTTAACTCCAGATGGTCTCAATGAAGTACTGGAGAAAATTTACTAGTTCATCCCATTAACAGCGATCAGTTTCTCTTTTTAATCCCGTCCTCTCTTTTTATCTGTTACTTATTCTTGTTGTTATTACTATTATTATTATTATTATCATTGTTGTTATTATTACTGTTATTATTATTGTTGTTATTATCATCATTATTTTTATTATTCTATGCAGTTAATCAGGAACCGGTTGAATTTTAATTTCCTTTATGCCTTGTTCTGATGGATGTATTTATTTATTTATATTTATTTTTTTATATGTAGACTTTTATTATTTCTTTGTATGTCAATGATTAATTATGTCCTTTATGTCTACAGTCTTTTAGGGCGCAAAGATGCACCAATATGCACTTTATGTCTGTTAGAATGAATGTTATTTGTTATCGATACCTTCTTTCCCCAAACAGTCTAAAAAATAACCACTTGGGGGCAGCAACATGCATCTTGTACTGGTAATAATCCAAACATTTGTACAGCGCTTTTCTCCTGTTAGATTTAAGACGCCCCAGGAGCTGCAGCCACTGGGACATGCTCAGGAGACCACCCAGCAATATTAGGCAGTCTTGCCTTAAACTCCTTACAAAATAGGTGCTGACCCTAGCCAGGATTCAAACCCTGGTCTCCTATGCCAGAGGCTGTGCCCTTAACCAGTACTCTATTCAGCCTCTGAATAGATACACTTTGTACACATTTGTTAGGCAGTCTTGCCTTAAACTCCTTACAAAATAGGTGCTGGCCCTGGCCGGGATTCGAACCCTGGTCTCCTGTGCCAGAGGCTGTGCCCTTGACCAGTACTCTATTCAGCCTCTGAATAGATACACTTTGTACACATTTGTTTATTTTCTGTTCCCCGAAGTTACACAACCACACCCCCTCTTCCTATTGGCCCAACTTAGGTTACATAACCTGTCCCCTGCTCCTATTGGCCCAACATAGGTTACATAACCTGTCCCCTGCTCCTATTGGCACACAAACACGCCCCCAAGCTTGTCTCCTCCCCACCCATAGAAAGACATTACCTGCCTATCACACAGCCCCCACCCCTTATTAACCATGCAATTGGTCCACCCATATACTCTTAGGTATATAAGCCTTGATCTCCAGACTCACTGGTACAGAGGCGCTATTCGTGACCTTGAGACTGTACTGGTGAGTCTGTTTTTCTGCATTTTACTACATCTGATAGCATTGTGTTTTGCCACCCTTAATTTTTCCCTAACCCCCCCCCCCCCCTTAATAGTTCCCCCCCTTCCCCGCCCCCTTCTGTGCCCCCCCCCCCCCCCGTTTTTTCACTACAATTTTTAACTCTTACAACAATCTCCGCACAGCCCCTCACCCCCTCTCCCAATATACCTCTAACCACAGCATTGTTTACCCATTATTCACGTTAAAATAACTATGCACCAAAAATCATCAGCACATATATACATTGGTCTAAGGACACGCTATCTGTCTCCGTCTTTACAGTGTACTTCTGTCTGTTTATTGCCTGAGGAAGCGGGAATATACCCGTGAAACGCGTTGCGGTTCTGTTCATGGAGTATGTGAATAAATTGTCTTTATCTTAAGCGACAGCATCGAGTCTATTTCTGAGTGGCCGGTCCACCACCGCCACCCGAATATTTTAAACATTTTAGCATATTTTATCCTTTTGGCGCCTCTGTACATCTACTTGTCAAGATATCCACCCTTGGTGGTTGGAAGGGTGACAAACCCTCTTTTCCTTCTTCAGAGATCGACATCTTAATCCTGAGTGGGGACAGGTCTAATCTCCCCACCTGCCTATATAGTGGTTGCCTAAACGGTAATCCATGTTTGTAAGTATAATACTTACTCCACATTAATTCTCCCTGATCCAATATATACTACACTATATTGGGCTCTCGGTTTCTCTGTTTTACATAGATGCAGGCGTCCACTAAGTCCTGCACCTGCTTGTCGGGGAGAAGTGAGCTGGGGAGCTAGGACCGAAGAGGACACGTGCTGGAGGCAGGATGCAGGACCAGTAGCACGTGGCCACATAGATGTGGGCGTCTGCTGAGTCCTGCACCTGCTTGTTGGGGAGAAGTGAGCCGGGGAGCCAGGACCGAAGAAGACATGCGCTGGAGGCAGGATGCAGGACTTGGAGCCCGCGGCAGCATTGATGCGGGTGTCCACTGAGTCCTGCACCTGCTTGTCAGGGAGAAGTGAGCCGGGAGCCAGGACCGAAGAGGACACGCGTTGGAGGCAGGATGCAGGACTCGTAGCACATGGCCACATAGATGTGGGCGTCTGCTGAGTCCTGCACCTGCTTGTCGGGGAGAAGTGAGCCGGGAGCCAGGACCGAAGAGGACACGCGTTGGAGGCAGGATGCAGGACTTGGAGACTGCGGCAGCATGGATGCGGGCGCCCGCGGAGGTCCTGCACCTGCTTGTGAAGGAAAAGGTAGTGGAAGAGCCGGGGGAGCCAGGACCAGAGAGGACACCGCACTGAAGGCAGGATGCAGGACTTGGAGCCCACAGCTGTATAGGTGAGAGCTTCCTCAGCATCCTGCAACTGCTTATGTGGGGACACCTTGGCTCACATTCGGACTATAAGATGCACTGAGTTTTCCCTCCCACTTTTGGAGGAGAAAAAGTGTGTCTTATAGTCCAAAAAATACGGGGATGTGGGGGGTTCAGGTCCATGTAGGCGGCAATAGGGCCACTAGTGTATGTCCCCCCAATCTCCCCCAATCCCCCCAGATCCAACCACTATATACATACCAAGCCTTGTTCCAGCGATGGCTGCAGCCTCTCCGCAGTCAGCACAGTTCCGGTATTTTCCCGTTATGGGGAGGATCGGGAATGACATCATCTATGCTGCATAAGTACCAAACTGAACTATAGTCAAATTGCATTCGGCCTGAATGCAATTTGACTATAGTTCAGTTTGGTGAGAGGCACAGACTCGCAATCTAAGGAAAAAGTTTATCAGTCAGTAAGTTGTATTTGTGGCCAGCATGAGGCATATTGTTTTATGCTAATGGTTGTGCTTCCCCTGGAGATTTGATTCATTGAAGAGACAAGATCAGGAATTCAGGGGATTTCTGATTATTTATGCTCATAAACATATGAAGAAGTAAATGAGTTTCTTTTCATCTTAGACTATAATCAATATACAGTATACTGTGTATAAACATGTTCTTACCTTGGGTCCCTGAGGTCCAGGCATGCCCTTAGAATAAAAAAAATGATTTATAAATGATAAAGGGAAAACAGTTATGTATATATGCTGAAACAAATAAAGCATCCATCTTTTTTACTTTGTTCTAAAGAACGATAAACACCATGCATATCGTGTGAGTATTTTAAATGAAACTACTAAGATGCAGTTTAAGTGTAGACTTTCAGCTTAAATTCAATTGGGTGAACAAAACGATTGCATAAAAGTGTGAGACAAATAAAGAATTTTTTAATACAATCCCTTCATTTCAGGGACTTTCACAAAATTTCCACTTTTTTGCTTTAATAAACTCCATGGTTGTGTTGGCGGTATGTTTTGGGTCATTGTCCATCTGTATCCTGAAATACCGCCCACTCAATTTGACTGCATTTATGTGGATTTGAGCAGACAGTATGTCTCTGAACACCTCAGAATTAATTTGGCTGCTTCTGTCTTTTGTCAAATCATCAATAATCACTAGTGTCCTAGTGCCACTAGCAGCCATGCACGCCCAAACCATCACAGTGCCTCCACTGTGTTTGTGTTTTACGGAGGATGTGGTATGCTTTGGATAATGAGCTGTTCCATGCCTTTTCCATGCTTTGGATATCAAGCTGTTCCATGCCTTCTCCATAATTTTTTCTTGCCATCATTCTGGTAGAGGTTGATCGTGGTTTCGTCTGTCCAATGAATGTTTTTTTCCAGAACTGTACTGGCTTTATTAGATGTTCTTTAGCAAAGCCCAATCTACACTTTCTATTCTTGAAGCTTTTGAGTGGCTTGCACCTTACAGTGCACCCTTTGTGTTTATTTAATACAGTCTTCTCTTTATGGAAGACTTGGATATTGATATGCCTACCCCCTGGAGAATGTTATTCACTTGGTTGGCTGTTGTGAAGGGGTTTCTCTTCATCATGGAAATGATTCTGCGATCATCCACCACAGTTGTCTTCCATGGACTTCCAGGTCTTTTTAATATAATCGGATCGGATGAAAATCTGTGCCGCCAAGTGCATGCCCAAACAACAATGCAACACATTTTGGGCTGAAATTGGTTGCATTAATTGGCCACACATGCTTTAAGATGTTGGCCCATCGTGGTAAGTCGGGTGTGTGGCGGGAATGGCTAGCGATATTAGTTTGTTTGTTAGACTTCCCATAAATGCTGCCGGCACATAGCACGCCGGCGTGTATGTGAAGTCACGCGCATGGCACACCGGCCGGCTTGTATAGGGAAGAGCGGTGCATGCGAAAGAGGACAGGCACCACAACACAAGACAGGTAATGTATAAATGCATATACACACATTTACACACATTTATACATTAGGGAATGGTGGTGTAGTGACGAATGCGGCGGGCTCGGCCAATTCACAAGAGATTTCATGCTGGAATTGATCGGGAATCGGCCTGCGGTATATGGGCAGCCGACAGATCTCTCTCTAATTGGATTCACTTAGAGAGAGATTTGTCTCTTGGTCAAATCTGCTCATCATCTAGGTGTATGGCTACCTTAATTGTGCGCGAATGCACCTATAGATATGAGTTGAGGCTCATAAAAGAGATGATTTGTAGCTAATCAGACAGTCTCATGATATGTGTATTGTTCCTTATCTGTTAGGCCCAGTGCACACCAAAACTGCTAGCAGATCCACAAAACGCTAGTGGTTTTGCGTGCGGATGACAGAGTTTAGTCCAGTGCACACCGGGCGGATCTTGAGGTTTTAAGCAAACCGCAAACGTGCAGCAAGAGGCCCGTTTGCGGTTTGCTAAAAACCTCAAACCGCCGGTGTGCACCAGCCCATAGAGATACATTAGCCATGCGGATGCGATTCGGCCGGCGGATCCGCCCGGTGTGCACTGGGCCTTAAATTAGATTATATATCCACAGTGGCAGTTATACATTCTCATGTCAGACACATTTTTATAGTCAACAGAGTCCCTGGTGCCACACAAATACAGATAGAGTCCTTTGATATTCTATAGCCAATACAGCTGTTGTGAATCCCATTCCTAAACCACCAGCTGACCGGCAGAAGTTATTGGGTGTTGCCAGTGCTTGGTTTAACTAGGATTATGAAGTTAACACTACACGGATGCATAAATACATACATACAATATGTCTTTATCTTTATTATAACATATCTTTCACAAAAACTTACTTTGCCATCTTTTCCAGGCTTACCCGTCTCACCTGGTCTTCCCTGTGGTTGAAAGAAACAATAGAATTATAAACACACCTGGTTAAACTGATTTATCTTCAGATTTTAAACTGTTCTCCTTCAGCCTGAGACTAGCACATGGACGGGCGCAACATCAAAGTTTCTCAAGGTCTTTTTTTAGTTTGATTTTCTGCTGAGAGGAGGATCATTACAAGTTAGAGTGTTACTTCCTCTGCCTGGTATTTAACATGAGTCTAGAGTGGAGGAAATAACATTGGTGTCAGCCAGTGACACATATGTTTGGATAATGATCACCCAGATAAAGAAGGAGTCAACATAAGAAGACAGATTTGTCCATTTTCCTTCCACTCGCTATTACAAGCTGATCTAGCAATATGGATTGTGGGATACACCAGACAAAATAAAATGTATATATAAAAAAAAAAATAAAAAAAAATAAAAAAAATATATATATATACACACACACACACACACACACACACACAGACTGGGTTGTTGAAATAGCATTGTAATTGGTCATGCTCGGGCATTGGCTGGTTGCAAGACCGATCGACTGCCACTGTACACACATAACAATTATCTGCAAAAACGGCCGTTATCAGCCGTTTTGTCCAATGATTATCGCATGTGTGTATGCTCCGTAACAGCAGTCACATGCAATTACCCACAGCAAGAACTAGGGGTGGACAATGAGATGCAAATTATTTAGAGTTAATGTAAGATTATGCAAATTGTGTATGCACATATGTGCAGCTTGCAAATGGACCAAATGAATGCAGCAGAGGGAAAATTGGTGCATTTTAAAGCTTTAAACTGCGTAAATTTGAATAATGCTGCATCTCATTGACCATCACTAGCAAGAACCAATTCTTTCTAAAATCACGACAGTCGGGATTGATAACAAACTGTTTTCATATGTCTGCAGTGGCACAAGAGCTATATTATTGGCTTTTCAGTGAATGTACTATATTACATGAACCAGGTAAGGGTCACGCCACCCTCTAGTAATTGAAAAATACAGTTCAGGGTAGCTGATTCTCTCATTCTCTCTAGTGTTGAGCCTTGGGATGATTACAAGATGAACTTGCATGTAAAAATACCCCTTTTCCTCCTTCTGTGCTACATACAATTCTGTATCCCTGAATTTTTCGGAATAACACAAGTAATCTCATTTCATTAATAAGACCACAAAAATGACTGTTCATTTTTTTTTACTCTTTTGCATGTATGTTTTTGAATTTCAGTCTCCATATGTTGCCTTTAAAATCAGTCCATATGAGCTGAAGAAAGAAATTTCTGTAATGAATTTGTAAGCTCCTAGGCAAAATGTGGTGATGCCCAAAAAATCCCATTAACTCTGTTTACAAGAAATGGTGCCCACAAGCATGCCCATGCACAGCACATCAAGCATTGACTAATCATTCTCCAACCCTTGCTGAGGCCTGACATGAGCTAGGCTGTAGTGAGCACCAGGAGATAACAGGTAATGCTGCTTTATAGCACATAGTTTGCATGTAAGATCTTTAGATAATGCTGGAACCTCTTATCATCTTAATAAAATATGAATATTTTTGCAGGGCTCGGTTGGTGGCATGGGGAAGTAGGTGGCAGAATTAGGAGGGGCTGGGATGTGTTTTACTGCTGTTTAATATGTATGCATGCACCCTGTGTGGTCAAACATGTTCAAAATATCATGATATACTTGCAATACTGTGGAATCATGCACAAGCATACACATTATTCATTGCAAAGGAAGGAGATTACTTATTTGCAACCTGTCTTTGTTTTCTGACATATGTTCAAATAAACATGATCACAACTGTATATACAGCTGAAGAATATGACCAGTCTTCCAAAACATATCATCATGAAAACGCTTTAGTTGGCTATTTGGCCTTTAGATTGTACGCTCGCAAGGGCAGGGTCCTCCTCCTAATGTTTACTGTTTTTGTCGCAATATTTGTGCTGCTTGAGACTCTGCTGTACATTTTTTGGTTGTATCTATGTTCCCCTTGTCGTCTTATTGTGCTTTGTAAAGCGCTGCAGAATATGTCGGCACTATATAAATAAAAAATGAAAAAAATAATAATAATAAAAACATATAATCTTCACCTATGTATTTCTCTTGGTAGATACAGTGCAAATCAATTATTTAAGCATGAATCTTGGTTGTGAAAGTGTTCTATTTATTTTTATCTATTTAATTTTTTGCTTGGACTATTTTTACTTTTTTTGTTTTATTTTGGCTCAGAATTTTTTCATAGAGCGACTGATGTTTTTCCCTTCTTTGTTCTGGCACTTCTGGTTCCAAACTAAGCTAATGCACATTCTTTTTTTGTGCCATAGTCTTATGAATAACTTGTGTTTGTTGGTGTTGGAGAGTTAAGGTTTGATGCTCAACCATCTATAAACTAAGGTGCAGGATTAAAATGGTAAAATATGCAACATAAAGCTTACATAAAAGGACATAAATGATAAATTAAAACAAAGCCATTGCATTGAAACTTAAGAAAGATCAGAAAGTGGCCTACTTGTGATATATAACACTTAATGTGGCCTTCACCAATCTACACACCGGGAAGCCTGGAGAAAGGAGTTGTCAAACTTACAGCTGGTCCGATAACCCCTGGCAATCCTGGGTCTCCTGGAGGTCCTGAAGGCCCAGGTGGTCCAGGTGGGCCTGGTAACCCTGGTGAACCTTGGATTCCAGCCTGACCCTGTTCACCCTAATTTTGAGAAAGAAACACAAGGAAAAAAATGTAAATGAGTACTTTGCAATCCTGCATGTAAAGCCCTTCTCCAGGTAAGAAGATATGCTTATTATCCCCACTTCTTGCTCACACCAGGATGACAAGTGACTTCTTTTTTTTAAAGTTACAAATTACTTCTTTGGCAGCCATTAAAGCAGTGGTCATGTGACCTTCAGTCCATTTCTCTGAAAGATGAAAGTGAAAGATGCCATGTCCATTCTTCTCTATGGAGAAGGCCAGGCATAGAAATTCACAGAATAGTGTTGTGCTTGCTATTTTATAGCACTAAAAAAGGAGCAGAGAGTAGTAACATATCCACTATTTTAAGGGCTGCAAGAAAAAAAAGACTGTTTCAGTTTTAAAAAAAGACAAAAAAAATTCACCTATCCTCCTGGAATAAATGGGCATTTAGCAAACAGGTGAATATATTTTCTTGCCTGGAATTGGACGTAAAGTGTGAAACTTAGCATTAAGCAAGAGAGCGCAAACACCATTACTGAATCAGCAAGCTTTCATTCAGGTTAGTATGCATACAACATCAAGGGGTTTCCTATAACTCAGTTTATAAATTGATAGGTTTTTTTTATGAATCTTCTGTTTTTATGTGTAAAAGGACATTTTGTCTTCTGACTAAACACGTTTCTAGCTAAACACTTGGGATTAGCTAAACTAATTGGGATTAAATGTTTACTCACACTGTATATGCAGCACTGTACAGAGGTACGTAGTATTATTGAAATTCAACATTTGCTTTTGCTATAGTTGCTTATTTGTTATTATATGCAAAGACAGGGAAAGGTCACAACCATTTTGGAGTACAGTACAGTCACACACTGAAAGTGATCTTAGGAATTCGGCTCTTGTAACTTGGTTTAAATCTCTAATAATTGCATAATCCTTTTGTCCTACTTTTCTATTTGCAGGCTTTGCGGCTCCTTTCTAATGACAAAAGCCCCACCTCCCCACCAACCACGATTTCTTAGCAGGATGACATTCCTTCTATAAATATTCTGCCCTGACATTCGATGTTCCTGAGCGAAAGGCTGCATTTAGAGCTGGGATTATGAGAGCTGCTGGTCGGACAGTTCCTCCTCAGCAGTATGTTCTGCAGTACATTACCACCATTGTTTATAGAAAAACAGCATAGTGTTGTGTATGGAATCCAAGTCATGTGTGTTTCTTGGGAAAATATAATTTATGGCCACTTGCTTTCCTGTTTCTCCATCATTAAGGTAGTCGTTAAGGTAAACCCTTGAGAATGCAAAGATGGAATCTACAGATAGTTTATTGTTTTTAAAGATGAACTGTACTGTGCTGTGATTGTATTCAGCCTTTACATCCAGTACCTAACTGGCTGCATTATTGTTCAAGCTGTGTGAATGAATAACTGGTCACTAAATCACAGGAAAAGGTAGACAGCCTAAGACAGGGGTGTCCAAACTTTTTAGGCCAAGGGCCATATCACCTTTCTTGAAAGTGCTAGGGGTCCGAACTAGTGCAATTAGATAGAATTTTTTCTCATTAGGTATACTGCCTGTCACATTTTGTCAAATAAAACATTTCCAAGGCAATAGCCCATATACCATGTGCAGTTAGCACAGTGGCAGCTGCTAATCAGTGGCTGTTACTGCTGCTGGCACAGTGACAGTGGCAGCTGCTAATCAGTGGCTGTTACCGCTGATGGCCCCAGCATGCGGCACTGCAATTACGGCCTGTGGGCTGTATGTAACTGACAACTGTAGAGAGTTTGGGGGGGGGGGGCATCAAAAATAGCTCAGCGGGCCACATTTGGCCACCACGCTGGACTTTGGTTATGCCTGGCCTAAGAGCTTGCACCTTTAAAAAGCAGCAGTAGCCACCCCCACAATTCTGTGGTGGTACATTCTCTTTTACATCTGACCCATAGCTATCCACTTAACACCAAACTATAAGCTCTCAAGGTCAGGGCACTCTCCCATATTGGACCTAACTCAATTCATTATTTCTCCTACATTTCCTCATAGGAGATCATTTTTCATCTTCTGTTTAAAATAACTGTTTAGCACTCTGCAATTTTAATGTTTAAAATATAAATTGTCGCTTCACATTTCAAGGCCTATCTCCAGGCACAGATCTGAAAGTACCATCAGTTTAGTAATCAGAGCACTCAAATGTTATCTGTCTTTGCGTAAAATTAGGCCCGGTTCACATTAGCGGTTGTTTGCCAAACGGACCGGATGACCTGACCGGATCCGGACCGGATCCGGATCGGAACCGTACGGTTCTGATCCGGATCCGATCCGGATCCGGTCAGGTTGCATCAGGTGGTAATCAGGATGCGATCCGGATCCGTTTGGCAAAATATACGTAAAAAAAAAAAAAATGTTGGAGTCTGGGAGGTCAGCAGAAGGGGGATCTGTGGAATCAGGCCCTCTGCTGTTTAGCACTCACCTCCACCTCCGACATGCTGCCAACATCCTGCCAACACCTCCAGCTCGTGCTGCTCCACTCCAAAATGCTTGCCCATGTGTCCCCAGCCAATATCGCCGCAAAAATCCGCATAGGAAGTGGGGTAGAAGATCCGGATTTCTCAGCCAGTGTGTTGTGCGGCCTCCGGTTCCCATTTGTTTGTATTGGCCGGATGGTGCAGTCCGGCTCCGCCCCGGATACGGCTGCCGGAGGGGCCGGATGAAAAAATAGCGCATGTTGGAACGGAGGCCGGAGTCCGGATCCGGCCCGGATCCGGTCCGGCTCCGGTTCTGCAGAACGGACCCATGTGAACGGACGCATAGGCTTTAATTGCTATGCCGATCGTCCGTTCCGTCCGTTCTGCAGGTGGTGCGGCTCCGGCACGGCGATTCCGGAGGGCCACCGCAAGTGTGAACCGGGCCTAAGGATCCTGCTCTTAAAAAACCTTTTTACACTTGGAACAGATGAAGCTGAGTTCAGGGAGTTTTAGGCTCTCTGGGTATGGCTGGCTATGTTCAGACTGCAAGGGCGTTGTTTGTATACATAATTTATACTATATGGTAATTAATAAAAATAACAATGCCGTCAAAGAAAACATCCAGCGTAATTGTTAATAGTGCAGCAGAGACATCTGCAATATTTCCTTTTTTCCCATTAGTCTTGGAGTTACAGCGTTAGTTACATGACTGTAGCCTTGGCTAACTGGCACAAAATGAAAAAGAATCTTTTTAAATCTGTCACAGACCACAGTAAAATATTTGAATAGGATAAAAAGGGTCGGTATCCCCCTTGGAGATATTTGATTCCTATCCTATATTTAAAGGATACCCGATGTGACATGATAAGATAGACATGGGTATGTACAGTGCCTAGCACACAAATAACTATGCTGTGTTCCTTTTTTTTCTTTCTCTGCCTGAAAGCGTTAAATATCCGGTATGTAAGTGGCTGACTCAGTCCTGACTCAGACAGGAAGTGACTACACTGTGACCCTCACTGATAAGAAATTCCCCTTTTTATCTCTTTCTTGCTCTCAGAAGCCATTTTCTGCTGGGAAAGTGTTTTATAGTTGGAATTTCTTATCAGTGAGGGTCACACTGTAGTCTCTTCCTATCTGAGTGAGGACTGAGTCAGCCACTTACATACCTGATATTTAACTCTTTCAGTTAGAGAAAGAAAAAATGGAACACTGCATAGTTATTTGTGTGCTAGGCACTGTACATACACATGTCTATCTCATCATGTCACCTCGGGTATCCTTTAAGCAATGGATACAGTCATGTAAAGAAACTTACAGTATTTAAAATAACGTATTAAAAATGGCTAATCTGGGTCTGTTTCTTCCTTCCCTTCCCTATTATATATTAAGCAAATGGATTCAGGTCTGCTTTAAGCTGCTTGATAATGAAAGCTCAAGTTTTGCCTGAACTGCTCATGAAGATGTCATTATAAAGGGATGAGAGGGATCTGTTTTGCTAAAAATGAAACTGCCCCGGGGTGTTTGAAGGATGCAGACCGCAGCAGAAAGGGTGAGATTACCCAAGTCACTGCCTCTTGCTGCTGTGTTGCATGCTGAGCTCAGCTGCAGATTCCCCTATTGGCTGTGAAGGCGAAAGTGTCAGGAAGATGGAGGACAGCACACATCACAGCAGCAAGAAGTGGCGACATGGGTAAGGTAACCTTCTCTGCTCCGGCCCGCACAATTCTGCACTTTGGGAAACATTTTGGCAAAAGTAGAACACAAAATGATGCAGCTTGAAAATGGACCACTCAAATCCTGCTGAGGTGGAATTGGATTGGTTCATTTTGAAGCTGCATACATTTGCATACAGGTTTTGCCTAATCCTGCATCAACTGGGAATTATTTACATCTCATTGACCATCACTGACTATAAATAGATATTCATATTCGGAGCTGAAATTCAAAACTAAACCTCAAGGACAGACCATATGTGTAATAATGATGATTGCATTAATAATTATACTCTTGACATTAAATATTATTGCCTTACTATTTCATAGGAAAGTACAATAAAACATGGGACAAAGATAAATGAGCATGTGTTATACTGCTCGAAGCCCCAGGCTATGTGGCCTTCCCATAACTTTTTTGCTTCTATGGAACTCTCTCCTTTTCTTATAGTTTCTCAGCCTCGCTCTCTATATGGCTCTGCTCCATTTTCTGCATATATATTCAGTATTGTGTATTTTTAGAAGCCTATTACTAGCAAAGAGCATAGAATATTTTCAGCTGACATTGTGGTACACCAATAAATTTCCAAGGTGACAGAGTAATCTGGAGGGCTGTTTGGTATCAGACCTCATTATTCTAACACATGGTCTGATCTGCAACAAAGGAATTATGCATTGGCTTGTGACTGTACTAATCCAGAGCTATTGTCAGCCATCCAGTGACATCACTTCAGGAACCTTACACGACTCACAGAATGCAAATGCTAGATAACAGGGTGTATTTATAAAATTATTCTCATTATGATAGTATGTGGGCACACAAACCTCCCCTGGGCTATTTAATAAGGCAGTGTAGAGCCCAATGACAGTGTGCAAGATGCAACAACCTATAAAAACACTAACCTAGTTACAATACACTGCGATGTGATTGGCTACTATAAATTACTGCATTTCTCACAGTGTCACTGCACACATCAATGTGTGAATATTTCTTAGGCTTGGTTCCCACTTGGGTGCCTAGTGCCATGGATGCTGACAGCCCATATGTGTCACCTTTCACAGAAGGAAACACCCACAGAGCAACCATTCAGACATATCATTTGCATTGGACATGTCATAATAGCATATATAATTGTTATTTTATGCAGCATCATTTATTTTTAGCACTAGATGTTTAAAGAAAAAGTAGAGCTAATCCTGAGATATTGCCTATAATTCCAGTTACTTTCCCTAATTCATTTCAAGGACCATTATAGTAGATACATGTCTAGAATGCCACTTTTCAGTACATGACAGCCCCTTGAGCTGCTGACTGGCACTGTCACTCTTTACTTGGTCTCCCCCATTCTGCACACAGCTGCTGCCCTGTCAGTTACAGAAGCTCTCTGTGTTAGGCTGGTGGAAGAGACCAAATTAAAGGACAACTATAGTCGATAAAATAAAGGACTCTTTACTACATGTGTGCAGGGTTTATGGTGCTATCTGGTCATTCTCTCAATTAGGTAGGAACCATATAGGCATTCCCACCCTCTTGTTTGAGTGCAGAATGCTGACCACAAAGCACAAACTGCATTGGGATATTTGAATTTTCTTCTCTCTCATTGGTCCAGGCAAAAGACTCAATGGGATTTCTTGATTAGAAATTTGAATAAGCCATGGCTAAAAAATAAAATTTGAATTTCCTTCCAGAGATAATTTGAATTTGCCTTTAGGGATTGGTTCATTGGTTCATTCATCTGGACCAATGGTCATGGCCTCGGGTCAGCAGATGCTGGGGAAGAGACAAATATAAATGCTGAGTTGACATTTTGCAATGAAACAGGGCAATTACAGACGAGGAACAGAATACACAGATGAACTTCATAAGATAGAGAAATGGGAAAAAAACATGAATTATAATACTGTATTTTAATAAACTGTTACATTTTTAACCCTTTGTGTAAATGAGCTATTCACATGGGTGTGGGTGGCTATTTCCTGAATTAAGTGGCTAATTAAATAGCATCATAAGCCATATTCTAATAGTCTATCACCCTCACAATCTAGTGGGGTGGCCATGGACAAAGGGAAAAGAGACATTTGTCTCTTAAAGTGGACCTGAACTCAGAACCTTCTCTCTGCTCTAAAAGATAGGCAACAGCATAAAAACCTTTATACAAAAACTTTTTTTGCTACAGCTGATACAAATCCTAAAATAAATCTGAACTGTTTCAACTTCCTTATTCATGGAGGCAGACATATTGTTAACAGCCTGTGCTTTAAAATGGCCTTATCTGCCTTCTCTGCCCTAGGCAGTCATGTGACACAGGGGAGAAATCAGATTACAATTTGTGATTATACACAAATGAAGGGGGATTAACCAGGCTAAACTCTCTAAACACATACAGGGTGCATTCCTCTATGTATTTCTTCAGTCCTGTGCACGAGTCTGAACTCATGCACAGGACTGAAGAAATACATAGAGGAATGCACCCTGTATGTATTTAGAGAGTTTAGCTTGTTTAATTCCCCTTCATTTGTGTATAATCACTTTAACATCGGGACAAGAGTGCTTTGCATGCATGTATAAGGGAATGGTGATAGGTGATGCTCCTCCCTCCTTAGAAGATACCCCCTCCAATGTATAAAGCCATGTGTGCTTATGACTTAGGGGGCAGGACCTCATATATTCTGGCTTTTATCTCCTGGCCACTCAATCTACATGGTTCATCAAGGGTTTAATAAAGCCACGAGGGATGAGGTACTATGCCTCATTTAAAGCAATATAGTACTTATTTGCGTTTGAAGGGCCATTTTGCAAACATTTTTCCTAACAAAATCCATACTTACAAACTGCATATTGAGCTTTTTTTTGATAATCACTGTACCCATAGCCTGGATCGTAAAGTTTTGTAACAGTGAACAGGGATCATAATTACTTTGCTAACTGGTGAAGTAACTTCATGGTCATGCATGAGCATACTTGCTTCCCATTCTTCACAGTTGTGCATGTTTGTTTGCTTATTTGTTCTCTAATTGGGGCTCATCACTGCTTTATGCATTTATAGTAAATCAAACCCTTAATCATTTAAAGGACAACGGAAGTGAGAGGTATATGGAGGCTGCCATATTTATTTCCTTTTTAGTAACACCAGTTGCCTGGATATCTTGCTAATCCTTTGCCTCTAATGCTACGTACACACATGCGACAACGATCGTTCGTTGAGAACGACGAACGAACTTTTAATTGATGAAAGAACGACCTAAGTAAAGATAGTTTTAAAAGGTGTGTAACGATCTGATTGTTAGAACGAACGTTACATCACGTAAAGCAACTATTGAGCCTGCGCATAAAAATGAGAAGTTTCACAGAGAAATAGTGAAATGCGCATGTCAAGCCTAGTACGAACGACCGTTTCCAACGATGTACTACTTTTGCAAACGATCGTCGTTGGTTAAAATCCGCCGAGACAGAACTTTCTTTTGTAACGATTTGGCTTGTTCGTCGTTTGCCTTAATAGTCGTTAGTTCATTTTTTGTAACGATCGTCGTTGGTAAAGATCGGGGAACGATCGTTACAAACGACTATAGTCGCATGTGTGTACGCACCTTAATACTTTTAGCCATAGACCCTGAATAAGCATATGCAGATCAGTTGTATCTGACATTATTGTCAGATCTCACCAAATTAGCTAAATGCTTGTTTCTGGTTTTAATCAGACACTACTACAGCTGAATAGACCAGCTGGTATTGTTTTAAAGGAAATAAATATGGCAGACTACATATTCTTTTCTCTTCAGTTGACCTTTAAAGTGAACCTGAGATGGTTCAGTAGCACTTATTCATACTTACCTGGGGCTTCCTCCAGCCGCATGAGCATCGTGGCCTCCCTCGCCATCTTTTTCGCTCCCCTGTTAAGTCCCTGTGCAGTAGTACTGGGCAGGCACAGAACGCTCCAGGGGGCATGGGGCGCACACGACCGAGCCGCGCATGCGCAATAGTCCTCGACTGGTGGCAACTGACTGGATTACTAGGAGTCGTAGTGGGAGAATGGAGGGACTGAAGAAGATGGCAAGGGAAGCCATGGAGCTTACGGGACTGGAGGAAGCCCCAAATAAGTATAAATAAGTGCCAGTGTGCCCTCTCTGGTACACTTTAAGGATTATTAAATGAAAGACAATAGGCATAGTTGAAAACATTTCTCTATAATGGTCCTTTAAATGAAACTTGATAGAAGTCTTTGGGTGTCTAAGCTTCTGCTCCTTAATCACTGCAATTTTCATCACTTGAGTCTTTGTCATTCATTCCCACTATATCTTTAGTGAAATTTCCCAAATATATCATTTGATTTGTTTGTTGAATACCAATATTATGCAACTTTTTTTGATTTACAGTAGAAAAATAAAACAATGACAAGAGCAACCTAAATAGGAACTGCAGCTGCAGGGACCCCTTTTTCCAATAGGCTGTCTGATTGGGTGAAATGGAAAAGGTGTTTGTACACAATGAATGCTTGGTAATATACCCAATGAAGATTTGGACGCATTAAACTAGCTGTTTTCTTAATACTATTTAACATTAGATTACAAATTGTGTTAATTAGCAAGGGGAACACATGGGGATTTGCCAGTTAAAAGCAAAATATCACAAACAAGAATAGTGCTCTTTGAACTTCTCATGCACACTCTTTAAGGATCATTGTTTAATTAGAATCAATTAAACAACATAGGCAATTAAAACATCATAAGCACCAAATGCATAAATACAAACTGTTCAAGTCAATAAGAAACCCTTTGGGAAGCAAGTCAGTGCATGAGCCACAATGCCAAGCAAATAGAGTGTACCTGGAAGATGCGCTTTCTTACGATGGTTGGCTGAACCGCCCGCACTGTATTAATCATAGCAGGCAACAGCTGAAGGGTGACACCAGACAGGAAATTCCCAGTGCAAAGGGGTGAGGATACAGTGCAAGGTAGCCCAGCAAAGTGTGACAAGTCAGAAGATCAGACAAGACAAAAGAAGAACAGAAAAAGGATAACAGAGAGTTTTACAGTGAAATAGTATAAAGGAGGATTCTAAACAATGATCCATGGGAGAACATTCAGGTACTGCCCTCTAAAGCCAAGCTTTATTCACAGCTAGCTTATGAAATATTCTACAATTCATTTGAAGGATACAATTAATAACATTATTTGCTTCCAATACATTCATGGTAATGCTTGCTAGCTGCAATGACACCTGCATGGCTTTGATTTGAGATGGAACACAGAAGCTTTCACATAAAGTACGATAAACCTTTTGATGGTGGTTATTGGTTTTGTAATTAACAAACAGCCAATGCAATGA
The DNA here is from genome assembly GCF_040937935.1 of Hyperolius riggenbachi. Lineage (NCBI taxonomy): Eukaryota > Metazoa > Chordata > Amphibia > Anura > Hyperoliidae > Hyperolius > Hyperolius riggenbachi. Next base: position 132,901,290 of record NC_090655.1, on the reverse strand, counting down.
ACCTTGTGCATCAAGTGTCTGAACTTATCTGCTGCTCATAGCAAGCAGTGAGATTTCAGCTGCAATGATCAAAGTCTAATAATAGATGAAAAATTGATGTATTCAATCTATGTGACTAATTTAGGTCTTTTATAGCGAAGAGCATGAATTCCAACATTGGTCAAATTAGTTGCTTCACAGGAAGGGGAATATGGGCTTGAAGTTTAATTACCTTGCAGCCTGATTACATAATTAAGCTGTAAGATATACATCATCTCATTTGAATCTGATTAGTTCTGTGCAAAGTTCTAACTTAGCTCACAGGAGTTGTGCTAATTGTAGAAATAAAACAAACAAAAACAAAAATCTGATACTGCTTGCTAAAATTTCACCACGCATCTCTACTCTTCAGCTCAATCCTAGCATTCTTATGGTGTTTTTTTTTTTACAAAAGTTAAACTGTAGTGAAGCAGATAGAGATGTGTTTTTTTAGGCTTGGTTCAGACGGAGGGCTGGTGGTGGTTCATTTAGCTGACGCTAGACACTATTCTGCTAACACGCATCAGTTCGCAACAGTTGCCTTTGTTCTGTCTTTGTGTTGCATTTTTAGCCCCTACAGGGACACATAACCACAAACACAGCCTATACTGGAGACTACAAGTAGTGTCCAAGTCAAGTAAAGAGGACGATATCCTCTGCAACGTTTACCCAAATGACAACAACTGCTGTCACCATTGTTAAAACGCTTCTCTTCATTTGATTTGAACCACAAACCATCCCTTTTAAATGATGATTTAGTCAGCCAGCAAAAAGGTTGTGTTTCCTGCCTGTCTAAACCATAGCTTAAGCATCCAGGATTACATTTTCAAGGGGAACTTTTGTTTTTATTAGTTAATTTAGCATTTTTTTAGGAACTTGCAAAATCTTACAGCTACAATGATTGTCAACATTTGCATTATTTAGAGAACAGAAAATGCTTCACAATTTTATACTATGGTGTAGAGGGCTTTGCTGTATCATAACTATCACCAACTAACATTTTTTTTTTTGTAACATTCTCTAGGGTAGCAAAGAAGCATTGTAAAAATGATATTTTTTACTGGCCATCTAAAGAAAACTTTTATAATGCTAGCTTTGAGAAATCTACCCTTTCTTTGGGCTGATATATAGAACACTGTATACAGATAACATTCAAGTAACATTGGTGTATTCACAAAACCCCATTAAATATTATGTATGCAGATAGCACATGTAAAGTTTACAGGACTTTACATAAACTATGTAATGCGTGTTATACATTCAATGTCTACGCTGTTTATATAACCTACATAACACAGACGTTGCATTTATAAGGGGAGTTATGCTCTGCTTGCATCACACACATTATATAATTTACGTAATGCACTCCCTTGATCCTGATATATTTGGCTCAAGACAACTGAGTCAATATACTAAAACGGCAATAAACAGTGAGGAACTATAGTGTACGGTAAGTAGAATCCCAATCATATCATTTACAACCCAAAAAAAGTCTACAACTGCATATGCAATGCGACATTTTGAATTTATTAACTATTCATCATCCATGGGTTCATGTGCCCTAGACAATGGCCTTAGTATTTGCCAGAGATAGCAGGAGATGTGACTGCAATCTCAGATAAATACCAGGTCCCAGAGGGACCTACTAGGGGCCCTTCATCATCCATCTTATCTGCTTTTCATTGGTGCTAGGCTGGTGATGAACCCCCCATATGTGAATTGAATAGTAATTATCCTGAACAAACTGTTTTCTTATTCTGATTACACCTCTCTGACACTGCAGGTGTCCTTGGTAAGATTTTTAGGCTCCATATCTAGAGCATTCTTGGGGGCCCAAGTGAAACTCGCACTGGGCCACTGACAAATACCATAATAGTATATATTTGTAATTTTATCTTAAAGAGTAATTGACCCCATATCCAGGGATGCATGTTGGGGAACAGCAGGAGAAGGCATATGAGTCCATGGCCCCCATACCCAAAACCATATCAGGGTTTTAAATACTGAACGTGTGTGTGTGTGTGTGTGTGTGTGTGTGTCTGTGTGTGTGTGTGGGGGGGGGGGGGGGAGGGGACTTCTCCCTTGCAAGGTATCCTTGGTTCAATATTGAGAGATAAAAGGCTCCTTTTAATCTCCATGACCCCAAAATGAAGTGGGGGGAGGCAATAGAATACGGAGGGAGGATCATCTGGTCACACAAATGTTTTTACCTCTTACTGATTCATAAATGATTGAATAGAGAAGAGAAAAAACAAAGCTTTCTATGCAATAAAATGTACATTGCTGGTTTCAAGATATGTTTTATTAGAATCCAGCAGCATTTCATGTCAGATTTGTTTTCTTCAAGCATATTGTACTTAGCAGTATGCTTCACTGGTACCGTAATCACGCACATCGTCCGGTAAACCCACAGCATGCTACATGTCATTCCTAATGCACTGATGTGAATATAACATTGCAATATAAGTGCATTGGCATTGTTTATAAGGTTATCTGTATTCAGTGCCTTTGATCAGAAGAGCAGAGCAGAAATACTCTGGGCACAGTCTTGTACCATGTAGCACGTTATATGCTATATTGTATGCACATGCTCTGTTAGAACCTCGTTTATGGCCTTGTTAGTTGGAAAATACTCATCTGTCTGGTCTGCAAAAAACAAAAACAAACATGCAATAAACTGAGTTTCACGTTTCACCCTAATGTGGTTTGTTACAGCATTGAGGCCCGGTTCACACTGGCAATTAGTGGCAAACGGATCCGTGACAATGGATCTGATTACTGGTCGATCGGATCCATTGTAACTCCATTGCTGTTCAGCTGCTTCCGTTCCGTTTCCCCACATCCCCACCAGACCTCCACCCCCAAAGTGTATTTTGCTGGCTAGAACAGTCCGTTTCTTCAGCAGTGTGAAGAAATGTTCAGTTTTCTCATTGCCTTCAATGCAGAGCTTCAGCTTCTGTTTCCGTTTCGCTAGGCTCAGCTGTCCGGAAAAATTGCTGCAGAAGGAAAGTTGCCGTCCATTCAGCAGATCGTGCGATATGGATCCGTTCGAACGGATGGATGTGAATGGATCCATAGGTTAACATTGGATCCATTTGCATCTGTTAGTATTCGTTCCATTTCAATCCACGAATGGACCATTTTTTACCGCCAGTGTGAACCGGGCCTAACTTCATGTTGAATGGTATATTGCATGTTACTTTTCTGCAAACTTTTTTTTGTGAATTAATTACAAGTATCATCACTGTTCATCTATGGTTTTGTAGACATGCTGAAGTATGCTTCTATGATAATAATCTACAGAACACCTCTAAATTTCTATTTTCACATGCCTTTTGTTTCATTTATGAAGTGAGGACTGTTCATATCTAGAGGTAGATGATCAACTCAAATGTATGTTCATAGCCCATGTGCAGCCAAACACCTGCTGCCAGGTGAGAGAGAACAATGGAAATGGTGAGGTGCTTTAGTAACATGTGTTGTCATCTTTGCAATGCATGTTGCTATCCTAGAGGGAATACTTGTATTTTAATTGTGAGTCCACTTTCATGGAAAAAATAAAGTTACTTTTTCATAACTAGCTTAAAAAGAAAACCTGAATCTGCTGTTTATTGGTTAATGTTAAAGAGACACTGAAGCGAAAAAATAATATGATATTATTGACATGAATTGGTTGTGTATTAGGGGTAATTACTAGAACATTGGTAGCAAAAAAATTTTTTTTTAATAATATTGCATCATTCTCTAATATTGGCAGTTTACACATTACTCAGCATTCTACAGGCCCTAAAAGTTTTTGCAGAACAGACAGTGAACTTTTGACCTGTCCTGAACTGTTCTTTGCAAAAGAAAAACACAATACAGCTGAGATAACCTAATCAGAAGTCAGAGCTCGCTGAAAGTCCCAGAGCTCAGTGGCTATTTGCATAGAAGGAGTTTCTTAACTCTTCCTGTGCTGGAAACAAATATTAGACTTATGTCTCTGCTCCTAATTTTATTTATTATTTCTTAGCTGTTCTACACAACCAATTTATTATATCATATTTTTTTTCCCCGCTTCAGTGTCTCTTTAAAACCAAGGTTTTACAAGTCCTCTATAATCCTGAACTTCTCAAGGAACTTATTTCACAACCAATTACTTTATCCATATAGTATTTGTAGTCAGTAGTTGGTGTTTCTTGCAATGAAGTCTGTACAGTTGTATAATAAAATTGTGTCATTTATGCTTCAACAAACCTTGGGGGTGGGATCATTTCAGAATGACAATGTTGTTTGTTTTATTAGAGTTGCACTTACACTATTATTAGCATGCTAGGGAGAGTTTTTCCATTTTTTAATGGTTGAAGTTGAAGGGCATAATATCGCATACATATTATTCCGCTGCCAGTGAGTTGGGCGCAGAGTGAGCCAAATGACGGATCACACTGCTGCCGCTCAAATTCCCGGTGGCGTCTAATATTATTTCCCATCTGAGTTGTAGCAACTAAGAAGAAATTTGGGGTCCAGCGATTGTTGGGAACCCCAAATTTCCCTTGTGCAAGGTGTGCACTATAGCATTAGTGCTATAGCGTCACCAGCTTAGGTGCTTGGTGCTCTGCGCTGAGTGCCAAAACCACCTGCTTCGATAATACCATTAATGCCTCCTCTCTGTTTACTTATAATGTATGGTATAATTTGGCTTCATGAACTGTGTGATGTTCAGAAAATGGAAAGGTCACTCAAAACACTCCTAATTCTCCGATGCAACCATGTGCTTCATGTAATAATAATCTGGCCCACATCTAGCCAATCATTGCTACTTTTGTTTTAAGCTTTGGACAGTCTGATTATCTGCTATGCACAACACATTTGCTAAAATGTGCATGCTTCTTCATAGGTGTTTCTCAGCATTATTGCTATTTTTACCCTCTTAAACAAAAGCCTCCTGTATTCCTATAGTGGATAACATTATCTCAGCACCACTTGGCACATGTGCAAAAAAAAAGCCTAAAAAAAGATAATAAATGCTTCCCAGACATTCATTAATATAATTTTCAATTTCTTGAATTCAAAGCATGCTGTAAGAAATTAATCATGAAAAGGACAAGTACCCTGTGAATACATAAGAAGTACTCCAAGCGCGGTACACGTTGCACATGCTGAGTACCTGTGTTTCAATCTACACTATGCAGCTTTCTACAGTCTAGTTTGGGTCTGCCCACCTAAAATTATATTACAGGCTTTCACAAATTCTAGTGCTATGACTCCCAACAAAATGTCCTATGCATGATGGGTAGTCAGCTAAGATCTCTGTGCTTAAGTTCCCAGGGCTAAATACATGTTATTGCAGTTATGAGGTATCTTCTTCTCATGAGTAAATTAAATGAATTTCAAAATTTGGAGAACAGAGGTGAAGGAGACAGAATCGAATCAGGTAATTTGGGAACCACAGACTCCATGGTAGTTTTGGTGCCTCCATAGGTGCCCATGTGAATAGTCACAATAAGCGGCCATAAAATAAAATAGCAGGCACTGGTGCTCAAATTTCCACTTATAGCTGCTAATTGCAACTATTAACATGAGCGGTTTATCAGTGGGGATTGTGATGGGGAGGACGATGAGCAGGGCGAGAGGGGTGTCCACCCAGGGCGCAGTGAGGGAGGGGGCGTAGTCCCGCAGTGATGGAGGTGGAAGCAGGGGGCACACAGGAACTCAGCTACATAGAGGGGGGCCCCAACTCCTTCCTCCCCCTCTTCAGGCTCCCCTCTGTGCTCCATTGAAAAGTTTTGCAGCAGCGGAAAGCCTCCTTGTGCAAGCTCACCTTCCAGGCTCCATGCAAAGTTCACTGCCCCATGGCTACTTTTTCTCCAGCACTGCTCACTACTTCAGGCCCTCCTCCCCGCGTGCACGCTGCTCCCCCCTCCTTCACTGAATACCTGGCTACATATACTGTAAAACCTATACCTGGCTACCTATACTGGGGCACCTATACCTGCTAGAAGTCGCTAGTTTTGAAATTCGTTATGATGTGTAGCATGCGCTTCACAATGGATTCGGTATAAACTTAACCCAAGTCTAGCAATCTCAACCATAAAACTGCAGTTTCAAAAAGACAGGAGAAGCCAGTCTGTGTCTTGGTCCACCACACTGCAGTAGTGATAAGCAAGTACGATCACATTTGTTTTGCCACAATATTCATGAAAATGTTATATTTTTGCAAAGATTTTCACCATATGCATTGAAGTTAATTGACCAGAAAACAATTTTTTTGCCCAATGCATTGAAGTCTACGGACTTTAGAAAACCCATTTGTGGGCATGAGAAAATACATTTTCAAGAGGCTTCTAATTTTAGCAAAAGGGTGTATCTTGTGCAAATGCATTATATGTTCTCGAAAATTTCAAGACAGGTGAAAATTTTAATGTGATGTGAAAATTACTTTCGTGGACATTTCTATTAGTGAGGACACAGCCAAAGCCAGTGAGAGGATGCTCTCACAACTGGGATTCTCAAGAGATGAATTCCTGCTTTAAAACGACTCTGTATAAAGAGGGGTATGGAGGCTACCATATATATTTCCTTTGAAAAATGAAAACTGCTTGGCTATCCTGCTGATTCTTGTCTGTAATAGTGGCCATACACAGTTAAAATTTTTAAACACTGACAAGTTAATGTTAGGCGTAGGGAGGGGGTAGGTTAGTGTCTGCATTGATGGTGGGAAGTTAGTGTCAGGTGTAGGGAGGGAGTAGGTTTATGATAGGCATAGATGGTGGGAGGTTAATGTTCGGTATAGGCAGATGGTAGGGTTTTGTTAGGCATAGATAGTTGGAGGTTAATGTTAGGTATAGGCAGAGGGTAGGATTGTGTTAGGCATAGAAGAAGGGAAGAATGGTGTGGGATTAGGATAAAATAAAGTGATAGAATATCAGCAAAACTGTTGATATTGTACTATCCAAATTAGCCGCTAGCAGAGTAGCAGTAATATAACCGATAGTAATATAACCAATATACTACTATTTAATACTTGTGCCCAAATTCCTTCACAGCTTTATTAAAAATATGCCGCTGTGCATGTTAGAATGCTTTTCTCAAATCAAGAACTACTGCATGGGCATAGCTAGGCCAGGGCGAACCAAGCGGTAGCTAGAGGCCTCACAGCAGGTGCCTCCCATGGTGCCAGGTCCAGCCCGTCAGTCACTCCCACACAAACCTCAGAGCAATGGCAACTTCCCAGAGGAAAGAGTGGCGCAGTGACTGCAGAGTACATTTCAGATGTGGAAGTGAGGTCACTGTACGCTGCTCTGTTTTTGCGTCACCGCTGATCTGCTGGCTTACAAGTGCTGGGGATCGGGAGGCAGAAGGAGACTACCTATACTTTAGTGCCATCTTTTTTTTTGGGGGGGGGGGGGGGGGCATTTGGCTACCTAATATTATATGAGAAGGGGCCCACAAATGATGTTCTGCTTGGGGCCACGGAAACCTTTGCAGCACCCCTGAACAACTGTTATATGTTGTGCGTGCTTTTGCTCACGTTATCCAGGACTGTGGCATGTGGATGTAATACGGACCTGAACAGAGGATGTGATTTGCTGTTAAGGGCAGCAATATAGCTGTTTCCATTTTCTCCCCTTCTTTTGTAAAGACTGACATTAGTGTTGAAGACTTCTGTGTTCAATCTCATTCTAAAGAGATGTACCTTATGTTTCCCAGTAAAAGGAAATGGAAAATGATTTTTCTGCCATGTGATCCGTATAGAAGCAGTTTCAATCTGTCTGTCATACAACGTCTGGCAGCCTCATATTGCATTTTCTCCAAATATGCTTCTTGTTACACAACTCCTCTGATAATTCACCTGCAGTCTCGCTGCAATATGTTTCTAGTTCACCATAGCAGATGAATTTCACAAAGTGGCAGTATGCGAGACATTATCTAAAAACACATAATTTTCAATTTGAATGATCCATCTATATTCATCAATGTATTTTACATATTTCTGCAGAACAGCACACACAGTTGAAGTAATGCAATATTAAGGTATTAGTCCCGACTTTGTTTGCAGACTTTGCACAGTAACAGATACCCACAAACCTTCAGAGCAAGAATCTGATTGGAGCGCAGAGCTGCAAAAGTGGTACTTAAATATTCCTATTGGACAGCAGAAACACAGGAGGATTTAGCATCTAAGCCCTGGAAAAATAGTTGTGCTTTCTATAATGGTGTGTTCACACTATGTGTGTTGCAACTTGCATCGTGCTGCTTTGCTGTGTGTGAATGCACTGCCCAGTGCCCATACAATTGCATGGGGGATGTTTACATCCATGCTTTGTAACTGACCATATTATTCAAACGCACCTTCTATAGTACGTTTCTGGATAACCTGTGCGCAAATGCACACGTTACACAGCAATTCTCCATGCTATGAAAACAATGAGCATACTATGAAAACATTGAGCAAGTTTTAACATGAAGATTGTGTGTTAAGCTCCCATTGTAGCACAGACGTTTTGCAATGCACATACTGTGACATTAGCCTAACTGTAAAAGATTTTTTCTACATCTTGTGACATGCTGACACCTTATGTATAATATACTTTTTTTTTCACAAAGTATGGTTTAGACCAAAAATGCTGACAATAGCAGATATACAAATAGTTTGTCCAATACTAACCACGTCATAGAAAACCTGCTACCTGACATCAGTGTTAAACATATCAATGACTTAAAGAGACACTGAAGTTAAAAAAAAATATGATATAGTGAATTGGTTGTGTACTATGAATAATTACTAGAAGATTAGCAGCAAAGAAAATATTCTCATACTTTTATTTTCAGGTATATAGTGTTTTTTCTAACATTGCATCATTCTATAATATGTGCACATTACACAACACTCAGCATTCAAAATGAGTCTTTCAGAGCAGTCTGTGAACTAATGACCTCTCCTCTGGCAGAGGAAAAGTAAATAGCCCAGGAACAGTTGAGATAATAAAAGTCAGATAACAGCCCTCTCCAAGACTAAAGCAGGCCATACACTGGCTCGATTCCCGGCCGTTTCGACAGCAGATTCGATTCTGGGATCGAATCTGCTGCCAATCGTTCACGGTAAACGTAGCCGCCGATCCGATTTCCTCCCGAAATCGGATTGGTCCGTCGATCGCGCCGTGCGGGAAATTACCCTCGATCGCCCGCGGGCAAAGTGCGCGTCGCTAGCGGCGGCCGATCCGATCAAGTATACATTACCTGAGGCTGGCTCCCGGGCGTCTTCTCCGCGCTGCACGGCTCTGTTCCGGCTCCATCCATCCCGGCGCTTCCTGTGTCACTGCAGTGACCAGGAAGTTCAAATAGAGGGCGCTCTATTTGAACTTCCTGGTCACGGAGTAACACAGGAAGCGCCGTAATGGAGCCGGAACAGAGCCGTGCAATGCGGAGAAGAGGACCCGGAGCCAGCATCAGGTAATGTATACGGGGGGGGGGGGGGACAGGCGGCAGGAGCAGCTCAGCAGATGGTGAATCGGTTTCAGGCTGAAATCGATTCACAATCTGTTTGCAGTAAAGGCAGCCATACGATCCCTCTCTGATCAGATTCGATCAGATAGGGATCTGTCAGCTGGTCGATCTAATGGCACATCGACCAGTGTATGGCCACCTTAACTAGTCGGAGAGCTTAATGGCTTGTTTGCATAGAGATAACAACTGGAGTTTCTCAACTCTTCCTGTACTGGAAACAATTACACTGATGTATCTGATCTTAATGTTTTATTTCTTAGCTGTGCTACACATACAAATCATAATATCATCATTTTTTTTTCACTTCAGTGTCTCTTTAAGTACCCATTGTTGCCCATTAACAGTACAATTTTTAGTGAACGATCATATTTTCTATAAAATCCATCAGATCGAAAGAAATGATCATATTTCATCTCTCCACTGCATTAAATAATCCAACTTGCGATCAAAACGAAAACAGTTCTGATTCTGTGAAGTGAGAAAATTCACCAGGCTGATCGACCACATCTTTAACCCTTTAGCAGCCAATATATTTAGAGGCTTGCAAGTGCTCCAGGCCAATTTATTTTAGCACATTTTTTAATGTATTTGTTACATTTATTTGCTACTAAATAGTACTGCTGTAATGTGTATGTATGGCCACTTGTCACTAGGGGGCAGTGTGAGACAATAGTATAGGCCTTTTGCTTTCAGTTTCTGTATTTTCTGTTAGCAGGGAGAGATCAAAGCATTTAAAGAATTTACAGCACAAGTTCTGCTGACTGAGGTCAAAAGCAGTACACTTATCTCAAATGAGATAACACTATTGAAACTGCTAATGAGTTAAAGATACGATTGATAATGTGATCATTCAGGATCAATTGGGCCAACCAGATTCTCTGTTTTCATACAATACAATCTTAATACTCTGTTAAAAATATTATTCCCTAAAATTGCACTGTTTATAAACACTTTAGAAGATTCAGCATCAGATTAAAATAACAATTAAAAGTATACAAAAGAACAAAGTCACCTATAGGTTTATGGTCTTGACAGTAACCATCTTTTATGATGGTAGCAAGAAGCTGTTTATCCAACACAGGCCCATTCAGCGAACCATATAGAAGGAATATTTCAGTTTAATCAAGCTAATGCATCTTTTTCTAGAAGGTGATTTGTAAGAAAAACTTTAAACACTCTTAATTGCATGATTTCCTGTAATAATGGTCAGTTATACTGCAACATATTTCAGACCACATTAACTTATAGCTTATTGAGTTTTGGGAATGTGATTCTGATATAGAGGAAGCATATGTAACCTAATGAGTTCCATGTGAGTCTTAGCTCCATTTTTCATAATACACACATTATGTTCGGAATAACCAATGGGTTGGCATTAATGAAAAACAGCAACTGACCCTCTTGTACCTGAGAAACTCTTTTCATACATCCAGTAGCAGGGTTGTACAAGCTACATGACCACAACAGTGTAGGCAGCATGGTGAAAACATGTAAAGGATGCATCCACAAAGCTTCTCATATGCATTTGTGAAATAATGATCTGATATAAAAATATATACAATTATTTGTATCATTAGTTTCCACTAGATATCCTTCTCTGTGCAAAAGGACCTTCCATTCCTTCCAAAAAGCGTTTTTGGCAAGTCCATGTGCTCATGGAGGATTCTCAAGTATTGATTTACAAAAGTACTCACTGAAGGACATTTACTCAGTCAAACTGCCAAAATAGTGATCAAGTGAGTAAGGAGGCTGGCTGGATTCATTTCCAGGGAGTCCTTTTAAATAGACTCTGAAGTCCCTAAAAAACGTTTTTTTTATTTTAATAATCTGTTTAATAGCTTAGCCCTAACTAAACCACCGCATCCCCGCGGCTAAAATCTAAATCCCCCCTCACGCACCCTCTCTCTCCCCTGCAAAATCCACAAGTTTCTTGGTTGTGGATTTTGCTGCCCTAAGCGCTTCCGTGTGAGACAGGGCTATGAGCTGCAGCCCTGCCTCACACGCGTCTGTCAGCGGCGGATCTCCTCTTCTCCCCCGCCCCTTTCAGTCTTCCTTCGCTGAGAGTCTTCCTTCGCTGAGAGGGGCGGGGGAGAGGCGGAGATCCGCCGGGTGACAGACGCGTGTGAGGCAGGGCTGCAGCTCATAGCCGTGCCTCACACGGAAGCACTCCCCGTAGTGTGCCCCACGGAGTTTGGGGGGATTTAGATAGTTTACAGCCGCGGGGATGCAGCGGTTTAGTTAGGGATAAGCTATTGAACTGATTACTGAGATAAAAAAACGTTTTCTAGAGACTTCAGAGTCTCTTTAAATAAACTACTCATAGTCCAAATCTGTCAGATTTTTACTACCTACTGTAAGTGACAGCAAGGTAGGCAAAAATGTAATTTATGGTGCATTTTACTCTGGGAGAAATGTACATTATATATATATATGGTTTTTGAATGTTTTCAATTTTTTAACAATAGTTGTCCTTTAACAGGCAGGCTAAATAACAACTGCATTGCACTACAGCTATAACAGCTTTGTATCTGCCCAGTATGCAGACAGCTCTGTTCTTTCTCTAATCTTCTTTTATGTTTATTCCTCTTTTTCACCTTGAGAGTTCAGCTGCAGGCAGCCGACCAGCTCGGTAATAAAAGCCAGGACACTGCTTAAGCAAGGATCTCTTTGGTCTTTCTTTTTCAGCATAACAATCCAGTGATGCAGTTTTTTGCTAAATAAACACAGCTGACCCTTCTATTATTGTGCAGGACGTTTAGCATAAGCACTGTCAGAATGTCACTACACAAGTGTCATGTCACTAGGCGAACAGAGTGGCATCCGCACTCAGGCCTCTCACACCTGTGCTTACTGTGACCCTGAAGTAAACCTGAGCAATACAAACCAAGCATATAATGATAAAGCACATAGTCACAGGATAGTTATCATGAAAGAACATCTATATTTCGGTGGTTTCAGAGACTGGATCTGAGGAAATTATGCAAAGTATAAAGTGAAGTCAATCGAGTTATCAATCTAATTAAAGAACCGATAGGGAGGCTAGACAGGTCAAAAGTGAGGAACTTTCTCCTGACACAGGAGAGCTTTCTTCTGACCTCTTTTGAACAGCACTCCCATCTATTTTTCCTGGGTGCAGTACTGGCTCAAAAAATCTTTGCATTGTGGAGTTTTCACTGTAGATTATGTCCTTTATGCTTAGTTTACATTGCTCAAGTTTTCAAGGTCACATAAAAGTGTACATGTGAGTAAAAATAGACATAGATACGTACCTCAGTAGAGGAAAACCTCTGGATAATCCAGAGGCTTCCCCAATCTTCCTCGCCATCACCAATCCAGCACTGGGACTCTTTAAACATATTCGACAAGGGCTTGTATAAATATGTTTGCACAGCGGCACTCCTGCCCATTTACAAGCGTCTCTGCACTGCACTGCACTGCACAGGCCCAGTGACGGCCTGCGCCTGCACAGCATCATGGAGCCACTAGTGCATGGCCTTTTCCTCTGTGCTTGAACAGCTCCAGGCTACTGCACAGGTGTGGGCCGTCACTGCACCTGCACATTGCTGTCTCACAGCCTCATACACGGACAAGAGTGTGGTCATGAAGAAGAAGAGCGTCTCAGTGGTGGGCTGCAGGAGGATTGGAGAAGCCTCTATATCATCCACAAGCTTCCCTCTACTGAGGTAAGTATCTAACTTTTGCAATTTTTTTTCTCACAGGTTTACTTTAAGCTTAGCGGTGAACAATTTACCAGTGCATCACATAATTTAGAATAATCCTTGGATTGTGCTAATGAAAATTGATTATATTATTTCTACGTCTAGCACATCAGCCGATTGATTTTATGTTGCAGTATAAATGAGCTTGAAAGTCTCCACCCAAACCTGTTTATTCCAGAGTAAGGAAAGTTAGGAATCTCTGACATGACTTGTAAGTTTAGAGAAAGCATTTTAAAGTCAACAACCTAATATCAACAAGTATTAAACTATATTTTCCATTTTAAGTGAGGGGTTTCATAATGTCCAGTCAAGTCATACAATTAATGAGACATAATGCAAAAAAGGTTAGCTTAAGCTTCACACAGGCAATAGATAATTAAATGTATTCATTTTGTGATCAAACTGGCATCAATCCTATGCCTGTATTCGCCTTTTCCATGCATTGAGCCTAATGTTGCTCTGTGGTTAACCATCTGAAGGGTGGAATTTCCTATCCAGTCCTTACTGTATCCATACTAAGGCTCTCCTACCTAAATTTCTTGGGTTAGGCTGCATAGTCATATATGATGATTTTGATGGTAAGCAGATTGTAACGATAACCGTCTGATGTGTTTACCTAGCTTAACTTAGGAAATTTCATTATAGCTGAGGAGATTGTGGCTTGTATGTCGAGCAAACGCTGTTAACATAATCTCTTCCTGGGCAGTCAGTGGGAAATTACAATGTCCCTCTTTATTAATGTAATGTGTACGAACATATCATAGAAAAATCTTATGCAGGCAGGGTTCATACTTGTTTGTGCAGTAAAAATGCACTTATTTTTGCATGTGCTTGTTTGGATGCCATGGGCATTCATATGCAAGAAAAAGGTTCCTGTTTTTTGACAGCAACTAAAAAAATAGACAAATCATGCCCAATGTCCAATTGTGTACAATTGGCTTTCCAGACATTGTATTTTGAACATACAACCCAAATGGAAAATCTCGAGCAGTGTGCACTGCTAAAAAACGCTCTTTGATTAGCCCTTAGACTACCGTGGACATCTGTAGGTGTTGTGTGTTTTTGTATCCATATGCCATGATCGTGTAAAGGCATTTTAGTACATAACTACTTCCGCCTGCAACACACATCTATAGACTTTTTTGCTTCCCCATATTCCTGTGCCAAAAACGTCTAAAGTCGTTAGTACAAAGTTTTGGCTCAGTCTCAGTTGTTGCAGAATTATGCAAATGCTACTGCAAATATATGCAGCTTGAAAATGGGCCAATCAAATGCTTTCATGCAAAATTGGATTAGTCCATTTAACAATAGATTTTCATAATAATTAGAAACATTTTGTATCATAATAATTTGCATAATTCTCAATCATCTCTAATTTATTTGCACCTCCACGACAATCCAACCAACTAATGTGGAATTTGGTACATGTAGATGTGGGCAAGACATTTAGGGCTCATTAGTGTTTTTTAAAATCGCTTACATTCACGTTCAATAAAATCACGATCTTTGCGCACACGATAGCGAAACAGCAGCGATTTTTCCACAATTTTAATGAAAGACAATGGGAGGCAGGCGATTTTAAAAAACACTAATCAATCGCAAAACGCTCAGAAAAGCACTTCTAGTGTGAATGGGCCCTTAATAAGTGTTAAAACAACATAGATGGACCTGGCGTATAACTTTTTAAAAATAGCTGGCAGTGTAAACCTGGTACACGTGATGCAATTTTCCTAACAGATCGACAGGATATTTCCTGTTGTTCAATAATTTCCAGCATGTGCAATCTGCTTCCCGTCGAGAAAAGGACCGATTTTGAGATCATTACTGCACAAAGTCAATCTTTTTCTCGATTGGAAGCAGATCAAACATGCTGTAAATTATCAAACGTACATCTGACAGGAGAATTGCCTTGTGTGAACCCAGTCTGATGGTTAACATGAGGTATATGGCAGCTCATGTTTTCTGATTTGAAAAAAACGAATGCTAATTTTAGCAAGTGTGAACCCTGCCTTACGTAACAAGATTTTATTGTAGCAAGGAACACAAATGCAACACCTGCCCATTTTAATATCCAGCTCCGTAATCTTACAGGGCATTAACAATTCAAGGCTGAAAGCCAAATCTTTCTATTAGACTTGTGAGAGGCTTGTGTGTGCTTGTTCTATTCAACTGATAATTCTTCTCTTACGTTCCACCCTATAAACCGTGTCATCAATTCTTAATGAAATTATTGCCATGTAATTTGGAAGCTGGCCAGGAAGATGGTAGATACAACACTCTGTATTTCCTCAGCAACAGCCTCCTATTGCCTTACACATGACATGCTGCTTCAGACACATGCCATTACTTTATTGTTATAGCAACACATTTCACTGAAGCCTAAATTACTGCTATAGTTATATACGGCTGGGGCATAGTATGTAGGCTGCTGCTTTTTTTTACAAGATGGTTTATTAGAATTTTAAATTAGTCACTTTCCAGATTGTTGTGCTTAGAGTCATTTGTTAAGTAAAACAAAAACCCAGAATTTTGAATCAAGTCTTTGTAAGGGAAAAAAAGTGGAACTAAGACAAACAAACTTCAAGACCATATGCTGAACATCTTGAGTGAATCCTTCCTCTTTCTGTTATGGTCACGCATGATACAAAGTTAATGAACCTCAAATGAGGTCATGTACACATCAGATAAATCTTAGTGCTTTCATGCCAATATTTATAGTCCCCTGATTGCCAGTCCGGCAAATGTGACCATAGAAATAAGATAAGAGTCTTGGAGCAGGGCCTCAAGTCTATGTACAGTAAGAGACAGTCCCAGCCGACCGATCTCCAAGACGCAGAGGAAAGGAAACCCTGTTGTTGTCTTCTCTTAGTTAAAGTCATATTCCAGGAATTCTAAAAACACTGCTCCCACCCAAGCTGATAAAGGGCAGATTTAATGGTGCTGCCACTTAATGTCCTTCCCACTACACCTTAGAGTGGTAAAGCTGAACTGTCCTTTAAAGGGAGGCCACCAGGAGAAGGGGAGGCTTGCCTACCCAGCCTGCCAAATAGTGTATACCACTAACAGAGAGTTATGCTTTTACTCCTATGAAAGAGCCTATTTATTACTCGGGTAGGAGTTGGTGTTTTTAAAAATCCTGGAGGATAATTGAAAGGCAGCACAGGTAGGTACTCTCTACAGTATGTGGGCTGTACCTTCTTCCACTCACCTACAGTGGGAAAATGGCATTTACACTCTCCAGTACATGGATGAAGGTGGAACAAAAGACATCATGAGGCAGACAGACAGAAGTTGTTGCTCTGTATCTGTGGTCAGTCTCAGTACACAGAAACAAAGATGCTTGAGGTAAATTCCTAAAGTCACTGCACCACTATTAAACACAGCAATGCTTTATTCATATTCAGTAAGCATTGCAACACAAGAAAGCAATTCCTTTCTCCTCTCAGCAATGATTGCTCTGCAAGTCTACATACAGATGCAAAGAATAATCACATACATTAGTGCATAACTCCACCCTACATATTTTTTCATTACAAAACATCCAAAGTCATAATCATTAGTCATGTTAAGTCTGGTTTACCCCCCTGCGGATTGACTTTAACGAGATGTAAACTATAGTTAAAGAGGAAAAATAAACACTTCAATTAAGTGCTGTTGGAGCATGCAGTGACTGTAATGCATAAAAATTGAGAACAGTACATAGGTGAATAACAATCAGTTTTTACCCTGTGAGAGTATTCCGCACAAAGACCCTGAAATGAGAAGGGGGGAGGGGAAGCTCTGTTAGGCCATTCAAATGGTATCATTTATAATAATAAGTAATTACAGGTAGTACATTCATTTCTGTGCACAATCTCCGCTTTCATGGTAAAAGTAATACATGTACACTGTAAAATAATGTTACAAATACAGCATTTGGCTTGACAATTAATCTTTTCATGGCTGAACAACAGGAGTTTAAAAAAAAATATTATTTTTTGCACAATGGAAAGTGAAATGAGACAAATGAATGTTTAACTGTCACCCAAAACAATCATTTTAAGGATGGCGACAGGACTGGATTAAGCTGCACGGGGGCCCCAGGGCAAAAGGTAACCTAGGCCCCCAAACAAACTTGGCCCCTGATCTGGCCCGCCATTAATTTGCATTGTAGAACATTGCAGTGCTGCGGGGCACAAAATGTGCCAGGCCCGCTTGTGCCGCTGGAACTTCAGGTGGTCTCCCCTGACTGCTCCTGCAGCAGGTGTGGCTGGCTGCATAGCATTGAAGTCTTGCGTACGGGATGCAGAGGCCACAGGCATCTGCACTACAGCCCCCACACTCCCTTGCATCACCTACTGCTCGTACCAGGTGACCATTCTGAGCCAGTGAGCAGTCACCTGGTACGAGCAGTAGGCGGTGCAAAGGATTGCGGGGGCTGTAGTGTGGACATATGTGGCCTCTGCATCACCTATGCAGCGCTTCAATGGCATGCAGCTAGCCACACATGCAGGGGTCCTGGGAGCAGACAGGGGAGACCACCTGGAGTTCCGCCAGTGCAAGGGGGCCTGGCAGCTGTCAGTGGTCCTGGGGCATTTGCCCCCTTTACATTAATGGCAACGCAAGCCCTGGGTGGCAAGATGGTGTAGTGGATAACAATCTTGCTCAAAGCTTTTGGAATCCCAGTTCAAATCTGGGTCAGGACACTATCTGCATGGAGTCTTTATGTTCTGTTCGTGTTTATGTGGGGTTCCTCCAGGAACTTTAGTTTCTTCACACATCCCAAAAACATATTGATAAAATAATTTGCTCTCCCCCAAATTGTCCTTAGATTATGAAAGGGGCAGTAGACTATGGATCTGGTAGGGTTTAGTTTGTGAGCTGCTCCAAGGGACAGTTAGTGACATGACTATGGACTCGAAGTATGTTGTCGAAGTTGTCAGCACTATATAAATTCATAATACTAATAAGTGTGATCAGTTCAGGTGACAGTTTAGGAGTGACTAATTGCTCTCCCTGTTCCTTCCCGCCTCTCTGTACAAAAAACAACTGAATACCAAAAGCATAAGTCATTAGTGATCCAAGAAAGTGCATCATTAACAGCATCATCAACGATGGACAGGGACACCTCTGTTCTCACTACATGTCTGCAAAACACAATCATGAATGATCATTTTGGGAAACTAATTCCTAATGTTGGTATGAACCTAATAAATGCATAACGCTTGTAACAAGTAGTCTTTGTTCACCAGTTCACGGTGAAAAGCTGTGTGGGGAGGTGTGTAGTGCAGAGGAGTCCCAGGACTTCCTATGGATATAGGAAAAACACAGAGAGAGACCAGGAGCCCGTTATGGTGTATTATATTAATGTCAAGTTCTAGATAAATACAAAGTGATGAGGAAATCAATTATAAGTTGGGTTGCAAGACCAGCAACCACAGTATAAAAACAAGTTAGGAAAGCCGTCCCCACTTGAGTTCTTTGTCTTCAACTGTATGGGTCGCATAAAAAACTATTGTTTGGATACACAAAACAAACAATTGACAGCAACCTCTAATAGCTTGGGGGCTGTAAACAATATCACTGAAACGGAGAAGGCCCCCCAAAAAATAACTATGGATGTAATAAATATAAAATGGCTTACCTCTAAGAAGAAGGGGCAACCTCAATATAAGTAAGACATTTTAATAATCAGACATAAAAACGATAACGCGTTTCACAGAGCACAGTCTGCTTCCTCAGATTAAATAAAGCAGTGTCTGGGCAGCCAAGGTACAGAGCTTGAAGCGCCTAAAAGGCGCATTTAGGTGCTCCAAACTCTGCACATTGGCTACTCAGACACTGCTTTATTTGATCTAAGGAAACAGACTGTGATCCACGAAATGCGTTATCGTTTTTGTGTCTGATTTTTAAAATGTCATTCTCATATTGCCTTTGCCTCTTCTTCTTAAAAGTAAGCCATTTTATATTTATTACATCCATGGTTATTTTTTCGGGCGCCTTCTCCCTCACAGTGAAGGTGAAAAGCTGACTGGACAGACTCTAAATGTTTTGCTAATAGGTACAGGAGCTCATTTTCTACTGACAGAGGACTATGAGGGTGCATTCACACTATGGGCTTGATTCACTAAACTGTGATAACTCATACCATGGGCGCTCTAGCATTTTCACGTTTTTGCGCGCAATCACAAGTTTTCGCGCACAAATATTCATGGTTGCGCACGGAAATTTGCGATTGCATGCAAAAATGCTAGTGTGGCCCTGATGTGAGTTATCACGGTTTAGTGAATCAAGCCCAATGTGTGCTGCGGTGCATTATAATGTACACTGACATCTGCACAATGCCATCGCGGTTTATACTGTAAACATGTAAACTGTGCTGTGCACTACTGGACGCTGCGCATGTTATGCCCACATTACAAATGAATGGCATGTGTTGCGATGGGCAATACCAGAAGAAACTATTTTAAAAATCCATTGTGATCGGCCACATGTGAATTGCAAAGGATCCAGTGTGAACTTAGCCTAATTCTTTACCCAGACAGTAGTCCTGAGAAATCTTTGTAAGAATAGTAAAGGTCACTAGTGAAAAGGCGGACTGCCAAATAATAATATTATTATTTCTGTAGCCTGCACTTCATAAGGGCTGTGATTTGTGTATGTTTATTTAAGCCAGGAAGGATGTTGTCTGTATTGTTCTACGTAGTGTTTCGGTTTACTTTCACCTCTTTGCTCAGAGGGCACCAAGTTTATCCTCCTTCTTTTGCCAAGTTGTAGTACACCCATGTCTATGTCTACATGAAAAATAAGTCTGCCCGGATATGAGAAATGTAAATAAACAAGAGTTAACTGTTACCTACTCCTTCTTGGATGTTAGCATTCAAAGGGTCGAAGATTAGGTCAACAAAGAATTCATTAAATCTAGTCTATCAGTCTGATGTTATTATCTGATGTTATTATCTGTGCTGCTGAGAAATATTCAGCATTACCCAGAAAATCATTGAGCTAGAAAGCTATAAATTGCAGAGCGTACTGGCCTATTTGTCTATATTCAATGATGCAAAATATGATTTTACCTATTCAATTAGAAGACCATAGGACCATAATAAAGTTCCTATTTCACCAAAGGAAAGGTGTAAAGCAGATCCATGATGAGATGTCATAAACTTTGCATGACAGAAGCCCTTTATATACAAGAATTAAATGTTGGGTTGTCTGTTTGAAAACTGCCCATTTCTGTGTTGAATGTAAGAAACCCAGTGGAAGGCTTGTCTCTGTGCCTGCAAATGAGAAAGCCATCCATAACATGCTCATGGAGGACCTATGAATATCAGCCAAAATATTGCTACATATCTGAGAATATCACGTGACAGAGTTGGTGCCATTACCCACAATGACTTGGAAATGAGAAAGCTTGCCACAAAGTGGATTTCAAAACTATTGGCAACCGAACAAAAGAGCAGAATAGGTAGAGACGTCTGTGGCTGTTTTGGAACATTTTGCAAGAAATGAGTCAGATTTGAGGCAGTTATCAATCCCTGCCATGGACTGAGGAGGACCAGAAAGCAAGGTTGTTTGCATGTTGGGTTGATGTGGCTCTGTAAAATGTAATGCTATAGGCTTTCTATACACCAGTAGTTCTGGATGTAAGTCTGGCTTCAGGGGCATAAAGAGATATTCATATTCAGTAGTTCAGTACTTAAATCTGAATTATCGTAAATACCTCCTGTTTTAGGAAGGCAAATCACACTAAGCACTGTTTTTAAGTCAGAGGGCTTTTCGGTCTCTTTTAGTCCTCCATACTTTCCTAGTGGTTTTGGGTCACCTGAGCTGCTTGGGTATCCTGTTGTTGAAAAACTGTAATTCATTTTAAATCATCCAACATTTTGAGCACTGAAACTCTTCACTGGAAAAGTGTTTTGTAAATGTTTTGTTGTTGTTGTTAAATGAATAATGTACAGGAGGTTTAACATTTAATTTGAGTCTTTCACCATTACTATAATTATAAAAAACAGATGATCAGATTCTGACATTTCATACCTTCTCTCCTTTTGCACCTGCTGTTCCCTAATAGAAGAAATAAATGTTATATGTAGTAAAGAAGGCCGACAAACAAAATAAAAATAAGCAAAGACAACAAACATATGTATTTAAATATATACACTTACTGGACTCCCTTTGGGACCTGGAGGGCCCTGAAAAAAATATATAACAGACTTGTTACTATTGTGTCAGACAATTTTCAAAATAAAATTAAACGGTACTTACATATTATACTATTTACATAATTTGACCACCCCTGTTTAAAAGGTATTCACTACCCTTTGAAAATCTATATATTTTTGGAAAGCCAAGAATCTTCACTTTCATTTGCCCTGGGTTGGTGCGATGCACCGTTCCTGAGTTAGGGGGTGTTGAACAAGGGATGTCCACTGCCCTGAATCCCAGCATGTGAATTGAGTGGGACGAGGTCCTGCTGTGCAATGTCCACCATCCAAGAGTTGGAATAAAAAGATGTCTGAGCGAGGAATGAGCCCACAATCCAGCAAGCAAAGTGAGCGGCCAAGAAGACAATGGCCTCAATTCAATAATTTCAATAATCAATATAATAATATTTCATGCTGGAAATAATAAGGCAAGACAAAATTAGCCACCACACAGTGAGAGAGTTATCTTATCTCTTCATTCCTTAGGTTACCTCCTCTGTAGTTAAGTTACCTCCGCTGTAGTTATTTTCACACGCAATTAACTAACAGCCTGTCTTTAACTTTAGAATTTTGTAGTTATTTTCAGGATTGAAGAGTTAACTTAAAGCGGAATATAACCCTGCATTTCAACTTTGCTCTAAAATATTATTTACAGTATATTATATGCAACCAGCATATTTTTTTTTTACTAGACCAGCATTGGAAGGGTTACACAGAGTTTTAAAGTTCCAGGAGATTTCTGCAGACGCATCCGAAGCTCAGATAGATACATTTTGTTTACATAAAGGTATCTAAGTGTTGAATGTTAGACACTTTGGCTGTCCTCCAGCTCAGTCAGAGAGAGTGAGTCACATTCAACACTTAGATACATTTATGTAAACAAAATGTATCTATCTGAGCTTTGGATGCGTCTGCAGAAATCTCCTGGAACTTTAAAACTCTGTGTAACCCTTCCAATGCTGGTCTAGTAAAAAAAAAAATGCTGGTTGCATATAATATACTGTAAATAATGTTTTTGAGCAAAGTTGAAATGCAGGGTTATATTCCGCTTTAAAGACTAAAGAGTTAACTTTCGGTTTGCCTGAGGTAAAATGTTTCCTGAATACTACATGCCTCATCACCATGGTGATAACTATAGAAACGTTATTAAAGACAGGAGATAAGCTTAGTGAATTGAGGCCATTGACTCCAGTAAAGCTGGGAATATCAGCTTAAAAGGAGTATACATCCCTCATTCAACACCCCCTAACTCAGGAACAATGTATCGCACTGTCGTGGGGCACTGTGCAAAGGAAAGCCAAGACTCTTGCCTTTCCAAAGCAGGGTAAACATCTTTTAAACGGGGCAGTAAAATCTGGTAAATTGTATAATACGCAAATGCCAATTAAACCATTCATGCCATCTAGGAATGACAATGAGACGGCCACTGAGCGGCAGCAGCTTAGTACTTTTCAGGAGGCTGAGAGTCACACAACTCTGTGGAAACAATACATTTTGTTGAGAATGACACTAATTGGCATTTAGAATAGGCTCCGAAAAAGTTTCTTTTCCTCTTTGCTAAACACACAAAATATTTAAAGCCTCGAGGTCTTGGAATAAAATCTTTATCAGTTTCATAAATTAGGAAAGCTTTCCTTTTATTTATTGTTTTTCCCCTAATAGGCTAATTATGTGAGAACGACCCAGCTCATCACTACAGAAAATATTTACATTCTGAAGCACATCAATCATTTATGTATGAAAGTAACAGGAAAAGGCCAATAATGTTCATCAATTTGGAAAACCACAAGCTGGTGTATTCTGTCAGGTAATTATGTTTAATGTGGTAAGCAGAGGTCACTTTACGACAAGGCCGCAGGACGGACCCAGTTTTCTCCTCCATTGTTTCAGTGCTAATTCTGTAAAGGCTTCTATTCCCTGTAGCTGCTGCCATCTCATTTGCAGAAATACCTCCATACAATTTAATCAGTATTTTAAATGACAGCACAGATATTGCATACACATGGAACGTTTTAAAGGCTTCAACATTTTAGCATTTACACAATTCAGTGCAAATTATATGCTATTTGAAGCTTGTATTAGCTCAATCAAAAATTACCTGCTTCTGTTCAGCAGCTATAAAAATATACATTTCACTGTTTGATTTAAAAGCGGGATATGGGAATACTTATTATAGATAATTGGTTGATTTAACCTTCCTTCGCTCTGCAGACATAACAACCTTGCCCTCCCTCTCCAGACTGCATATGTTGGGCTGTCTCCAAGATGCCAATCAAGAAGGCAGGGGATCTGCAGGGTACAATGGAAACAATTCACTCCGGCCTCCGGTAAGTTGTAGTGTTTCGGATACCCTTTCTTCTTCGAATTTAACGTCAGAATATATACGCCACTCACATTTTTGTAAATATTTTATTACACCTCTTCATGGAACAACACTGAAGATAGAACAGTTTGATACAATGTAAAGTAGTCAGTGTACAGCTTTTGTAACAATTATTGTGTAACAATTATTACAATCAATTATAAGTACCATCAAAATAACTCAACACACAGACAGAAATGTCCAAACCACTGACAACAAAAGTGAATACACCCATTCTGTTAAGGTAGCCATACATCTGGCGATGTATGGGCAGATTTGACCAAGAGACAAATCTCTCTCTCTTATCGAATCTGATAAGAGAGAAATCTGTCAGCTGCCCATACACCACAGGCTGATTCCCAATCAATTTCATGCTGAAATCGATCCGGAATCGGCCCTCCCCGCTGTGCCTCCCTAACGTCAGTGTCCCCTGTGCCAATGTAAATGTATAGATTACTTCTCCGCGCCCTCTGCTTGTCCCCCGCAGGCTTCTAGCACTCCTTTGTTGCATACACGTGCGCCCCACGTGGTCTCCTAGTAAGGGTGTGCGTGTGTGACATCATACGCATGCCCTTACTAGGAAACCATGTGGAGCATGCAATGTATGCGGAAGAGCATAATGTGCCCGGAGCAGTGGGGGACAAGCGGAGGCCATAAAGAGGTAATGTATACATTTACTGTCTGGCACGCGGGACACTGACATTAGGGGGGCACAGCAGCGTTGCGGCAGATGGTTCCATCAATCATCAGGAAATTGACCGACATTCCCGCCACGCACCCAATCGACCAACTTCAGCCCAACATCTTGCAGCATGTGCTATCGACAATGCAACCAATTTTCATCCCGAAATTGGTCATTTTATCGATCGGGCATGCACTTGGAGGCACCGATTTTCATCCAGTTCGATTATAATAATTAAATTGGATGGTCGATCGGCCGCCAAGTCGCCTGATGTATGGCCATCTTTATGCAGGGAACACACTAGCTGTGATTGTGTGCATTTAGCCATGGACAGCAAAATGCGCAGGATTCTACCCTCGCTTACCGATATTTATAAAGTTACAGTACTAGTCTATTCCTATATTTGCTGTCTATCTTATACCTGCTTCCTTATGGGAATAAATTCCAAATTGATAAAGCAGTGGTGAGTCTTAGTGGCTGAAGTGCACTGCATAAGTATTGCCATGTAGATGATGACACCAGAGACAGCTGTAATTCCTATAAGTTTACAAATTAGCTACTTAGCATTTCTGATCAACAGCCAAATCCCTTAACCTCTTAACTGACTATTATTATTTATTTATATGACTATATTATATTGCTATATTTATGTACAGATGCAAAGACAGCTGTATAGTTTAGTTGACGGCGCGTTCTGTTGCTGACAGGGGGGGAAAGGCGAGGGGAAAATGGAGCGGCATGTGTGTGACATCACGCAGTGGGTGGGGCAGCAGTATGTACAATGCTATCAGCTGACACTCAGCCAAGTTGATCCGCCTGGCGAATCGCCTGTGGGGCGGAGGTCGGTTGCTACTGTACATACAATTATCGTATGAGGTGGTCATTATTGGCTGCCTCAGCAGATTTCAATCAAGCATGTGTACGGGACATTATAAGTATGTGTATTTTAATTGTTAACATTTGTTTGTGATAATGTTCATTTAAGGTGTGATCTGTGTCTTTTAAATAATCAGTGCAATGAGGGTCACAATTCATTACATCCAAGCATATTAAAAACCGCAGAACACTCATTTACCTGCATTTTGATGAGGTATTTGTGGTTTTATGTTTATGTCGATACATATTATAACACGAGCTTTGCAATGTAATTTTCAAAACACTAAAGAAAACAGCTGCGTTGCAGTATTTCTACGTTTTGGACAAGGTGACTATGCTGGCCACAAAGACAGTAGGAGTAGCCAAAGCCTCATATTGTTGCCATGGAGGAGTTCCTTTATTAGAGTCTTCCAGTGCCAAACCTTCCACCACTAACTCACGGGGTCATGATACTGACCAGTAACTGCTCACTAACACTGGCTTAGATGAAGTCCTTTTAAATGCTAAACAGGACTGCTAACAGAGCATTTACTTTAAATATACTCTACTTCACTAATTCTAAACTCACTGGTTAAATAAACCTATCATAATTACTTGACTAAACTGACTGAAAATAATTTTTTAGGGCTTGGTTTGTAATTCATTTTCTTTTGTTTTGTCTAACGTTACATCCCACATCCGGACAATGAAGGACCCTAATTTACTAAGGTTGTCTTTGCCATCTAATAATAGACTCTCCAGTGTTACTAAATCAGAGCCAATGTGACATGTACAAACATAATAAAAAAGGAAAAGTTTATTCCTGTAATTTATATTACTGGAACGTTTATTCCCATTGCTTACATGTTCTGCAGTTTGAAATAGAATGGTTACCTCCTGTTTTGAGGGGTCAGCTCAGGCATGACAATGGGGACAATTAATAAACATAACTACCAGACAATAATTGCTGGGGATGGTGTAAATGGAATGTTTGGAAAACACAAAGTCTGGCCAAACATGGGTGTAATACATCCCGGTGTTGTCATTTTTGATCTATCTATTTTGCTGAGGAAGTAGAAGAAGTCACAAGCTGTTCTTTGTTTTACCTTTACAAGGGGCAGGTCATGCTTCAAGACACTAACATTTTCCCTTTCCCTTTGGCTATCAATCTTAGTGATCTCAGTGCACAAGTTACATGTCTGTATAACTGTACCAACATTGCTGCTGTAGTTGGCAAAACAATGAAAGAAGTGCTTCCAGGTGTGCAAACCATGGTGGGAATAGAGAGAACAAGCTTGAGCTTTCCAGCGACAACGTGGCCAGGAGGACGATGCTTTTAAGGCATGGATTGTTATGGCTCAGTATTCCTGAATCGCATATTTGTATGCGAGGTTCACCCACAGAGGAAAAAGACATCAAACAGTATAGATAACTAACTATAATGCAGGGGAACATTCCACATGGAACATAACAGGTCCATCTTAAAGAGTAACTGTCAGGCTGCAAAAGCTAATTTAAACCTCTATTCTCCTGTGTTAAACAGTTTAGAAGGAAGCCAAAAAGGCAATACTGAAGTTAAAAATCTCTCTTACTATGATGTGTGCTGAACAGCAAGGCTCTTTATACCCAAGCTCCTAAGGAGGACGCAGGTCGAATAACAGATACTGCAAAGCATTCTGGTGCTGCCTCTTCTTCCCACTGCAGTACCTTGGGTCAACCCCCTTCATTTCCATATCACGGCTAGGCTGCTTTCTCAGTGAAACGTTAAAGGCTCATGTTACAGCAGCTTCTAACAGCAGCCAGCACTGAAAAATCACAGGGCATATGTTCTGTCAGTGTATACTGCATGAGTCCGCTATTGTTCCTAGCCACATGGCCAATTAATATTCACTGCACAGCAGGGCCGGCCCTAGACTTTTTGCCGCCTGAGGCAAATTTTGAAAAAATGATTGCTGCCGCCCCCCCCCCCCCGCCGCTGAGTTGGAGGGGTAGCGGGCAGGACGGGGGTATTGGGCCTAGCGGCGGGGAGGGGGGTCGGTCCCCCCCCCTCCCTCGCCTGGGTCCCCCGATCTGCGCTCCCCTCCAGCCTTAAATAGATCAGAAGCGGCCGCTACTTGTAAGAGGCCCGGGAGGGGGGGACTCAACTCTTCCTCGCTCGATCCAGCGTGCGCTCCACTGACATCACTTCCTGCAACGCCACGGCCGTCCACTTACAATACAGTGGGCGGCGTTGCAGGAAGTGACGTCAGTGGAGCGCACGCTGGATCGAGCGAGGAAGAGGTGAGTCCTCCCCGCCCGTGCCTCTTATAAGTAGCGGCTGCTTCTGATCTATTTAAGGCTGGAGGGGAGCGCAGATCGGGGGACCCAGGCGAGGGAGGGGTGGGTCCGACCCCCCTCCCCGCCGCTGGGCCCAATACCCCCGTCCTGCCCGCTACCCCTCCAGCTCGGCGGCCGGCTCCCCGCACCCACCGACGGGCGGATGCCGCCCCTAGAAATGTGCCGCCTGAGGCAAAAGTTTCACCCCGCCTCATGAGCGGGCCGGCCCTGCTGCACAGTAGTGTTGTCCTTTACGATCTTTTTTGTGAGTGGAATCATCAGGAAGCAGGGAGGATATGACATCACAATTAGCTTCATAGGAGACAGACAAACATGGAACCTGCCATGAGCTGTCAGGAGCATTCTCTGCAAATACTATATAAAAATTCTGTGAAATCCAAACGTGGACAGAGAAATGCATATGTAATGTAAGTACAGCCAGTATTTAGCTACTGATATATGTGTTTTTTTTTTCTCTGAGACCCTATACCTAACAGCTCCTCTTTAAACTAAATATCTTGCGCACACCGGCTGATATCAACAACTCCCATGAAAATCAAACTAAACTGACAGGCCGGTGGGTTGCCCTTACACACCCTGAATAACCTTAGATAATGAGGGAAAATCGTGATTTATGATGACAAGATAATGTTATATTATTTCTTTCAGTGGCATAACTACAATTTATGGGGCCCTCAGCAAAACTTTGATGGCGCCCCTCAATGTTCACTACCCTTCCCTTTCCTCCCCTTGGTGACCTTCGCAGCCTTGGGGTTCATTTCACAAGAGTCATAAAACAAGTAAGGCCATCATGATCTTCACACCCATAACTAGTGTAGCCATAAAAACACCTGATCTGAGGAACTAGTAAAAAAGGGCGCACAGGGATAGTGGACAAAAAGGGCGCCGCCATAGACTGCAATGCAAAATATCGGCTATTCGGCGCCCGACAGGAAAAAAGGGCGCACGAGAAATAGCGGTTACAGGGATCGTGTTAACCAAGGTTTTCGTTTACAGGATAAAGTTTATAACAAATATCGTTTACAAGTTCGTTTAGACTTTGTATTATACTTATTTTTTCGTTTGTAAATTTCGCTTATATGGGTTTTAACTAGTTTTTTCGTTTTAAAAATGCGCTTATAAAACTATAACAACTAAAATTTCGTTTACACTTCTTTTATCATTTAAAATTCGTTTTCATATGTATAATGCTTAAATAACGTTTCTAAAGCTGATTGCATTAGAAATACATCGCTTATGGTATTAACTTTGTTTTTACACTTCTAATGCGTTGATTATAGTTACTAAAATATCGCTTTAAATATTACTGTTATTTTAAGATTTCTATGTGATTTTAAGGCTAGTTATTCTATTACAAATGACTGTTATTTTAAGATTTCTACGTGATTTTAAGGCTAGTTATTCTATTACAAATATATAAATTATTTTATTCATGTTATTTGGAGTGAAGTATTTTAAGGATTAAATATATTATTGTTTATATGTGTTTAGCGTGTTTTGTGCAGTGGGGATCTTTAGGTTTAGGCATTACTAGGGGGTCTAGGGGTTAGGGATAGGTACAGGGAGGGTTAGGACCAGGGTGGTGGTTAGTTTTAGGCACCACCAGGGGGGTCTTAGGTTTAGGCACCAACAGGGGGGTCTTAGGTTTAGGCACCACCAGGGGAGTCTTAGGTTTAGGCACCAACAGGGGGGTCTTAGGTTTAGGCACCACCAGGGGGGTCTTAGGTTTAGGCACCAACAGGGGGGTCTTAGGTTTAGGCACCACCAGGGGAGTCTTAGGTTTAGGCACCAACAGGGGGGTCTTAGGTTTAGGCACCACCAGGGGAGTCTTAGGTTTAGGCACCACCAGGGGGGTCTAGGGGTTAGGGATAGGTACAGGGAGGGTTAGGTATACATACAGTGCAATATACACCACCAGGGGGGTGGTTAGTTTTAGGCACCACCAGGGGAGTCTTAGGTTTAGGCACCACCAGGGGGGGTCTTAGGTTTAGGCACCAGAAGGGGAGTCTTAGGTTTAGGCACCAACAGGGGGGTCTTAGGTTTAGGCACCACCAGGGGAGTCTTAGGTTTAGGCACCAACAGGGGGGTCTTAGGTTTAGGCACCACCAGGGGGGTCTTAGGTTTAGGCACCAACAGGGAGGTCTTAGGTTTAGGCACCACCAGGGGAGTCTTAGGTTTAGGCACCAACAGGGGGTCTTAGATTTAGGCACCACCAGGGGAGTCTTAGGTTTAGGCACCACCAGGGGGGTCTAGGGGTTAGGGATAGGTACAGGGAGGGCTCTGTATGAGAGTAAGGTTAGGTATAGTTATAGTACAATATATGTAATATATACAATTTATTACATTATGTGTATTTACACAAAGGGGGGTCTAGGTGTGAGGGATAGGGATAAGGAGAGATATCTGTGACCCTAAAGTTAGGTATAATTGTAGTAAAATACCTGTAAAACCTACCATTCTAGTACTATGCTTAATACAAGTGTAAATATCGTTTTTGCTATAGACGCTATTTGACGTTTCATTTCAGAATTCGTTTACTGTTATAGACGGTATTTTGCCATTTCATTTCCGTTTATTTAACGTATTTAGCACTAAATTATCGTTTATAACCTCTTAAATGAAAAATACGGTTTTGCATTCAAACTTATAATTTCGGCTACACCCCGCGCCCTTTTTTCCAGGCGCCCTTTTTTGATATACGCCTGATCTGAAGTATAGTCCCCTGTATCAAAGGATAAGAAGGTTAGTAGTTGGGGCCCCCCACAATCACAGGGGCTGCTCCCCTGTATTTATGCCCCTGATATCTTTTATAAATGCTACAAGCTCTCTAGATCAGTGTAGTCAGTTTTGTCTTTTTAAAGTACAGAGGTTAAGAGTTTTTTTTTTAATTTTGACAAAGCAATGCTTGGGTAGTTCTGCTACAGGTGACCCCATTTCCCAAAAACACAGATCCCTTGCTGATCAGAATCTGGTCAGAGAGGGATCTATTCTTTTTTCAAACTGCACATAGATATATATTTATCACAACCTTGCTCTTTTCCCTCCTCGGGTAACACACCTGTTGTGGCTCCTGTTGATATCTCTCATTTTGTATCCTCATGGGTAATGAATGAAACGGGGAAGAGAAGGTAAATAGAAAGTGATAGGAGGGCATATCACAGCAAGCCTGTAACTTCCTGTCTGATAATTTGACTTTACTTGAGTGATTACTGGAACCAGGGGGAACAAGGAGAGGAACGGACAGTGCTCAAAAGTATGTGGATCCAGAATGAACATGCCTCTGTGCTTACCTAAGGTAGCTTTGACTTGGATCAGGTGTGCTTTAAACTTCTATTTTTAGCTTTTACACACAAATAAGACAGTGGCAAGACATTGGGGATTCCAAGAAAGCTACATTTAGAAGTAGGACTACAGATACACTTGTGTATCTCCTCAATTTATATTCAGTTCAGGTTTGCTTTAAGCAGAAGAAGTCGGAAGGATATTTTTTATAAATTTAGATTTAGAGGTAGTACATGTACATTTTCTTTTAGACTTTTTGCTTTAAACATATTGGCCCTAATCCAATTCACCTTTTCTCCTAAGTTATCTCCAAAGAGATCATTTTTCATCTCCTGTATAAAATAACATTTCAGCATTCTGCAACTGAAAAAATACCAAAAAGTAGGTGAAAAAAGTACTTTCAAAATTATTCTGAGTATTTTCTTGTTTGCTAGTGGCTTAAAATGTATTTTATTAGTAAGATGAGAAAATATTACCTAGGAGAAAACTAAAAAGAAAAAGTGAATTGGATCAGGCCAATTGATGCCCAAGCTTTTTCCTCTCCCATTAGGTGGCGCCCATGGTTGTGTGTCTAGTCAATATGGTTTTGCACGACTCCAAATTCATTAATGCATAAAACAAATCTCATATAAAAAAAAAAATCTTTTCTGTGCAGCTGAAAATCAGACTGTTTTTTTTAAGTTTAATTTTTACTTTAGCAACTAATGGTTTCCAAATTCTACACAAAATTGGTTGTGAGGGTGGATGTCCTTATAAAACACCTTAGCAGAACTTGTAAATTCTGCTGTTTCTCTAATACAGAGCCTGCTGTGTGTTAATGGCTTTGTTTGAAGCCGGATGGACAAGCTTGCAGAGGTGTCTAGGAATACAATGATTTCATTCACAGCTGTTGCCTGAACCTGGGTAACAAATGCTCACACTTCTCGTAAATGGCAAAAATAAAGGACATTTGAATTGTTAATACAGAATTTAAAGTGCACAGTATGGCAAAGAAATTACAGCACACTAAATATGTATTTTTGTAATGGGATTTTTATGCGTTATTAGCTGGTTCATTATAGGGCAATAGCTAGAGAAGTCTGACAGCTATGGTTATGTTTTGTGAGCCCGGAACCGTGACTTCATCATGGCAGCAGGACTTCTGTTTCAATATAAAAGGACATTTACTGTAATATATAGCAGAGCCACAGCGTGGAACTACAGAACTCTAATTACAGGCCATTAACATTAAATCATTGTGTCTTTACGTGTAATGGGGTCATATAGATTACATAAATAGTGCATTCATAAAAGTGATGTATGCTAAATCAATGCCTCTCTGCAACATGGATGTCCTTTATAATGAGAGCATTACGCTACTGATGAGTCTGGAAGTTGAGCGGAGTCACTGCACAAGGAAACTCAGTTTAAAACGCTTTACAGAATGGGAGGTGGTGAGCATGATCAGCCAGTGAGATGCCGTGGTTGGTGAACTCTGGGCATCCCTAGGAGATGCCTATCTGCTGACCATGAATAAGTGAGAAGAAATTTTAAAGTTGAGTGTTATTTTAGCGATGAAAGTGAATCATTAGGATCTTATGCTATAGTTATGCTATGGTTCACGTTTGCTCTTGAGTTACTACTGAATAATCCTGAGAAGGGAGGGATAGAGGCAAAGCATAAGTTACATTGGGCTTGATTCACTAAGACAAATAGCACGCCTTATCAAAGTTAATGCCTTATCAAAGTTAATACGCCTTATCAGAGTAGCATAGTTATGCCTGCTAATTGGCAATGACGAGAGCTCCACTCGTCCTGCCCTGAGCCCCTGCGGGTTCGTAGCACTCGCTATGCTACTCTGATAAGGCGTGTTAACTTTGATAAGGTGTATTAAATTTGATAAGGCATGCTATTTGTCTTAGTGAATCAAGCTCATTGAGAGCATTTCTAGAACAATTGTATCTGGAGTGACATTTAATCTGTAGGTTGTAGGTGAAAGCAGTTGTAAGGAAATCCTGAGAGCGCTGGAGTATTTGACAAATAAGGTTAAGGTTCAAAAAGATTACAGGAGCCAAAAAAACGAACTCCAGACCGAAGCACAGTGCTCAGCTGGCATTGGACAGCTGAGTGAGTGCAGTAGTGGCCGAATGGCCATAGTGATGGGAACGCATGGCAATGGGACATTAAAATCTACGCCCTGGCAGGAATAAGAGGCTCCAAGCACGGTGTAGATTTCAGTTTCCTGCCTCCAAGACAGGTTGAAGTGGCAACCATGCTTTATATACTGTAAACACAGCTATCATCACTTATCAATAATATGCCTTGATTCACTAAAGGGTGCTAAGTGTTAGCACGCCAGTGAAAAGGCACTTTGCATGTGCTAACATGCTTTGCACGTGCTAACTAGGGTGCTAAGTAGTTAGCACATGCAAACTACTTAGCACCATGGTTAGCACATGCAAACTACTTAGCACCGTAGTTAGCACGCGCAAACTACTTGGCACCCTAGTTAGCACGTGCAAACTACTTAGCACCCTAGTTAGCACGATGCTAAGTAGTTTGCATGTGCTAACAACGGTGCTAAGTAGTTAGCATGTACTAACTATGGTGCTAAGTAGTTTGCATGTGCTAACTATGGTGCTAAGTTTGCATGTGCTAACTACAGTGCTAAGTTTGCATGTGCTAACTACGGTGCTAAGTAGTTTTCATGTGCTAACTACTTAGCACCCTAGTTAGCACGTGCAAAGCTTTTAGGCATGCTAACTATGTTAGCACCTTTTGTGAATCAAGCCCATAATTATCAGCACAACTCAATGCCAAGCAGCTGCAGCTAAAACAAATACAATTTTGGGATACATTAAAAGGGAAATAAAAAACCCGGGAAGCTAGCATAATACTGCCCGTTTAACTCTCTGCATCTGGAATATGGAATTCAGTTCTTGGCACCACATTATAGGAGAGAAATTGCAGTTTTAGAGTAGGTGCAGAGACAAAAACATTGATTAGAGGCAAAGAAGGTTTCGCTTACCAGGAAAAGTTAAATAGGGCTTATTTAGTCTGAAGAAAATACACCTTAGAGGTCTAATTAACATGTATAAATACTTCTGAGGGCAATATAAAAGCTTGGTAGATGAGCTATTTGTCCCTAGAGTTGTACAAAGGAAATTTATTTAGGTAAGGGTTCCTTACAGTAAGGGTGATTCAAATGTGGAATGTATTACCACAAGAAGTAGTTATAGTAAATTCTATGTTTGCGTTTAGGGGGGCTTAGATGCTTTCCTTGCGTTGAAAGACACCAATGGCTATAATTACTAGGTACTTCTCAGTGGTGTTGATCCAGGGATTTTATCTGATTGTCATCGGGAAGTCGGGAAGGATTTTGTTTCCCTTTTGGCGCTAATTGGACCATGCTTTATAAGGGTTTTTTGCCTTCCTCTGGAACAACAGGGATATGTGAGGATGCAGGCTAGTGTTATATTTTCTGTTTGAACTAGATAGGCGTATGTATTTTTTCCTATCCAAATAACTATGTAACTGGTTATCATGAGAAACAGGTGAACTAGTAAAAACTTACTTTTATAACTATGGCATTTATTTTATCTCCAGAAAAGTGCCCTTATTTCTAATCACCACTGTTATAAATAAGCCCCACGAAGATGACATTCTCTGTACTTATCGTATTTTCCACTGTTTCCAAAGTACACAAACACATCCAAACCTAGTAGTGCCAGGGAACTCTCTCTACATGAGTAATTCACAGTCTTTTCAGACAAACAATCACTGTTAATGCAATGCTCCAAAGAAGACTGACAATCCAGAAAATCTGGGCACTCACAGCCCTTGCCAACTGCGTTGAATTGTGGAGGGATAAAAAGTTGCAAGGCCTCCAGGGAGCTGGAATACAACTGCTTCACAAAGCAAGCCATCATTTGTCAAGGCTTAAAGGAGAACTCCATAAAATGCCATCTGATTGTTCATTCAAAAGGGATGAGCACCAGTTCACACTACGGCCGTTTTCCAAAATGGACAAATCTTGATGGATCTCTTCTTAAATATTGGATCCATTTTCACATGTCCATTGTATCCTGGTCTGTGTTGCAGTGATGGAATGCAAAGTCCTGACCTGCACAAGCAGTGGCGTGGTGAAGGGCAAACAATGGCAAAATTTCCCACCCAAAATACACAGAGGCTTTTTTTTAAAATGCGTGAACGCAAAAAAAATTGCTGCTTGTGGAGTGTGGGTCTAAAATTTAACTACGAACTCAAAGTGATGTGAAACACTTTGACAATGTCTGGTGAGGTGACACAACATTTTTAAAGTACACTGCAGTAACTTAATCTTCTGTTTGCACAGTGTGTGAACCTAACACTGCACTACAAAGACAATCTCATGTGACAATTTTTTTAAAAAAGTACAGTTCCGCCACTCAATCACTTTATTTTAGCACAGTGACAGGCTGTAACACTAATGCAGCCACACACTACACTATACTACAAGGGTGGTGTACCATAAGCTAGCTACACACCAAATTGCACCACACACAGCAACAAATAACTAAAGGACTACTGGGGTCCCTAGCTGGAGAACTGCAAGGAGCAGAACACCTGTGGGAGCAGCTACACAGCACTGGATCATACAGAACCGTTATTTATCTGTCCCTCAATCAACAGCACAGCTCTCCCTACACTGATTCCAGACAGATTGTTAAATGCTTAAAAACAAGAAGAGAATCGAGAGCCCAATATGGTGCAGTATTGTCAGGTAAAATGAAGAGTTCAATACAATTTTATGTATATATATATACTCACAAACACGGGTTAACCATAGGCAACCACTTTAAATGCAGGTGGGGAGCATTAGGACCTGACCCCACTCAGGTTAAGAAGTCGCTCTCTGTAGATAGTAGATGGGGATGCACCCCTCCACCCAGGGTGGACTAGAAGATCAGCAAAAACTCGGTATACAGAGGCGCCAGAGTAGAGTAAAACGTTTTTAAAACCGCTTAAAAGGAGAGGGGGATGTTAAGGTGTACTCACCTCCCTCTTACAAAAAAAGAAAACTCACTTGAGTCTCAATAAAACAGAATTGTCAAATAATTTATTCAACTCCACAAATGCAACGCGTTTCGCGGGCGTGACCCCGCTTCCTCAGGCAAAAATGGGAGCACAACTCAGTGGGTCAAGCAATAGGTTTGAGCGCCTCTGTCTCTTGCTCTGTCTATTGCTTGACCCATTGAGTTGTGCTCCCATTTTTGCCTGAGGAAGCGGGGTCACGCCCGCGAAACGCTTTGCATTTGTGGAGTTGAATAAATTATTTGACAATTCTGTTTTATTGAGACTCAAGTGAGTTTTCTTTTTTTTGTAAGAGGGAGGTGAGTCCACCTTAACATCTCCCTCTCCTTTTAAGCGGTTTTTAAAACGTTTTACTCTACCCTGGCGCCTCTGTATACCGAGTTTTTGCAGATTGTTAAATGGCTGCCAGGTTTGTTTCTTTTATTGGGGGGGGGGGGTGAAAATGCCTAATTGGTTGTCCTGTCACCCCTGATTTAAATTGTACCCAAGGCGACATGTGACATTATGAGATAAACATGTGTAAGTACAGTGCAAAACATATTAATAGCCAGGCTGTTTATCTTTTGTTATTTTGCTGCCTGAAAGAGTTAATTTTTAGGCATGGAAGTGACAGCTTCTGTCTTGTCAGCACCTTGGCGGAGAATATAGTAAACATCACTGATAAGCAAATTACTGCCATAAAAGTTTTCTTGGCAGAATACAACTTCTGAGGACAGAATAGACATAGAAAAATGTCAATAGTTCATGTATTTTAACTCTGGGACACTTAATAGGCTGCCATTCATCAGAGACAATAAAACATTGTACTTTGTAAATGTGCAAATATAAAATAAAACCATGGAATATTTAAAAAAGTCATTTTTTTATCTCATCAGTTTATTTTCAACTTGGGTTCACTTTAAGGGGATGGGTTGAAAAATGGCTCCATGTTAAAGTATAGAGGAAATGCCAACATCGCGTAAAGTTCAATGTAAATGTGAGCAGTGAACCATGAATGGCAAACATGTTCGTCCATCGCTATTCAAGAGTTATCAGCTACAGGCGTTTTAGCACTCTCTCTGTCCAGCTAAATTACACATCTATGTGAGTCACAGACAAGCCGAGAAATAGATTGTTTGCATTACAGCTTCTAGGAAATTTTTTTATACACACAATAAAATGTCTGAGCTGTGCTACTTGTTAACACAATAGAGAGTGTGAATAAGTCCATATAAACTCACCCCATTAAACACAATATTTTCAGTAGCACAAATGCTGTTTTAAGCAGGGGTGAGCATTACTCCAAGATAAACTAATATAAATTGGTGAATATATGTTTTGGCAATTGCTGGGAGCTCTCCTTTAAGATTTGGAAGAAGGCAAAATAGCTGTTGGCTGCACACCTAGAAATCTTATATTTTTTAAATAGCTGGGAAGAATGATGAGTGCCCCACTTTCTTAGCTCTTCAGAATTATCAATGACATGCATAAATACCGAAGTCCTCATTGTCAGGATATGTTACTGACAAAAGCAAGAATATTTATTGACAAAACATAATTTTACAGGCAAGCTCACAGTTACTTTTTTAATCTGTATTATGCACTGAAATGATCAATATGACATGTCACAGTATAAAAAAGAAGCTATGGTGCACCGCAGAAATCAGTCTTGATATGACCCTGCTTGACTATGCAGCACAAGGGTCATATGCATAGGCCAGGCCCCACAGCTAGTTACGTAATCCCTGCTGGGCAGGAAGTACCTCACTGGGATTCCACGCATGCGCGCTGCATCTCACCGCGCTCCCATTGTTCACACTTGCTTTGTCACCCATTGACTTGCACTGCTGCATAATCTATGAGGTAGGCAAAGATCATGTAATGTGCTGCAGACTTTGCATCAGATCAGATGCTTCTGCTGCATCACGCTGCATTACCTGTGCAAGCCTCCATTAACTTTCATTGCATTTGCTGCACCTTACGGTAAAAAGGATAACGTAATGCAGGTTTTTAATGCTAGTGTAAAAGGGTCTTAATGATGCTAAAATTACCGTGCTACCAGTGTTTACACCATCAGCATAATGCGCATTTCCCTTGTAGCACAACATGCATTTTGTAAACAACACGTGCACTACGTCTATAACACATGTTACGCTACTTGCAAAATGCAATATTCTTGAAACACACAGGGCTTGATTCTCAAAAGAGTGCTAACTGATAGCACGGCCGTTTTTGCTCAAATTTTTGCGTTTTGCGCGAGCTTTCGTGCGCAACAATAAAGTTGTCACGCACAAACAGGAATTTTCACACAAAACGATATCATTTTCACGCAAAAATTCGCCTTTGTGCGTGAAAACGTTAGCGTTTCGTGCGAAAATTCGCGAACATGCGAAGCACAATAATGTGCGTGAAAACGGCCATGCTATCAGTTAGCACTCTTTTGTGAATCAAGCCCACAGTGTCTGTGCACTGCAATTTTAATGGCATTTAATGAATCAACCTAAGATAAAATAAACATTGGTGCATAGTGTACTAGTCCTACTAATAACGTGTCTGGAGTCCCTATCTGTTTTTTTGTATTGAAGGAGTAAAAAAAACAAGCGCACTGGAGGGGTGAAAAAAAGTGCTTTTATTCATGCAAATGTAGCAGTCGAACAGCGTTGCAATTTAGCCTGCCCTCTTCTGAAAAGTAAACAGAAGCCTAAACACTTCTATCTGGCTCGGTAACACTTCCTGATAACACTTTAGTCCAGAAAAGGGTCAGTACTGCTGTTTGTTTTAAAGAGACTCTGTAACAAAATTTTCAGCCTTAGTTCTTCTATCCTATAAGTTCCTTTGCCTGTTCTTATGTGCTCTGGCTTACTGCAGCCTTTCCTAATTGCACAGTGGCTGTGTTATATCTGTTATATGATCTAATCTGTTTTCTTCTGTCAGCTCTGTCGGGCTAGGCTGGAATGTGTGGAATGTGCAGGGCTGCTTGTGATTGGATAGAAGCGATACACACCCTCTGCAGGCCCCCTGCAGGCTCTGTATGACTCACACACTCTGCTTATATGAGCCTATCACAAGCTGGTTAGTTTGTTTGTAAACACTGCCTAAAACTGTTAATTACAAGCCAGGATTGCAGCAGAGAGTGGCAGAAACAGCACAGAGGGGCCCAAAAGAACATAATGAATAGAATGGTATGCTTTTTGCTGTAACAATTTTAGAGTACAGATTCTCTTTAAAGCTGAATGAAGCAGATTTTACATCAGACTTCCATGGCTGCTGTTTAGAATTCAGCCTTTAAACTGAAAATAAAAACATGAGACTCTGTCCTATGTTACTAATGTTCAATGAACCATTAGTGCTACACATACATGTTTATGTCACAAGTTTCTTTTCAGTTCAGGTTCGGTTTAACACTTAAAAAAAAAAAGATTGCAGATACCCTAAAGGAAACTTGAATATCATGAGGTCCAGCCCCACTGAGCCAGCAGATTAGCTATTGAGAGGGGTTAGTGCTGCTGCCTTTACTACACTAAATCCACCCAAAACTTGTAGTCACTCTACCCGAAACATTTAGCGATTGCTCTATGTGCCTTAACACCAAATATTGCCAAACCCCATGGCACGGTAACTCCATTATTTTCATTCTGTGGACTCCTTAAAAGGAACCCGAGGTTAAAGGGGTATGGAGGCTGCCATACTGTATTTATTTCCTTTTAAACAATACCGGTTGCCTGGCAGCCCTGCTGATCCTGTGCCTCTAATGCTTTTAGCCATAGACCCTGAACAAGCATGCAGCCGATCAGATACTCTGACTCAGGTCTTACTGGATTAGTCATATGCTTGTTCCAGAGTATTGATTCAGACACAACTTATGCCAATAGACCAAAAGGGCTGCCCGGCAACTGGCATTGCTTTAAAGGAAATAAATATGGCAGCCACTATAGCCCTCTCACCTCGGGTTCCCTTTAAAACTTCCCATTATCCTTAGCTGTGATTGTTCCCTGGGAAAGCCTAGCTGACTAAACTGATGTCCGTTTGCAGTTCATCTGGCTACAGAATGACAATGGAAGGAGTAGTAATTACAGTAACTAACTGCACTTGTCATCCAATTACAGGAAGTGCAGATATATTGGGTTTGATTTGGCAACTTTTAAGGCCCATGTACACGCTTGAGTGATGTCACCCCGATGTTGCGCACTGGGCATCACTAGGCAAAGGCCGTACAGATGCGTAGACATGACTACACGCTCTGTTTCAATGCGGAAAGTGGAGGGCAGAGGGCCGATGAAGCAATGCAGCGGGGGCGGGGCAGGGGATCACTGGCTGAGCGTTGGTCATTGGTCGTGTTGCTGAACATACGTCGGATTATCAGCTGAGGTGGTAGTTATCGGCCGCCACAGCTGTCTTTAATCTAGCATGTGTAAGGAGCGTTACAGGAAAAGAGAT
Source organism: Hyperolius riggenbachi (assembly GCF_040937935.1). Taxonomy (NCBI): domain Eukaryota; kingdom Metazoa; phylum Chordata; class Amphibia; order Anura; family Hyperoliidae; genus Hyperolius; species Hyperolius riggenbachi. The sequence goes on along the minus strand of NC_090655.1, from coordinate 132,860,895 downwards.
AAAGAAAAGGCACAACAATATCTTAACTTAACTTTACACATATCTTGATACAGCATGCCTTTTTTACATTTAGACTTAAGTTGCACTTTAATATTTAATATTCTTACCATATCTCCTTTTTCACCTTTTTGCCCTGGGTGGCCCTACAACACCAAGAAAATAGCAATGAGCACAACTGACACAGTGAAATAAAAAGAAATTGATGCATAAAGACCTTGTGTAAAGGTTGTACAGATAGTGAAGCAGGCATTGCTATTTTGCAGAGAATCCCAGATCTGAGCATTTACACTTCATAGAACATGCTTATATCTATAGCGCAAAGAGGTGACGTTGGTTGCATCTGAAATTGGTATATATCAAAGAAAAAACAGGAATGGAACAAGGCATTCCACAATGTGGTTATTAATCTTTTCTCTCTGCGAGGAAGCTCAGAGATCACTCAGGTGATGTCAAGACAGCACTCAGATATAGTACCAGTTAACTTTGACTATAACTGTTCACAATGTAACCTCATGTCAAACAGCACCATAAGGGAAACTCAATAACTGTTGGCAAATGATTACTCACTCTATTGATTAAACATGTTATTTTTACAGCTCTTTATAATTTGTCAGCTCTTGCATAAAGTTGCCCATTTATGGTAAAATTTTTAGCGAAAGATCAGATTTCCAATCCGATTATTCAGGTGGTATTGTATAAAAACAGTGAAGCTAGTGGACCCAGACTTTGATGACTGAGATCTACGCCCTGTTTGGGTGCTGCTATCTCTGCCAGGGTGTAGATTTCAATAAATCACGCCGCTTGGTCTCACAGCTCTTGTCGTTCGGGCCGCTGCACGCACTTCTTAGCTGTACTACACAAACAAATGATTATATCATAAGTTTATTTTCACGTCAGATTCCCTTTAAAATGCATCCCACAGTGAAGTTTTGGAGTCCTCTGCTCCTTGACAACACTCCAGCTGAAAAAAAAAAACAGCTGTAGGGAATTGACATTTACAGTGTGGATTAATGTTTTGTGAAAAGTTTTCACTTGTCTAAGGTCCACTGTACAGAGCATGCTGTGAAGTGAGAATGCATTCAAATCCCTCTAGCATGGTTATAGCGATTCCCATGCATGACGCAATTTTTTGCTGCATGCCCTCCGTCTTTTTCTCTGCATGTGAATCTGATGGCTGACTATCGATCTCAATAGGCTGTGTTTTTCTGTCTAAATTCACATGCAGGAAAATGCAGCAAATTGCCCCTAATAGAAAACGAGGCATTATTATCCCCAGCATGATGTTAACGAGTTTTGGCCCATGTCTTTTAAAGGTGGTATAATTTCATGAAAAGCTTTTACTAAAGACATTATTCTACAGATGAGATGGGCTATTGTTGGCTGCTTTGGAAACAGACTGGTAGATAGCATTCAGAGAAGTCAAATCACGACTTCACATCCAAATGATCTCATTAACCACTTGATGACTCAGCCTTTACCCCCCTTAAGGACCAGCGCTGTTTTCGCTGATCTGTGCTGGGTGGGCTCTACAGCCTCCAGCACAGATCAAACACCAGGCAGAGCGACCAGATCCCCCCTATTTTTTCCCCACTAGGGAGATGATGTGCTGGGGGGTCTGATCACTCCTGCCTGTGTGGGGCTGGCGGGGGGGGCACCTCAAAGCCCCCTCCACCGCAGGATTCCCCCTCTCCCTCTCCTCCCTCCCTGCCCCGGAGATCGGAGGCTGCACAGGAACGGATCTGTCCTGTGCAGCCTCTAACAGGCTCCTGCCTGTCATGTGACAGGGATCCCCGGCCGCTGATTGGCCGGGGATCGCTGATCTGGTACAACGCTGCTACTGTTAGTAGCGTTGTACAAATGTAAACAAAGCGGATAATTTCCGCTTGTGTTTACATTTAGCCTGCGAGCCGCGATCGGCGGCCCGCAGGCTATTCACGGAGCCCCCCGCCGTGAATTGACAGGAAGCAGCCACTCGCGCGAGCGGCTGCTTCCTGAATAATTAGCCTGCAGCCGGCAACGCAGATCTGCGTCGCTGGTCCTGCAGCTGCCACTTTGCCAACGCACGTTATGAGTGCGCGGTCGGCAAGTGGTTAATCTATGACCAGATTTGTCAAGGTCAGGCCAATGAATCAAAAGGCTGAAGAGTCTGAGAGTAAGACCAAAATGTTCTTGTGCAAGTAGCCTTAAAGGGACACTTAAGCCAGGAAAAAAAAATGAGTTTTACTCACCTGGGGCTTCTACCAGCCCCCTGCAGCAGTCCTGTGCCCTCGCAGCCACTCACTCATCCTCTGGTCCCCCGCTGCCAGCTAGTCTCGTTTTTGCCGACAGGCCCGTCAGGACTGGCCATGCGTAGCTTTTTCCGCATTCCCAACTGTAATTTGCGGGCCGCAACGCGTACAAAAATACGCGTTGTTGCATATCTATGCGTGCGTAATGCGGCAACGCGTATTTTTGTAATAGCGCTAATTACAGTCGGGAATGCGGAAAAAGCTACGCATGGCCAGTCCTGATGGGCCTGTCGGCAAAAACGAAACTAGACGGCAGCGGGGGACCAGAGGATTAGTGAGTGGCTGCGAGGGCACAGGACTGCTGCAGGGGGCTGGTAGAAGCCCCAGGTGAGTAAAACTCATTTTTTTTTTCTGGCTTAAGGTTCACTTTAAGGGGCCAATACACTGGTTGATTTCAGCCATCGATCAATTGCTCGATTCTATGGAACCAATTGATCAGAAATCGATTCTATCAAATCTATCGATCGATCGATTTGTGGCTGAATTCGATTGATTTCAACCAATTTGATCTATGTGACAGGATGGAAAATGTAGGTCGATCTGCTGCTGCCATGTCCCATAGAGTTGCATTGGATCTAATGGTCCAATAATGCATTTAGATCGATTACCAATAGATTTCCAATAGATTGAATTCTGAAATCGATTGAAAATCTGTTCCTAGTGTGTGGCACACTGTTATAATTGAAGCTTTTATGACAATTTCCAGCGGATGTCTTTGTTCTCCAGATGAATAAGCGTTTGAGCAAAAAGTAACTTTTACACATCAGACAGATTCCTGACAGACTCGAACTGACATGCATCTGACAGAAATCTATATGATGGTCGAATTTGCTGCAAATCTATTAGTCTATGGCTACCTTAAAAACAACAGGGTTCTCTGTAAGGCAATATCAGCACAGTCTCACTCTTATCAGCCACACCGATCTTCGAACCAGATCGCGGAATAAGGTTTTACACATCTCAAGGTCACCAACAGCATTACCCTCAATAAACATTTTGTTTATTTTAGCCTGGCTCAGTTCTACTGAGCACAGTTGGTAGTGCGTGACATCGCTCTGACCTTGTCTCTTGAGTGAGTTATATGGCTACTTATGCTGTGACAAATTATTGCTGAAAGCTGCAGAAAGGTGTAAAATGGTTTAGCAATATAGGAAGATTTAGTGCAGGATCAGTCATGCACCAAACTAATAGTCCACTCACTTTCTTTAAAATGTTACATTCTTGCATCCATGTGCCACTGTTTCATGCAGAGAGTTAAAATGTTTTAAGCAATAAAATTATACATACAGTATATTGCTAAGATATACAACATGATCAGCCCAAAAGCAGCCATGCAGGTATGACCTCTGGATGATGATGATGGTTAGACATTTCCTCAACAAACCAACCTTAAAAACCTAAGAAGCCACAGATATGGTGCTAATTCTGGAGAGGAATGTCATACTTACTCAGTGACCCCACACTAGAAGTGACATTTTTTGGATACTTAATACAAGCACCAGTGACCCTGAAGATATATGTTTCCGTCATAAAGGTATGTTAGAAAGGTGAGAATTTTTGGGACCAGTCATTCCCACAATCTGAGGCTGTTGCTGTCACAAATGACTTATTTCATACCCTACAGACTGGAAGACTGGCTAAGTAGTTAGACACTTACTGGCTTGCCGTCTAATCCTATTGGGCCCTGAAATACAAATAAAAAGTACTTAAGAAAGGTTATAGATGTCACCTTTAAACACCATACACATGGTGGAAGGAATGAGTTGAATACCCAGAAGATGTCACAAATGCAACTATGACGTAAAAAAAAGCACACACATTAGGAAGCGTTATTTAATAACCTTCTCCTTCTTCAGCAAAATATTGACCCCTATAGCTGCGGGTACAGAACAGTGGCCTTTATTCAATTCACTTTTTTTCCTACGTTTTCTCATAGGAGATCATTTTTCCTGTTCTGTTTAAAATAACTTTTCAGTATTCTTCAAATGAAGAATTACTAAAGAGTAGGTTAAAAAGTACTGTAAAATTTATTCTGAGTATGTCCTTTCTTACTGGTGGTTTAAAAGGCATTTTATTAACAAGATGTAAAAATATAGAGTAGGAGAAAACTTACGAGAAAAAGTATATAGAATAAGGGCTCTCATATCCTTTGGTGGCTAAATTTCACTTTGTATTGGAATTTCATAACAATAACCAAAAAATAGTGGCTGTAACCTGCTGCATTTTGCGGTCTACCTGGCCTTGTTAAAGTGGGACTCCAGATATTGCATACACATTGGAGAGCTGTTAAAGATTTCAAAAAATGTCTTAGCTTACAAAAAATATTCTACATGCAGCATTTCTTCTTAAAGAGGACCACTGGTGTAAAATAGAAAGCCCAATGTAAGTAAAGTTCTCTATTTCTGCTGTGGGTGATAGGGTTGATCACACATCCACTCACCCGTAATAAGTTAATGTCATAAACTCTGCCCCACTCCTCGGCAAAGACACCATGGCGTTTTTTTTTCAAAAGTCTTTGGAAGTTGTGGCCATCCCCCCCTGTATTCCCTTGGCCCATTCCCAGATCGGCAGCAACTGCCTATGTGGTGGCTGGCAAGCAGGGAGTGTGCCATGGCAACGCAGGTGGGGCTCACCACAGAGCTTCAGATAACTTCAGAAAAACGCCCACAGCTGTTTTGTAAATGGAGGGCAGAGTTTCTGAAATAAATAAATTATAGGCGAGCAGGTGAGTAATTAACGCTACCACCTGCCAGTCCATGCAGCATTAATAGAGATCCATTTTTACAGCAATGGACTTCTTTAAGAGTTGACTGTTTTTGCGTGAATGTACTGAAGCACTTGACAGGTGATTGAACATTGAAGACAGGTGATTGTCTTCATCTGTGCAAGGTATGGATTATGGGTAAGATTTGGGAAGTAGGAGCTTTATAGATTACCTAGTACAGTTATGTGCACCATGACCAAGATGATTTTGTAAAGGCCTTAGGCTTGAGACCCACTAGCAGCGCTTTTTAAAGTGCTTGTGATTTGAAAAGCTCTGGCTAAAGTAATGCTATGTGTGTGATTCCACTTGAGGGATATGATTTTTTTTTAAAAAATCACCCATAGCATACATTAGCAAGAGCTTTTCAAATCATAAGCACTTAAAGATGTGCTGCAAGTGGGTGCCAGGTCTCATAGAAACCTAAAAGCACTCTTACTAAAAAAGCTATGCTAAATATAAATTTTCCTTTCTAAAACAGACAGTATTTCTAATTATTCTGCTTCATGTGAGCAAGAAGTAAATCATATGATACTCATGCTCAGTAAGTGAATATGCAATCACATCCCTGGAAAGCCAAACACACATCGAGAGCTGCTTGTTTACAGTGCGCCTATAGTCTATTAACTTTACAGAGCCATACTAATCCAACTTACAGACAGCTGTTTCTCTATAAATTGACCTTCATCAAAGCAAGCTATGGATTACTATGGCTCTATGAATAGAACTATAATCTAAATAAAATATATGTTTATACCTAACACATATACTGAGTAGGAAATATATATATTTTTTTAATTTCTTACAGGTTTCCAAAATAAATGTTGCAGAATCTACAGTATGTAACTGAATTTATGTTGGTAGTGTTGTTCCTATAAGAAGTGTAGTTTATTTATATCATTGAAACAACTGGTAGCTGAAAGAATTTCTAGTCCTCAATGTCTTGTTTTGGATCAACATTTTCCTGAATTAATTATTTCCTCTTGGGTATTTTGCAAGATACATTGTCCATATTAAGTAATATTAACTCAGGTGCTACGTTAAAAAGTAACACTTCTTCTCATTTTATCTTTTAATTATATGCTGTGGCATGTGTATACAGTACTGGGATTGCTAATGGAAAGGGTATGCCTAGAAAAAAACATAACATCTATTTTTATACTAGAAAGCGAACATTCTTCCTCCATTTCTATTCCAATTTTTAGACTTTAGTCCTAATTTGCTCAACAGGAGAAAGTTATAAATAAATAGTGATGCTTTTATTTTTGACTTACAAAATATTCAGTAGGATCATGCAACACTGCAGCTTAATCACATTTAAGTAAAACAGACATCACAATCACGTACAATAAAATAAATCAAAAAGAAGAACTATGATTAATGATCTGTCAACACTACAGAGTTGTAAGCATTACACACCATTTACAATTAAATAAATTAACAAAACAGCTTAGCCTGAGCATGCACTTTCACCATAAATTATTATTTAATATTATTATTATTGATTTATATAACGCCATCATCCTCCGTGGTGCTGTGACCATAAATCTGAAGCATCTTGTAAATTAAGGTTTATGTTCAGCTGTCAACTTTCTAAATGATAAGTTAGCACACACATTAAAAGCAGAATGTCTGCCCAGATAATATATGTTCCCAGAGGAATTAAAGTGGATCTCCAGAAATATGACAAAACTTCTGAAGGCAAGTCTAACTTCTTATATAGAGAAGATAACACAGTTAATAAATGTCATGCTGTATTTACTTGAGTATAAGTCTAGAAATTTAGGTCGAATTTACTTCATAAAAGTATAGGGGTCGACTTATACACAAGTTATGTGTGTACTATTAGTGACATTCCCATTTGCAGCAATTTACACTGTGGTAAGTGATACTTTGAGGAAAGGAAATGCCAAGAAAACACAAGTCTGAAAGCCCTGGCCACAACAATTAACAAGGAAGGGGGCAATGGGAAATACTGGGCTGTATACAAGGGAGTGAATAATTGCAGCACTTGGGGGCCTTGAGAAGTTGTTGACTGCACTTAAGGGACAGGAGGGGTTGATGGCTGCAATACTGTATGCAGGGCAGTTATTAACCCCCTCCTGGCCCCACTTGCAGCCATTAACTTTGCTGGGTAGACTTATACTTGAGTCAATAAAAAAATTCCAGCTTAAGAGGGTTGAATATTGGAGTCAACTTATACATGAGGTTGACTTGTATTCGAGTATATACAGTAACTTCTTTTTCATGAGATCACGTGACCACAGCCCAGCTTCTCTTGTGTTCCAACTGGCAAGGGAAGTCGCAACACCTGGCAGTCTGGGTCACATGCTCTGCCACAGTGCACTGCAAAAGGTGTGCATTACTCACTGGTTCAGCGTTCTCCCAAAAGTGTGAGTTGGCGAAAGAAGAAGAGTTTGGTTGCGGTCAGATGAGCATGTTATTAAATAAAAAAAAATAACGGATTTGCACATTTTTTTTCAATCAAAGAACTACAACTTCTTCTTCTTTTCTGACACTGTATGCTGCCTTTTTAGCCAAGTTTTTGGAGATCCAACTTAGTGATTGATTTTCTTGTAAGCAAAAGGATAGCAGATTTACTAAAGAAATATTTCCCCAGAATTTTTATTTCACCTATCTCTAACAATTTTTTTCCTTGCAATGAATTCCTCAATAAAATGCCTTTTAAGCCACCAGCAAACAAAGAAATACGCAACATTATTTTGACAGTACTATTTCACCCACTTTTTAGTACTTTTTTTTTCAATTGCAAAGTGCTAAAAGTTATTTTAATCAGAACATGAAACATTATTTGATTGGTGAAAACTTAGGAGAAAAAGTGAATTGAATTAGGCTAGAAAAATTTGTTTTCTAAATCAGACCCCATACTTTGGTTTTGGAGATATTACATAGATGATACCTGAGAAAACTGGTCGATGAAAACATGGAAATACCTCAAAACAGACTGTAGCATGGATTATATATTAACTGAATATTTTCTCATTTCATTTAATCTATTCAACATACATTTAGAATTAAACAAAAAATTGATTGAAAAGTGTTCAGTCAGTAATGTAAGTTACCGGGAATCCGGGAAAACCACGTGTTCCAGGCTGGCCCTAAAAAAAAGCAGAATAAAAATTAGGAATTGTGTAGCTGATATAAATTCTCACTAGAAATGTGTTGTCATCATAGGTAATGAGATGTATTCTTGACTATTAAAGGGAACCTAAACTGAGAGGGATATGGATGTTTTCTTTTAAAGCGGATAAAAAAAACTAACTATAACAAGTAACTTGTCTATATATCTTATCTAAAGTTTAGATAGTTTACATAGCAAATCTAGCAGCAAACAGCTTCAACAGTATATGATTACTTCTTCCTGTGATACAATGAGAGCAGCCATGTTCTGTTTGTCATCATTACACAGGCAAGCTGATCTGCATCTCCAGCCCTCAGCCTGTAAAACTTCACTCCCCTCTCCTCCTACCCTTTGCCTTGAAATCTTTGGTTAGTAACACCTCCTCCTGCCCTGAGCTCCCATAAGCCCATGCTACATGAGTCTGGGAGTGCCAAGGCACTGGTGAAGCTGTGGGTGAGGCTTGTTTAGTTTATAGGGAATTAGAGGATTAAAACAAAACAAAAAAGTATTGGGCTTAAGGAATGCCCTAAAAACTATATGAAAGGAAGTCAATTATGCAATGAGTACAAGTTTATCTCGGATCCACTTTAAACAATACCATTTGCTTGGCGGTCTCTTTGGGTGCAGTAATGGCTGAATCACACACCTGAAACAAGCATACTGCTAATCTAGTTTGACTTCAGTTGGAGCACCTGATCTGCATGCTTGTTCAGGGGCTATGGCTAAAAGTATTAGAGACACAGGATCAGCAGGAGAGACCGGCAAATGGTATTATTTTAAAAGGAAAAATCCATATCCTTCTCAGTTTAGGTTTCCTTGAAGAGAAGAACATTTACAAATACAGTTGACCATACTTCATTCATTTACAAATTTTTGGGGCCCACTAAACACATGCCAGATTATCGGATGAGGCGAGCGTTATCGCCTGCCTCAGCTGACTTTAACCCAGCGTGTGTACAGGGCTTAAGATGAAACCATAATAGCAATTTTATTTACAGTACAAATAGGAACATATTAAAAGATAAGGATGAATAGAAAGTAACAGAGTAACGGTGCCAAAATTGGATGTGTGTACTGGGCCTAAGAAGCTGCTGATACTTGTCGGTGCTCAACCAGTTCTGCTAGACCACATCAATAGATTTAGTTCAGAAGGGTCAGCACAACAATTCTTAAAAAATAAGACCAGTTTATTAGAGTGTATCAATCCAAATTCCAATAACTATTTTGCTGTCACATTGGGTCAGGACTATTTGTCTCTATGTTCTTGATAAAGGAGGTTGCTCATTGGCCACGAAGCAGTTTTTTGAATCTTTATGAATACACACTGGTGATGAATAAACCTGTGTATTTTGGAAAGCTGGTGTGCTGACCATTTTGAAAAAATTGGTAGCACTATGAAATTAAACAATATTGTTCCTTTGTGTCCTTACAACACAAGCAAGTATCCAGCAACACTAGTATATATCCCACCTGCAGCCATTCATTTAACTAACCACATAACATCCCAGTGTTCCTCCATAAATTAAAAATAAAATAAAATATTCCTCTTTGAAATAACAAATATTTTAAATTCTGAAAATCTATCATAAAGTAAGATTTGCATACATTTTTGCAATGCCCTACATTAAAATGCGTTGCATTAGGCAGGCGGGCCTATTTGTAGATAATCGTAGAAAACAGAACTAGGTTAATTTCAGATTACAAATCTTGATCAAATAAATAAAATATTATACCAGCTTTTCCAGGCAGCTTTAAAACAAGAGTAATACGTACAGGGATAAGATAAACGTACAAAATAAGGCAAACATACTACAGGTATGTATTAGCAATCCCATTGTCATGAATGATTATTAGTTTGAGGTGGATATATATATATATATATATATATATTTAAAATTAGATGTGATGTCCAATTATGAACACAGGGCTAATTGAGCAGTGAAATGCAGCCATGTACATTTTGGAAGGCAGCTTGTTTACACATCTCTGTTAGTTATCCTCATTACAAGCATTTGTCATACATTAATTCATAGCAGAACATAGCAGAAAAGCCAGGATATTAGAGCCAGAGCAAATCCCTCTTAATGTAATCAGATCATAGGAAGTGTTAATACTGAAACTGGATAATCCCACTTCTTCTTCTCCCTCACATGAGCTGAAGGAGGCTCTGCCAAGTCATGGGGGAGGAAGAATTTTTATTATCCATATTTGCAGGATTCATACGTAAAGGATTAAGAATTGAACCAACAATGAATGCATGGAAAGGTCATTTTTAATGTTCATAATATGCGCTTGGCATTTTAAAGAGGCACTGTAGTAACATAAAGTAATAATGCAGTAAATTAATAAGGATACCCATTTTAACAGTAGTTTTCCTGGTTTCAGCATCAGAAACACTTCCCTTATAAATTGCCTTATATTGGTAAGTAGCCACACCCTCCCAGTGATGTTGTTTAGCAATTTTCATCCCAGAGCATTCTGGGAGACCAGGCATTACATTTCATGGCTTTGGAACTCTCAGAAACAAACTTTCTGAAGAGCTTCACCTTGTAAGGCAGACATATTTATTTCATGTTTAACCACTTCACCACTGAGGGGTTTTACCCCCTGACCACCAGAGCAATTTTCACCTTTCAGCGCTCCTTCCACTCATTCGTCTATAACTTTATTATTACTTATCGCAATGAAATGAACTATATCTTTTTTTTCCGCCACCAATTAGGCTTTCTTTAGGTGGGACATTATGCCAAGAATTATTTTATTCTAAATGTGTTTTAATGGGAAAATAGGAAAAATGTGGGAAAAAATTAATTATTTTTCAGTTTTCGGCCATTATAGTTTTTAAATAATGCATGCTACTGTAATTAAAACCCATGAAATGTATTTGCCCTTTTGTCCCTGTTATAAAACCGTTTAAATTACGTCCCTATCACAATGTTTGGCGCCAATATTTTATTTGGAAATAAAGGTGCATTTTTTCAGTTTTGCGTCCATCCCTAATTACAAGCCCATAGTTTATAAAGTAACAGTGTTGTACCCTCCTGACATAAATATTTAAAAAGTTCAGTCCCTAAGGTAACTATTTATGTATTTTTTTTTATTGTACATTTTTTAATTTTTTTTTAATTACAAAAAAATAAATTGGGAGTGTGGGAGGTAATGAGTTAATTTTTTGTGTAAAAGTAATTTATTTGTATGTGAAAAATGTGTAGGGTGTAGTTTTACTATTTGGCCACAAGATGGCCACAGTAACTTTTTGTTTTAATGCGACCTCCAATCGTCCTTCCGGAAGCTTGGAGGAAGTACTTGGAGGCTGGGTAAGTTTGTATCTTTTCACAATGATCGCGCTGCTCATCGGAGAGCAGCGGATCATTGCGGGGCTTAGATCAGCGAACGGGAATGGATTTTCCCATTCATTGATCTCTGGGCGAGCGGGCGGCGGCGTGTTTACTAGCGGCGGGCGGCGTGTTTACGAGCGGGAGCGCGGACAGCGGCGGGAACGCGGAAAGTACGGATTTCTCCGTCTTTGGGGGTTACAGGATGGGAAAAGGGACGGAGAAATCCGTACGGGCGGGGGTAAAGTGGTTAACATTACCAATTGTCTGGCAGCCCTGCTGATCTATTTGGCTGTAGTAGCATCTGAATGACACTAGGAACAAGCATGCAGCTAATCTTGTCAGACTGACAATAATGTTAGAAACACCTGATCTGCATATACTTGTTCAGGGTCTATGGCTAAAAGTATTAGAGGCAGAGGATCAGCAGGATAGCCAGGCAACTAGTATTGCTTACAAGGAAATAAGAATGGCAGCCTCCATATCTCTCTCGTTACAGTTGTCCTTTAAATCAAAGTAAGGAAATATTTTCCAATGGTTTATAAATATAAAATATTGCAAAAAAAAAAGCAGTTTTCATTACACTTCACTACAGTTCCTCTGTAACACTGCTATTTCTCACTATACAATAATTATAATTTCAAGAGTAATGTGACAAGCAGGTATACTTTATGTGTACATGACAGAAATACCACTAGGGCCTGCAGCACATGTACCAACATGTTGAGAGCCTCCTCACTTACAAGCTGATTGACTTTTAAGGTAGACCTGAAGTGGCGAAAACAATACCATTTGCCTGGCAACCCTACTGATCGATTTGGCTGCAGTATCTAAATGACACCAGAAACAAGCATGCAGTTTTGTCAGATCTGACAATAATGTCAGAAACATGTTATATGCTGCATGCTTGTTCAGGGTCTATAGCTAAAAGTACAAGAGGAAGAGGATCAGCAGGGTAACCAGGCAACTGGTATTGCTTAAAAGAAAATAAATATGGCAGCCTCCCTATTCCTCTCCCTTCAGTTGTCCTTTAACTGGTTTATCTGCAGCCCTTAAAAAGTGTCTATAGATCATGATTGTGATAAAACCCCCAGCCTGCATTGCACTCCATTGTACCTGTGCATGTTCCAACTTTATGAAAAATCTGCGTATGCACTAAGAACACACCACATGCCCCACATGACCAGGCTGTAGCCCATTTGGTTTTGCACCGAAGTGTGACATTAGCTCTTCACATGTGTGTCGGAAGTGTGCTTGATCTTTTACTGCCCAATACTGGGAAGCCACTGGAGGGCACTGAAGTCCAGTTTTTGGAACTGAACACTGGAGTCACCAAGTAGGGGATCCTAGCAGATAGTATAGTTGTAGCAGGCAATACCTTTCATTGGCTAACTACATATATTTCTAGATGCAAGATGATGTTATACAAAGAGATTACAAACATATAAGCACACATGCGCACAAACCAGCACGGTGTAAATGAAGGGGTAGAAGGGGAAGATATCAATAAAGCAGATATATATTGCGCAATGGGCACAAGTACAGGCCAGTGAAGTTGGGATTCTATCAGTGAGAAGGTCCATAAAGTAGAGGTGTGAAGAAAAACACTGTTGTATAATGATTGTCTGCTCTAACCATCTTCTGATGGCGCCACTATTAACACTTCTAATTTAAGGATCTTTGCATTGGAATCTTGACCTCCCTGCCCTCGTACTTGTGCCCATCACCCGATATCTCAGCTTAAATGCTGTCTTCCCTTCATGTAGGCTGTGCATGTGTTGCATATGTATAGGTTTGTGAGCTATCATTCACTTGTATAATATCGCCTGAAGAAGGGAATTTACTATTTCCTGAAGGCTTGCATCCGCCAATGTATTTAACAAGCCAATAAAAAGTTTTGCGTACAACAATTATCTTCTTTCTGCTACTGTCTATTGCTAACACGGTACTACATATGACTGTCAGTAAGCTAGAAAGTTACAGATTAGCAGACTTTTCCCATTTCATATTTGCTTTAACTGAATATTTGTTTTCGGGTAATTCACAAAGTACATTCTGCCTTATATTATTAGCATTATAAACTCTCCTTAATGCAGGATTGTCAGCCACAAAATCAGATTCTATGTAAACACTGCACTGTGTTTATAATGCTGCCAGGAATCTCACCCTGTGTTGATGTCTCTGCTGTAATTATCTTATCTCAGTCAGCCAGGCTTTATTCTGTCGCCATCGCCGAAGACCGTGAGAGAGGGAAGCTTGTCATCTCCCCTCCCACATTCCTGCTTCTCAGTGATTGGATGAGAGCAGTTCAGTGTGACAGGCTGAGCTAAAACCTAATCCTGTGCTCAAACATGTTTAGAAAGCAAGCCAGAGATGACATTGCAAATTGGAGGGGCAACATAAGGGAGGAAATGCCATTAGTATTTAGCTTCAGTCTTAGGGAAAAAGAGATGGAGACTGCCAGGAACAGAATTCTATTCATTCACTATTTAAAATTCACTGGAATCAAAACGTGCACAGTACAATACATCTTTTATGTAAGTAGATCACATATTTGTCTACTTATATATGTGGGGTGTTTTTTCCTGGCACAGTATGGTTGACCCTGCTGCTTTAACAAATCTCAGTTGCTATGAATTGTTCTTTGGATATGGAGTATATACACTACACAAATAAAACAAGTCTTTAGTGAACACATACATAAAGAACATATGATACCAAGGCTGGATTTTTATTTGCTCCACCCCCAGGCCACCTTTCTTGTTGCTCCTTATGCATGTGCAAAATTGCCCCTCCCCTTCCACGTGAAGACTCTTCTTTTGTGTGTAACTTCCATGTACAGCAGTCCCTCTCTTTCATGTCCAGCCTCCCTGAGCAGAATTTCTCCTCTTCCATATGCTGTTGCCATTTGCAGCCTCCTTTTTTAATTTGCAGGCTTCTCTTCTGTATTCAGAAACCGCTTCTCCATGCCCCACTTCCCCCTTGAGTAACAGTCGCCCAAGGTCCAGGCCTTGGGGCCATTCCAGAATTCCATTTGCTACGTGAAGTAATAGGCAACTTCTTTTTGTTGCAATAGCAAAATAGAAATATAGGAACAAACCAACCAGTAGGGGTACGAGCAGCACTCCCGCACTGCACCCAAAGGGTGCATTTCAGAGAGTATTTCATGCAACTCCAATATTTCCCTCCTTCCAAGCTGGGAGGAGGAAGTTTCAGAGCTAAATGAAAAGCGCCCCATCCTGCTGTTCCATGCTGAAATGGTGCTTAATGCAGGTGTTTGAGTTCTGAACCACAGTGTCGCGAACTGGACCATCACTACAAAACCTTTGCCTCCCTCTGCCCCCCCCCCCCCTTAGGGATAACAAATGATTGCCTAGTGTGACTGGTGGTGCCGTAGTATGGCAGCCTCGGCTCTTGACCTTTGTGCATTTTCCCCTCTTACTCTCACCATCCAACACCCCCCCCCCTTCCAGAACCTGTATGAGCCAAAACCAATTGCTTCCAGGATTGCCTGAGCACCTGGCAGACAATGTGAAAAATAGATATAAAAACGTGGCATTTGCACAAACAATGGAAAACACCAATACTAGCACTGCCCATTCATTTGAATGGGCAGTGCTTACCGATGAGTGTCGCGGCTGATGTTTACAACCCAGGAGAAGTCCGTGTGAACTGGCCTTTGAAGAGGAACTGTAACGTGAAAACGTCCCCTGGGGGGTACTCACCTCGGGTGGGGGAAGCCTCAGGATCCTAATGAGGCTTCCCACGCCGTCCTCCGTCCCTCAGGGGTCTTGCTGCAGCCCTCCGTACAGCGATGACGTCAATATTTACCTTTGCCGGCTCCAGCGCAGGCGCTCTGACGGCTGTCGGCTCTGAAGTAGGCGGAAATACCCGATCGCCGTCGGGTCCGCTCTACTGCACAGGCGCAAGTCTCCGGCGCCTGCGCAGTACAGCGGACCCGACTGAGATCGGGTATTTCCATCTACTTCGGAGCCGACAGCAGCCACAGCGCCCCCGCTGGAGCCTGCAAAGGTAAATATTGAAGTCACAGTCGGGTCTGTCGCCGGCTGTTCGGAGGGCTGCAGCGAGACCCCCGTGGGACAGAGGACGGTGTGGGAAGCCTCATTAGGATACCGAGGCTTCCCCCACCCGAGGTGAGTAACCCCCAGGGGCGTTTTTTAATGTTACAGAGTCTCTTTAACATCACATCTCTATTCATTTGACAGCTCTAGTCAGCTAACCAATGAGCTCACACCCAGATAAAAACAAGCTCTGCTATTTAGGACGGAGAACAGTGGAAACCAACCTGTATGATCCAGCAAACCTGAACTAAATTATATTAAACTGAGTCTGCTATTAGGTGACAATTGCTTCTAGAGAGCTGGTTCACATCGGAGGCAATTGCAATGCCCTTGCCGATCAGTGGTTGCCATCCTCAGATTTGACATGTTGCTTTTTTTTTTAAGCAGCTACCGAGTAACACCACCACATGTCAAACGACCACACCAAACACTGCTATTTGGGTACAGGGCATAGGATGCCTGACGGCTGTTTCGCGCTACACAGCACTTCTACGTAGCCTCCGTAGAAGCGCTGATCAGTGCGAAACAGCCGTCAGGCATCCTGTGCCCTGCACCTACCACCACCCATGCCTCTTCTCACTTGGTATGTGCACCATCAATTGCAGTTTTTACCAATGTTGTACTTTTTGCACCATTTTGATATCTCAGCAATAAATTGAACATTCGCAGCAGTGTCAGCTTTTCTTTCATCTTTATTTGCTTGTATCCATACTCTACAGCTTGAGCACGCTGAAGAGGTTCATGAGAAGGGGTGTGCTTGCAATCCATCTGTATCCACTGCATGTTCCAAATATAGAGCTATGTATGCTATGCCACTGTAGTGCCAACCTGTAGCTTCTCCCTACCTACTGCTATTTGGGTGCAGATGATTGCAGCTGAAAGGCACTTGTGGCTGGCAGATGGGAGGCTACACTGCCTGACAAGCGTGCAGTTCAACTGTCCATGAAAAAAACAACGATTTTCCCACTGGCGCTTTGCCTCGCATTGTGTTATGCATATATCTGAAGCCAACATCCTCCTTTGCTGCATTTGTTTTGAATGCAAGTTGTGTAATCTGCACATATTTGGGCTCTGCACATCTATGCAGCTGGTCAATTCGGGTGCAGCCAATATTTGAAAGTGCTGCCATTTCCTCCTGTTGTACAAAAATGTAAGTCTACTTGTAGCTAGCTGCATTCATGTGTATCAGTTTGAATTAGATTTATTTAGATTAGGGATTAGTGCATAGTTTGTATCTGCTTTACATTCAAGGTGTGTATAAGTCCCTGGAGGGCGCTGCACACCTCTGTTGGTTTTATTTTGTTTGCAGCATGACTAGGAGCACTGCCTATTTTTTGTTGTTCTTTATGCATATATCTCACTCAAAAACAATAGTACAATATTTGCAATAGCATGCAATGTAACCAAGGCAAAGAAAAAACTAACTAATAAGCACCTTAACCACTTCTGGACCGCAGGTCTCTAACCCCTTAAGGACCAGAGACTTTTTTTGTACACATCGCAAGCAGTGATCAATGTGATTGGCTCACAGTGATCACCGGGGTTAAGAGTACGTAACTCGGCTTTCAGTGTGACGGAAGAGAGAGCTGGCAGCAACGACAACAGAATGGTGCAATCAGCAAGAGTGACGGATCACTCAAATGAGATCAAATGACTGAAATCTGAGCCCTGGCTTGAATCACAGGACACAAACAGGGCATAGATTTTAATCACTGTCCTCCGGAAGCGGTTAAATAAGTACTGTAGGGGGTTAAGGGGAAATAGAGTTGAATTTACCTGGGGCTTCTTATGGTTCTCCGCAGATGTCCTATGCCTGCGCAGCCACTTACTGATGCTCTGGTCCTCACCTCCAGTTCACTTCTGGAATTTACGACTTTAAAATTGGAATACCACTGTGCATGTGCGGCTGCATCCTTGATCCCACTGACGTCACTGGGAGTGGAAGGCGCAAACCCAGTACGGTCTGTGCCTGCGCAGTACGCTCCCGGTGATGTCAGCGGGATCGAGGGCGCGGCCGCACAGGCGCAGCTGTTTTCCGACTTTAAAGTCGCCAACTTCAGAAGTGAACCGGAGGCGAGGACCAGAGCATCGGTGACTGGCTGCGCGGGCATAGTACTTTAAGGTCAGTGAAAAAGCAATCTTGCAAATGTAGTCCTTTATAACACCTGCAATGTGAAATACCTAATATATCATAGTAGCCCTGAATGCATTACAAAAATATCTCACTGTAAGTGAGTGTATGCTACTGGGACTGTACTACTACTGCTGCTGCTGCTGCTGCTGCTGCTACTACTACTGCTACTACTACTACTACTACTACTACTACTACTTTAGCAATATTTACTATGATCTGACAAGACCAAAGTAAGGGTTTCTTCCCCCTAATCAGACATATTTTAGAAGAAACATGGTATTATTGCTCACACAGACCCTACACTACTCTCTAGTAGATTAGTGCCTGTGTGTATAAACAGGACCAGGGAAACATTTGTGCCTCAGGTTAACTTGTAAAGCCTGGTACACACTTTCAATTATGATTGGCCAATCGCTGACCAGTTTAACCACCTTCAGGTAGTATGAGAGAGAACAGATATTGAATATTATGAACAGATTGTGCAGGTAAACTCCCATACTACATGGAAGTGGTAAAATTGGCCAATCATAATTGAAAGTGTGTATCAGGCTTAAAGTGAACCAAAGACGAAGCATCCTCATGTATTTCACCCTATATATCCGTGGGAACATTAGAGAAAACACCTATCCTGCTTTCTGTTTTATTATACACTGCTCAGTCTGCTTGTTATCAGCCCTGATAAAATCCCTGACTGACCATTCAGTCTGGCTTTGCTCAAGAATTGTTATAGCTGAGACTGTCTTCCCTGATGTCTTTTCAAGCCCAAGCCTGCCCCCTTCTGGCTCTGCTATAATGACTCAGCTATAATGATTCCTGAGCAAAGCCAGACTGAATGCTCAGTCTGAGATTTTATCAGGGCTGACAACAAGCAGGCTGAGCAGTGAAGGATGAAACAGAAAGCAGGATAGATGTTTTCTCTAATGTTCCCACTGATATATTTGGTAAAATACATGAGGGTGCTTCTTCTCTGGTTTACTTTACGTCCCACTATACCTTGCCAAGCTCTGCCTGATGTGATTGGCCTCAGTCTGTAAACAGCTGGAGCATTGCCGGCTGCCCAAATCTGGCCGACAGCACAAATAATCCACGGCCAAAGATACATATTTTGCCAGATGTTATTTTTGTAGTAAAAAAAAAAAAAAGCATTAAAGCAACACTGAACATTTAATACTTTTATTCTCAAATCCTGTTTGTTTTAGTAGCAAAGTGCCTATTACCTACAGCTTAGGTCTTCAGACTTGATATACATTCCGCTGCCACAATATATTATCTATGCAAGATTTAAACAGCGCCTATAATATTTATTGCTCCGCCGTCCAACATGATATCTCAATCAATTAATAGCAGCTGGCCCTGTCTGGGCTGCGGCCAAAAGCAACAAATTATCCTTTTTTACAGACTGTTTAATCTCTATTGCATATAACATTGTATAAACCACTTCTTAAATAAAGCATACCAATTCCTAAACAAATACGCCAGATGACCTTATTTACCAGAAAGACAGACCGGCAATGCTGGAGCTGGCCGGAGGCTGTGCAAATATTGTTATTTCCTTATACATAGTTAGAAAATGCGTGTCATGATATTCATCATGCTACAGCGTCCCTTGCTTCAGCTGCACGGAAGCTGAGTAACAGACCTGAAAGTATGTGTATCCTCCTCAGGGCCATACGCCGAGCGCCCTGCCTACAATGCACAATACAAGCATTATTCACTGAACACTGCAAACCAATACTTTAATGGTCCGATGCCCTGCCCTCAGGGTAGTTGTATTTCTGTCATATCTCCTAACAACACAGGCCGTACCAATGGGGAAACACATACACTGTGGATGCCATGTTGTTCCTAATTTGCTGTTCATTTTCCTTCAAGTTCTGCAGGACTACTATGAAGAAAAACTGTAAAATGTAAAATGTATTTGAACATATACATATAAGATGTACATATGTTCCAGAGTAAAAATCCAGTGTAAATTAAGTTTCCTATGTAGGTGCTACTTACAGGTATTATTGATCCTGTGCCTATGAACCTCTTGATCACAGGTTTTGGACTAGCCAATTCGATCAGGTTAATGGAATAGATCCGTTTTTCAGATCAGTCTCATGAATTTGATCGGATCAATTAGCAGGAATTTGGCCATTAATGGGTGCAATCAATTGTTTCTGACCATTTGCCGTCGTAATCGGAAATGATCCATTAATGGGCACCCATACTCCTCTGAAATTATTGGAAAACTGCTATGAAAAATGAGAAGTGTGGTCCACGTCTACCCAAGTGTTTTTTTTTTATTCAAATTTGTGTTGACACACCATGTTCTGTTATGTTCATATTTGCTGTTTAAAACAAACCAATAAAACTCTTTGAAAATAAAAAGGAACTCCAGTGAAAATAACGTAATGAACACAAGTGCTTAATTTTTACAATAATGATGTATAAATGATTTAGTCCGTGTTTGCCCATTGCAAAATATTTCCTCTCCATCCTGACATTTATCACATGGTGACATTTTTACTGCTGCCAGGTGATGTCATTGGAAGTAACTGCTGATTGCTTTTTTTGGCAGTTGGACACAGCTGTTATTTCCCACAATGCAACAAGGCTCCCACAGTGTGATGTTAGCACCATGGTCCTGACATCACACTGTGGGAGGGGTTTCAACACAATATCAGCCATACAGAGCCCCCTGATCATTTGTTTGAGAAAAGGAAAATATTTCTCATGAGAAAGGGGGTATCAGCTACTGATTGGGATGAAGTTCAATCCTTGGTCACGGTTTCTCTTTAAAGGGGTTCTGTGAATCATAAAAAAAAAAAAAAACTGACACTTACCTAGGGCTTCTATCGGCCCCCTGCAACTGTTATGTCCTGCGCCGTCCTCCTACGATCCTCCGTTCCCCGCTGCCGGCAACGGTCAATTATTCATCTAACTAGATGAATAGTGCTCGCTCCCACTCGCGTCTCCAGGATCTTACTGCGCAGGCACAGTACAAGGCTTTCTCGTACTGCGGGAGCGAGCACGTGCATGGCCATGGCCGATCAGCCGCAGTTGTGTCAGAGGAATCAATGGGCCAGGACCGGCAGCGGGGAACGGATGATCAAATGGAAGACGGGGCAGGACATGACAGCTGCAGGGGGCCGATAGAAGCCCCAGGTTAGTGCCAGTCAGTTTTTTTAATGATCCCCATTCTGTGAATCTGACTTATCTTTAAGTCAGATTCACAGAATGGACTATGATGAACCAACAGATGTGTAGACGGATCCTATGCTGACCATGAGATCTATTCAAACATGTTCTGACATGTCCCTTCTGTCTGTTCTCGTTTTTGTTGCGTTGATTGAATGCAAAGTTCAGTGGAAGCCAGACATGTCATAGGTAGCATGCCATTCCTCACATGTGCATTGCAACAGACACAAGATACGTTTGAATAAGGGGTACTGTTGCGCGCAGTCACATTGGATCCATAGTACCCGTGCATAATAGGAACCCACTGTGGTGTGAACCCAGCCTCAAGGACACCTTGAGAACCCCTCACCCCCTGAGAACCCCCCTACCCCTTATGAAATTTACTAACCCAAAACCTGTTAAAAAGAGGTTCAGAGCCATAAGATGAATAATACCAACTGTAAATGACAGGTACATGGAGAAAAAACATTTTCAGTGCATTTTACGCTGGTTCAAATGTACACGTTATATGTAGGTGTACACATGTATTTTAATTTTTAAATAATTGTTTTATGGGATTGATTAAAAATCAGCTGTGTTGCTTAAAATTTCATTCAACCAGATCTACATTTTTAGGCTTTCTCTTTTGATTATCTCATCACATTCGACAAAAAAAAATGTATTTAACCACTTCATGCCATGGGCTGAAAGGATGGAATGCGCGTCTATGCACCCCATGGCATGCTGCACATTTGCACTAAAGGTGCACAAATAGAGTTTATAAATGTCTATATTGCAGGAAGTGATTAATCAATCATTTGTTTGATTATGAGTCTTGAATGTGAGCTGGGAATTATTTTTTTTAGATTAGAAATGTATTAATTTATTAGAAAAAAACAAAGATCAACGTACCAACTTTCCATGAACACAAATCCTTTTCTGATTACTAGAGCAGGCAGAGTGAGCATTAGGTCATGTTTACTGTGTTTCATTTTACACAACCTGCAGTATTCAGGGAGGCAAAGAAAACAATGAGAAGTACGTTCAAGCTAAAGAAATATGTTGGCTTTATGGCTTTTTCTCATAATTTATCGAAAGCCTAAGCGGAAAGACAGGTGTACCTTTAAAGAGGGAGGGGGATAAAGTGTTTCTTATTAGCATTGCCTATTGCTGTACATGAGACACTGTATTGAAAAACCAGATGTTGCACTTAGTCCTGCTGTTTAGCTTCCAGTTGGCTGATGCCTGCTACCTGTGATGCCAACGGGACACAGGCCTTTCATCAGTGGTGAAGGTAATACAGTTGTTGTTTTCTATGTTTTTCTTCTTGAAATGCTGTATCCACAATCATTCTTACTCTATTCCCAAAACAATGTATGTGTATGGCAAAATGTATGGCAATTTCCATAAACTATGTTGTTTCAAGTGCATAACTGTTTAAATAGAGTTGTGAGAAGTACCTAATGTGTGGAGAATGAGTAGATGTATTCAAACAGAAAAATAAGACAGGTGAGGTTCTTACCCACATGAAGATCTGGGCCTGTGTTAGCAGGATAAATACTTTGTTATATTGCACAAAAGACAATGCGTTTCGTGGGCTATGATCCCACTTCCTCAGGCCAATAACATGACTGATAGTAGTAAGAAAACAGCCCTATGCCTCTTCTCCCCAACATTCAATTACTCAGATGCAACCTTAGGGTACTTTCACACTATACAAGTTGCATTGCATAGCCTAAAAAAGAGGATTGCAAAGTCGCATTATTCATTACGAGTGCAATGTGAAGCATACAGTATAGAGAAGTATGCTTCACTGATAATGTAATCTTACTTGTCACCCAGAATCCACTGTACTGTGCCACTAACATGCACATGTTAACTGCATCAATTCTGAGTGTTAGGCTCAGTTCTCATTTACAATGGATCCGTTCGGCACAGAGTGGAGTTGACAGTTCTGGGTCTGCTCAGCTCTGTTTTACCATTGCCGAGGCGGATGTGTTTGAGCAGAGGTGGCAATGGGCAACACATCTGCTTGTCTGGAAAAATGGAGCAGGCCAGGACCTGTTGCAGCAAACTGATCTGTGTTTTTTTTTTTTTAAATAAGTGAAAGCGGAATCTATTTTTAACATTAGTATCCGCTTCTTGTGCTGAGCAGAGCTTTCAAAAACATACCCAATGGGTAAGTTTTTGTAACAAGTGGGGACCAAGCCGAAGTCTAATGTTTTCAAAATAAAAATGACATCAACAATTTAAAAGTAAAATTGTATTTTTGCCCCAAGCCCTGCTTTATCTGCCACCTTGCATCAGCAAAAGCTACATGTTAAAATACATCTGAACACACATCTCTGTGCCAAGAAGTACTGGTTAAGGAAATCACATCCTACCAGCAATTTGTTCAGTTGATTCATGAAATCTAAACTGTTTCATTTACGGAGGCCTCTCATTTTCATGCTCATGGCTAGACGTAAGTACATAAAATTAGCTTTGTTTTGTATAATGACAGCCTGATACAGTAGAACACAGCTACATTTTACACATTAAAACAGAAACCTCCAACCAGACTGACATATTGTAATTGCCTCATTTGCAGCGTTCAGGCCAAGTTGATGCAGGCTCACATTTAAAAATATACAAAGAAAGCCACATACATTTAATACACCATCACAGCGTCCAGAAACAAAGTCTCAGAAATGAAGGCTCTGCATTCACAGATAAATAAAGACCAGGTAAAAACATTCTAAAAGAAAACAGCATAAAGTGCTGCATTGTTTTGGAATTATAGAAATGCGGAATGGAATGTGTAGTAAGTTGCTATGGTTCGTTTGTTAACTCATTGCTTACGAGACTGTTTACCAGCAGGTTACAAGTATGTCATAAAAAACGTCACATCAGATATGTACAAAGAAGACAAAATATTGAAATGTATTTGTGACTTTTGCTGTTTTGAAGCCGGAATGCCATAATATAAATTGATGGAAATAATTCAGACACTTACAGGAGGGCCACGGGGTCCTATAACAGACATGCCCGGTTCTCCTGGAGCGCCCTGCAGAAAGACAGTAGATAGAAAGGAAAGGAATCAGAAACCCACAGAAGACAAATAAGGAAACTTCACAAAAGACAAGAAGAAGAAGAGTTGCAAAAGACAAAAAGGTTCTAGAAAGGTTTTAACCTAATAGTGCCAGATTGTCTTGTAGCTAAATAATTGCTGAGCAAGCAGGTACTGTATGCAGGGAGGGGGGGAGGGAGCGGCGGCAGCACCACCACCACAACAGATTGTGAACGGTTTCAGGCTGAAATCGGTTCACAATCTGTTTGCAGTAAAGGTAGCCATACGATCCCTCTCTGATCAGATTCGATCAGAGAGGGATCTATCTGTTGGTCTAATCTGATGGTAAATCGACCAGTGTATGGCTACCTTAAAGAGAATCTGTACTCTAATATTCTTACAATAAAAAGCATACCATTCTATTCATTATTTTCTCCTGTGCCCCTCTGTGCTGTTTCTGCCACTCTCTGCTGCAATCCTGGCTTGTAATTAACAGTTTTAGGCAGTGTTTACAAACAAACTAACCAGCTTCTAATAGGCTCAGCTAAGCATAGTGTGAGAGTCATTTACAGTGTGCAGGGGGCCTGCAGAGGGTGTGTATCGCTTCTACCAATCACAAGCAGCCCTGCACATTCCACACAATCAAGCCTTAGCCCGACAAACAGGACAGAGGAAAGATACATTGATTTATTACAGAGACAGTGCAGTTAGGAAAGACTGCAGTAAGCCAGAGCAGATTAGAACAGGCATAGGAACTTATAGGATAGAAGAACTAAGGCTGAAAAATGTGTTACAGAGTCTCTTTAAGTGTTGGAATGTTCAACAGATTATTACTTATGTTTGTTTTGAAAATGAATGAAGCAGACTTCACATCTAACTGTCATGGTTGCTGTTTATAATTCAGTCCCAAAAAATCAGATCTTAAACGAAAAAATACAAAGCTGAAGTTACTAGCATTTCATTGATCATGTCCACTCTTGAAATACATTTATCAACTGTTAGATTAATACAAAATGTTCAGTTTCTTGGTAATGAAAATGTTTTAGGTTTCCCAGCCCAGAAAGAATTTATTGTCATCCTGGCAATGGAGAGTACAATAGAGTCTACCATGTGCTATAGCGTTTATCTGCATATCAATGAAACAGGCTGCAGAAAGTTTATGATGCACCTCCTGGAATGTCCGTATGATTGGGTGACAAGGCAGAACTAGCAAAGAACACAGATTCTTTCACAGACTCTGTGGCAACACGTGCACAATGCATGCTATCGCCGTCAGTCAGAACATCTGACAGTACTTCCATGGGATGTAAGGTAATGCTAGCTCAATGGCAGTCAATGACAAGGGTCACATCTGTAATCTCTCATACATTTTCATTCTGGCACTGAGGAACTTAGAAGCAGAGCTGCCTGTATACACAGAGAGTCAATCCACAGAGAAGTAGAAGACATCATCAGGATGTGGTTTTACAGATTTATTGTCTAAGACAAACCATACTGCTTTTGATTTACAGGAAAGCAATAACAGCACATGTCAGTTTTCTGGTGGCTCAAGTAGATTACAATACCGGACCCCAAACAAGCCCATGGCAAAGAATGAGGCTCTCTTTGAGCAAATCAGACCATGTGATTTGCTTTGTCCAATCACAACTGCATGACATCTCATTAAGTTATGACAGATATTTTAATTACCTATGCTGATGTTATAGAATGCACTGTTGTGTTGTGTGCTCTTTGCTACAGCAAAAACAATTTTAGCGTGACCAAGGGATAATTATAAGAAACTTAATCAATTATTGTTGCCTGTAATTACAGTAATGGATTCATTATTCTTTCATTATCATGTGAGTGTAATTTCCACTGGCTTACTATGTCCGCAATCAGAAATGCTTTTTTATTTTTCTAATTGTGAACAGTGCATATTTTCCATATATACTGTGCGTACTAATGAGACACAATATAAAACTAGCTTTGTGCTTTCACTGTTTTTCTGGTGTCTTATATAACAGTATACATATGGAGCAAACATTAAACATATTTGGAAACATTTCCCCTCTTTATCCATCTAAAAAAAGTGATTATTATGGATATGTTGCTATGGAATGTCCAGCCAGAGAAAAAAATTCTCAAGCATTCACAAGCAGAAAGTGTGTTTCTAGCACTGCGTTCATGATTGGTATTCAACTGACGAAGGCGTAAGCCGAAACCCAGGTCGTAAGTTTCGACACCAATATTTTGATATGCTAATAAACAAGAAGTTTTGACGTAAGTGCAATTGTCCGTTTGCAGGTTCATATGCAGAAGCAATAACGGCTTGTTCCTTACCAGCATATTAACATTTCAAAATAAGAAATATATCAATTTAAAAGATGAGAACAAAGTTTAGCGTGTCAATTAAATACAGTTTTCAGTAGAATATATATATATATATATATATATATATATATATATATATATATATATATATATATTTATATATATATATATATATACTGTATATACGTATATTTATATAGATTGTTACATCAGTCCTGAAAGTGGAATAAATAAGAAAGAAAGAAGGACAGATGGACTGGGTTCCAAAAGGTACTGTCCCTCCAAAAAGTTGGACAGTTGGGGGCTCTGCAAAGGGTTAACAATTTTTGCTGTACTGTGATTCTGCTGTACTGAATAAAAGAACACAAAAAATATGGGACTTGAAGCAGCTCCAATGGAGTATACGCATAATCATCTAACCAAATGTCAATGCTTATTGGATTACTACAGTAACAAAGAGGCTATCTTGCATCTCTAAAGATGAAACATGGATTGAAATTGAGAGACTTCAGCCCACTGCATGGAAAGTGATGCGTATAGTGTTTTGTGACTGAAAAGAAGACAGTACTGGAACATTAGAACGGATGGAACATGTGATGCGGTACAAGGAAGCCTGCAATCTAAAGCAAATATGAAGGGTGATTGTCAAAAGGGGTTTTGTTGTTGCATAACAGTGTATGCTCACATTTACACGTGGCTGAGCCATGCTGTTGAAATGCGATAAAATATTGGATTGGAGGCCTTGGGTCAACATTTGCATAGCCTTGACCTCACCATTGCATTAACATCTGTTTATTAATCTAGATTCACAGTGGGATCTATGTTGCATTTCCAGTAAAAACAGCAACACAAAAAAGTTGCAATGCATATTATGCGATCGTTGCGTTACAGTCAGTGAACATACAGTCAATGAAAAGTTTGCTTCACTGCTACTGTTAATGCTTGGTTATGCGGTAACGCAGTGCGTGCACTGTGCTGGGATATTGTAGTCCATTGGATAGCATTGCACCGAAAGCACTCTGGACCTCTCATAGAAGTGCTATTGTACTGCAACTTTATGTGTTAAGAAGCCTTCTGTAAAGTTACAGTGTAACACCCCACAGGGCCTAAAGATACTTTAAGAAGCTGTAGTCCAGCCTTTCTCAACCTTTCTACCCTGGAGGAACCCTGCAAATAACTTTTGGATCTCAAGGAACCCCTGCAAACAATTTTTTGGTCTTGAGGAACCCCTGCATTTATTTTGCAGGAGGCATGGTATTTAAAAGTATGTGTGGCTGTTTATTTCACTACCTCCATTAAACTGCCACTCATTATACTATCTCCTGATGCCCCAATTTAGTGCTTCTTGTTACAGTACTACCTATTATAGTGTGCTCTATTATACTTCCCCCACGATGGGGGAAAATGCCAAGGAACACCTGCAGAGTCCTCAAGGAACCCTGGGGTTCCAGGGAACCCTGGTTGAGAAAGCCTGCTGTAGTCTAACCATGGACCAATATGTGACAAGACTTGTGCAGTCATGTTTTTTTATTTTTTCTGAGAACATTTACAAACTTTCTTGAGCAACAGTCAAGCATTGAAAAGAAAAGCTACTAAGTTTTTACATGATGTTTGAGTTTTTATTACTATTGGAAACAGGTTAAAGGCAATCTGAAGTAAGAGGGATATGGAGGCTGACATTTATTTTCTTTAAGGTGACAATAAAAAAAATGTACACTGATTCGATAAAATGATAAGTTGTACAGAATAATTGAAAAATCTGATTTCATTTTCCGTTCATTTTGCGTTTTCAATCATTTTTATTTCATAATTGGGGAAATACTGAACACAGTGTATGATACATTGGTCAGATTTTTCAAATGTTAGAAAAATTGATTGTAATTCTCAGATTGAAAATAAAAATAAAAAATGGTATGGTGTGTGGCCGCCTTAAAACACACCTTAAAGGGACACTTAAGTCAAACAAAAAAAATTAGTTTACTCACCTAGGGCTTCCAATAGCCCCTGCAGCTGTCCGGTGCCCTCGCCGTCTCCCTCCGATCCTCCTGGCCCTGCCGGCAGCCACTTTCTGTTTCGGTGACAGGAGCTGACAGGCTGGGGACGTGAGTGATTATTCGCGTTCCCAGACACATTAGCACCCTCTATGCTGCTATATGGTATATGATATATGCTATAGCAGCATAGATGGCGCTATTGTGGTGGCCAGGAACGCGAAGAATCACTCGCGTCCCCAGCCTGTCAGCTCCTGTCACCGAGAAACAGGAAGTGGCTGCCGGCGGGGCCGGGAGGATCGGAGGGAGACGGCGGAGGGCACCGGACAGCTGCAGGGGGCTATTGGAAGCCCCAGGTGAGTAAAACTCATTTTTTTTTTACTTAAGTGTCCCTTTAACTGCTTGCCGACCGCGTCATGCCGATGGGCGTCGCCTCGGCGGCAGCCCCAGGGCCACCTAACGCCGATCGGCGTAAGGTTCTTGGGGCTCGCAGTGCAGGAGATCGCTCGCAGGCTGCGCGCGCATCTCCTGTTGGTAGGCAGAGCAGAGCTCCGCCTTCAGTCTCCAAGCCGCTCAGGAGACCGTTAAACGGTGAAACCGCAGTCTAATTACCTTGTACAGCGATGCGATCTGCAGCAGCGCTGTACTGGGGACAGCCCTGGGACACTAGAGAGCGATCGGCTCTCATAGGCAGAAGCCTATTTCAGCTGATCGCCAGGATTGGCTGGCTGGAAGGAGGGAGGGGTTTAAGAAAAAAAAAATAGTAAAAAATAATAGGAAAATAAAGAACATATATATTAATTAAAAAAAATAAACACTTGGGATTAGACCCCACCAACAGAGAGCTCTATTGGTGGGGAGAAAGGGGGGGGGGGAATCACTTGTGTGCTGTGTTGTGCGGCCCTGCAGCTGGCCTTAAAGCTGCAGTGACCTATTTTTAAAAAAATGGCCTGGTCTTTAGAGGGGTTTAACACTGTGGTCCTCAAGAGGTTAAAGGAAACCAGAGATGAACGCTTTGGCACAAAATAAACATATCCACCGATTTTTTGTGTTTTTTTTACTAAAACTCCATGCAAAACACAGTTCATCAGAAAAGCATATTATTTAGTGGGCTGGGTGCACAATGAAATCACCATTTCTAAAAACCTCTTTTGACTAACAAATATAGATAAAAAAGCTCCTTCCTTGACATCAGCAGCTCCTCCCATCTCATAACAGCTCTCTGTGATGCTCCAAATATATAGAACAGGAAAGCAGAACCAGAAGGGGGCAGGCTTGGGCTTGAAAAGACATCAGAGAAGACCGACTCAGCTGTAATGATTCCTAAGCAAAGCCAGACTGAATGCTCAGTCGGGGATTTTATCAGGGCTGACAACAAGCAGGCTGAGCTGTAAAGGGTGAAACATAGAGCAGGGTAGGTGTTTTCTCTAATGTTTCCACTGATATATATGGTAAAATACACGAGGTTGCTTCGTCTCTGGTACACTTTAAGTGAGAGGACTATGGTGGCTGACATTTTATTTCTTTTTAAACAATGCAAATTGCTTAGCTATCCTGCTGTTCATCTGCCCCTAAACCTTTTAGTCATAGACCCTTTGTGTTTTAGATTTTGTTAAACATTTATTCTTATTAACCTGCTGAGCGGTCTGGACGAGCTCAGCTCGTCCAACACCGCCAGAGGCTGCCGCTCAGGCCCTGCTGGGCCGATTTGCACCAAATAAAAAGCAGCACACGCAGCCGGCACTTTGCCAGCCGCGTGTGCTGCCTGATCGCCGCTGCAGCGCGGCGATCCGCCGCGTGCAGCGGCGAAAGAGGGTCCCCCCAGCCGCCCGAGCCCAGCGTAGCCGGAACAAACAGTTCCGGCCAGCGCTAAGGGCTGGATCGGAGGCGGCTGACGTCAAGACGTCGGCTGACGTCCATGACGTCACTCCGCTCGTCGCCATGGCGACGAGGGAAGCGAAACACGGAGGACCGCTCATTGCGGCCTTCCGTGTTATCTCTTGCCGCCGGAGGCGATCGGAAGATCGCCTCCGGAGCGCCCTCTAGTGGGCTTTCATGCAGCCAACTTTCAGTTGGCTGCATGAAATAGTTTTTTTTTTATTTAAAAAAAAACCTCCCGCAGCCACCCTGGCGATTTAATCAGAACGCCAGGGTGGTTAATTCTGTCACTGTTATTACCAATTCTGTACTAAGTACTAATTCTGTATTTAGTACCAACTCTGTATTTTGGTGTATACCATTGTCGATACTATTTTGCACTCCATGTTTGTTTCTTACTTTGTACAACGCCACGGAATATGTTGGAGCTTTATAAATAAATAATAATAATAATAAACCCTGAACAAGCTTGCAGATCAGGTGTTCTGATCCAATTAGCCACCGGCTTGTTTCAGGTGTGTAATTCAGACACTATTGCAGGCAAGGAGATCAGCAAGACTGCCAGGCAATTGTTATCCTTTAGAAGAAAATAAATATGGTAGCCACCATATACCTCTCACTTCTTATTCCCTTTAAACAATGCAAATTGTCTTGCTGTACTGATGATCTTCTGCCTGTAATACTTTTAGCCATAGACCCTGAATAAACAGGCAGATCAGATGCTCTGACTGAAGTCTGACTAGCATCTGTGTGATTCAAACACTACTAATGCCAGAAAGATCAACAGAACTGCCAGGCAACTGGCATTGTTAAAAAGGAAATGGCAGCATCCATTTGCCTCTTACTTCAGGTTTCTTTCTTGTCCAATTTTTAATAGCAATGCCCCAATGCTTGTCAAAACTGAATATATTCAGAATAAAAAAAAGGAAATTGTAATTAAACAGCTAATCAGCCTTTCAGAAAACAGTTCTGATTAAGCCATTTCTGCATAGCTTGTAAAAACGCACGCACGCACGCACGCACGCACACACACACACACACGCACACACACACACGCACACGCACACACACACACACACACACGCACGCACACACGCACACACACACACACACACAGACACGCATGCACACACACCTTTTACATAACATATTCAAATGATCATGTTATGTTAAAATGTGACAACCTGAGATTAGCAAACCTGTTGGAGAAGATAATCTGTGAGTAACAGGTCTGAAGTTGATTTAAATGGGATCCTTTAAGTCTAACAACCTTAGTTTGTAGGCTGTTTCTCATTTAGGTATCAGCACATGCTAGCGTTCAACAGCATTCATCAGTGCCAGTAAAAGAGCTCTGTAAGCCTTCTTCCTGAGGTTGTGTGTGTAAAACATTACTTTCCAGGAAGTCAGTCAGTTTAACTGAGCTTTGCATCACATCTAGAGGGCTAACATGACTGTAGGTCTGTCACCATAATCCACTAATCCCAGGCATCACTCTGGGCACTCAAATGTAAAAATGTAACCATTGGCAGGGGCAGTTATTTTTCTTTTTAGGTTAGAACACACAGCTATTAAATCATATATATATATATATATATATATATATATATATATATATATATATATATATATATGATTTAATAGCTAATTAACATAATAGTTAATTAACATATATATATATATATATATATATATATATATATATATATATATATATATATATATATATATATATATATATATATATATATATATATAGATAGATATGATACATGCATACACATATGACTATGGTAGGGACTAGATTGCGAGCCCCTCTGAGGGACAGTTAGTGACAAGACAATATACTCTGTACAGTGCTGTGTAATATGTCGGCTAATAAATAAATAAATATCAGGAATTCCAACTATAAAACACTGTCCCAGCAGAAAATGGCTTTTGAAAGCAAGAAAGAGGTGAAAAGGAGAATTTCTTTCTTATCAGTGAGGGTTACACTGTAGTCACTTCCTGTCTGAGTCAGGACTGAGTCAGCCACTTACATACCTCATATTTAACTCTTTCAGGCATAGAAAGAAAAAAAGGAACAAAGCATAGTTATTTGTGTGCTAGGCACTGTACATACACATGTCTATCTCATCATGTCACTTCGGGTATCCTTTAACCTCCTTAGCGGGGGTAAGCCGCCGCGGAGGATATCTCAGCCCCTGGTGGGGCGATTCCTGCTCTGTAAATTGCTGTACGCGCAGCCAGCACTTTGCTAGCTGCGCGTCCAGCTCGATCGCCGCCGCTCTGCGGTGATCGTCCACACGCAGCGGCGGAAGAGGGCCCCCCCGCCAGAGCCCTGCGCAGCCCGGTCCAATCAGTCCCGGGCAGCACAAAGGGCTGGATCGGATAGGTCTGACGTCAGGACGTCGGCTGACGTCCATGACGTCATTCCGATCGTCGCCATGGCGACAGGAGAAGCCAAACAGGAGATCGCGTTCTATACGCGATCTCCTGTTTACTTTTGTGGCCGGCGGCGATCGGACTAGAGGGACACATGCGCCCTCTAGTGGTGTTTTATGTAGCTACCACTCAGGTAGCTACATGAAACAAACAAAAAAAAAAAAGTGCAATGCAGCCTCCTTGGCGGAAAAATTGAACCACCAAGGAGGTTAAGGCCCATACACATGGCATACATTTGTCTGTAGTTGTGAGGCAGCAACAAACAGAGAAGGGACAACAGCATATTTATGGCAGCAACAATTCGAGATTACAACAGTTGTACACAAGTGACAGCAGAAAGAGTAAAGACACGACGGAAGCTGTCTGCCACAGAATACGTATAGTAGTAGTACTATGGTAGCAACTCTGCTGTCTGTAGACTTTCGTACACATGACAGGACACCAACAGACTAAGCGACGGTTCGTGAGACAAAAGTCACAAGAGATTCACCCGTTGAATCGCTCAAACATGGCTGTGTCTGCTGACAGTCTTTGTCGGTTGCCGTGTCTACGTGAACGAACCACTGCACGAACCATCGCTCAACACGTGTCTGTATAGACATTTGTACCGCATGTGTATGGGCCTTTATACTAACAGAACTGCTGTCTCTAAGTTTAAATTATTATTATTATTTATTGTATTTATAAAGCACCCACATATTACACAGCACTGCACAATAGATACATGGGTTAACATACAAGGTAGGACATACAGGAAACTCACAACAAAACAAGGTCATGCAAATGATTTGATAACAATACAGTGTCATAGGTCAAAATAGAGACTGTTCTAGTCCACGAGAGGGGTGATGGTTAGTAAGATTGCATAATCAAGCTGGAAACACTAGGGAGGAGGGCCCTGTCAGAGGCTTACAATCTAAAGGGTAACCTCCATCATAACAGTTGTTGTGTCACTCTCCAATGTTGCCATAGGGTAAAAAGCCTAAAAGGTCTATGGGGATTTAACAGTTGAGGCGCTGCTATCCAGATGTGATAAAATCTAATGTCAGGACATTAAATGTCAATGGGCCCTTAACTGTCAAGAAAAAAAACAACATCACATTTGATAAAGGTGTAACCACAATGACCTATAGGAAAAAGAAGGTCCGTAAAAGTGACCTGAGGTGACATATGGCTGAAATCTATAACTCTAATTTTGTAAGATGTAAGATAAAGGATTTAAGCTTTATCTAATCCTCCCAGTGACCATCAAGCTTCTTTCTTGCCCTCTGGTGAAATAAAGTTAACGAACCATAAAAAAACCCAGAGGCGATCAGCCAGGTTGTGATGATTTTAAGTGCATAGATGAGTCTAAGGAGGTAGATAATGGTCCTCTTCAACAGTCACAGGTTATCAAGGTTTACCATACTACACAGGTCACAAAGTAACAAATCCACAAAATAAAACCTGTGACAGCCTGAACAGCAATGTTAAAGGCATTCCAGCACAAATGAAAACACTCACAACTAATTACTTTAATTCCAAAGCCAAGCCTGTAACTGTGAGAAGATAGAGTTTCACAGCTTTATAGTTCTTAACCACTTAATGAGACATCTCCTTGACCAGGAAGCTCATTCAACATTTAACATGGCCACAGTAATTGAGAGCTTTGTGTTGAAGTACAAACCATACTAGAAGGCCTAGTAACTTAGTAGGTATCTGGAAACATCTGCAAGGAATAGCAATCTAAAGCCTCATACCCACCCGACGATACTTGCAGTTATTTTACCCAACGTTGGGCAGCATCATTTAACATAAGCATGTTAAACAATGTTGCCCTCCTCCCCCCCAGCGATTGTGCATCGCTGAGCAATGGACACTGTAGCAATGGTCTAGCACCGTACAAAATAAATGGAATACAGTTGGGGACATCAAACTTGGAGAAGGACAAATTAAATAATCGTACTCAATGCCAAGCCGCTGCAGCTAAAGCTAACAAAATTTTGGGATGCATTAAAAGGGAAATAAAAACTCGAGATGCTAGCATAATATTGCCCCTGTTTAACTCTCTAGTAAGGCCACATCTGGAGTATGGAATTCAGTTCTGGGCACCACATTACAGGAAAGATATTGCAGTCTTAGAGCAGGTGCAGAGACGAGCAACAAAATTGATACGTGGGATGGAAGGTCTCACTTACCAAGGAAGGTTAGATAAACTGGGTTTATTTAGTCTAGGGAAAAGACGCCTTAAAGGGGATCTAATTAACATGTATAAATACATCAGAGGGCAATATAAAAGCTTGGCGGGTGAGCTTTTTGTCCCTAGGCCTTCTCAAAGGACTAGAGGACATGATCTGCGCATGGAGGAAAAACGTTTTAGCCATTTATTTAGGAAAGGGTTCTTTACAGTAAGAGTGATTAAGATGTGGAATGCATTGCCACAGGAAGTAGTTATGGCAAACTCTATACCTGCATTTAAAGGGGGCTTAGATGCTTTCCTTGCGTTGAAAGACATCCATGGCTACAATTACTAGGTAATGCCTAATGATGTTGATCCAGGGATTTTATCTTTTGGGGCTAATTGGACCATGCCTTGTAAGGGTTTTTCGCCTTCCTCTGGTTCAACAGGGATATGTGAGGGATTAGGCTGGTGTTGGTGTTGTACTTTGTTCTCTGGTTGAACTCGATGGACGTATGTCTTTTTTCAACCCAAATAACTATGTAACTATGTAGATTGGATCATGGAAATCCCTGAGGACTCCGTGCAAAGTACCACTATCGCTTAGTTCCTGTTCGCGCTAGTCGTGTAGTCGTGTGATGCTGCGAGCAGGAAGAGGCATCACATAATGACCGTCGTCAAGGGGACAACACTGGACCCGCTGGCTGGTGAGTACATAGCTTAATGCCTGCAAGTCCAATATAGAGGAATTTCCCTTATCTGGGTGTCCAACTGTGGTAAAAAATATTGATATAGTGACCCTTCCTCAAGAGGCTTTTTTTTTTTACAGTTACAACAATGGAAGAGATTCTGTTGGTGTTGTGAGAAACAGATCTACTCCTTACTGAAGTGTTTTGTCATTCCTGGTAAAATTACAGGAGCAGCAGGCAGTATTACATTTCTTTGAAGCCATGTCATCAAATGTTTGCACAATAAGAAAGAACAGCTATTACGGTAATTTCAGCACTTTCAATGGTAATGTGCAGATTTCTTATCGTGAATCGTTTTCAATGCTTCTATATGGCAAACCTTTAAGGCTTCGTTTTGTTGCAAAATGAGTTAAAGTGAGATTACACTCAAAAATAAATGTTTATCCTAATGCATCAAACACAATAAAAAATGAATACAAAACAGTATAAAACTACTCTGATGTAATTTCAATGCATATTTATGCATTGCAGCACGGTGGCGTAGTGGTTAGCGCTCTCGCCTTGCCTCGCTGGGTCCCCAGTTCGAATCCCAGTCAGATCAACATCTCCAAGGAGTTTATATGACTCCCCGTGTCTGTCTGGGTTTCCTCTGTGCACTCTGGTTTCCTCCCACATACAAAAACATACAGATAAGTTCATTTGGCTTCCCCCTAAATTGGTAGGGACTAGATTTTAAGTGGCATGACGAAATACTCTGTACAGTGCTGCGTAATATGTCAGTGCTATATACATACTTAAATAAATAAATACATATTTACACCTCACTGAAGTTAACGGATATAACTGCCAGCTGCAGAATTATTTATAAATAGTAATTTAAAAAATGATCAGATTGACTCTTAATTAAGTAATTAGTGTGCAAATAAAGGAGAGGAAAAAGTCTCTGCTACCCCCTGGATACAACAGGGCATTTCTACCTTGTTTTCACAGTTTATTACATTTCCAAAACAATCTGATAATGCTGGTCAGCAAAGGCAAGCTTATCAATTAGGAGCGGAATAAGGTAAAAAGTTTGAGTTTAAACCCAAGCATCTTGAAAATGATTTTAGCTGTTAATTTTATACTGTATTTAATGCTTTAGACCATCGATAAAATTTGAGTATAATACTACTTTAAAACAAGTGAGTCGTCTGCTGTTTTTCTCCTTTTTTCTTAGTTTCTAAACTTAAACACGCTAATTAGACTATATAGACGCATATTAGTTGTATTGTCGGCAATCTGTATGACATTGTGCAGTACAAGTGTACAAGCTGTGTCCTCTGGCAAAACTGCTTAGCTATTTTTCAAAGTGTTGAGCTGTCTCCATTTATAACCAGGCACTGTTCTCTGCGCTCTGCATTGTCCTTGTTTTATAAGAAGCCCTCTACATAGTGTATTTGTGAAA
The DNA here is from genome assembly GCF_040937935.1 of Hyperolius riggenbachi. Classification (NCBI taxonomy): domain Eukaryota; kingdom Metazoa; phylum Chordata; class Amphibia; order Anura; family Hyperoliidae; genus Hyperolius; species Hyperolius riggenbachi. The sequence goes on along the minus strand of NC_090655.1, from coordinate 132,824,027 downwards.
AGGGTTTCTGGTCAGTATAAAAGTTTTCATCACTTGTGTGGGTGTTTACAAGCTCATAATTTCAACAGGCAATCTCCAGGCCATGTGGCTACAAGAGCCAAGCCAGTCTGGTGGCACCAAACATTTTGTGTCGCAATTAATCCTAAATAACAACATGTTGAAGATGGGAGTTATTAAGGGAAGCAGACTTTTTTTATCAAAGAGAATGGGAGCAGGGAATCAGGGAAGAAAGAGAGGAATCCTTTTGTTGTTTTTGTTTCAAGTAAACAGTTTCCAGATGGCTAAACTTGTGGTTAGAGGGTATTTTTGGGGAAAGGAGGAGTAGTGACTCACCTTCTCTCCTGGCTGACCCTTTAATCCCTGGATCATTTACATCATCCACAGCACATGTAAGAGGGTAAAATGCAAGATCAGGAGAATTAAAGAGAAGGAACAGAGAAGAGGAAAAAAGAGAGAATGTGAGAATTATCGGGATATTGGAAGTGTTAGAGATTTCATCCACATGCAGCATTTTAAATGTTAACAGTTAGGCAATTTGGTAGAATTTTATATTACACAACCATGCAATTTCAATCTGCTACAGTGCTTGCATAATTTCAGTTCACTACAATGGCCACCACATATCCCTTTGTGAGAGAGGCCGGGCGGATCGCTCAGAAACAGCCGTATCAGTCTGCAGACAGACTGTACACACGCCGGACTGTCGCTGGAACGCCCACCCAGCGGAAGGTGACGACGGACCTGTCGTTGCCTCCAGTCCGGCGTGTGTATGGACCTTTAAGGCCTAAAGTGTATTGAGAACAGCCCAACACTGTTCATAATCAAGACAAGACAAGACACAGAACATTTATATTGTGCTTTTCTCCTGGTGGACTCAAACTGCCAGAGTTGTAGCCACTTAAAGAGGAACTCCAGTGAAAATAATGTAATAAGAAAAGTGCATCATTTTTACAATAATTATGTATAAATGATTTAGCCAGTGTTTGCCCATTGTAAAAGCTTTTAAATCCCTGATTTACATTCTGACATTTATTACATGGTGACATGTTTACTGTTGGCAGGTGATGTAGCTGCTGCATGCTTTTTTGGCAGTTGGAAACAGCTGCAAACAGCTATTTCCCACAATGCAACAAGGTTCACAGACAGGAAACTGCCAGGAGTACCACAGTCCTCAGAGTTTCCTGTGGGAGGGGTTTCACCACAATATCAGTCATACAGCGCCCCCTGTTGGTCTGTTTGTGAAAAGGAATAGATTTCTCATGTAAAAGGGGGTATCAGCTACTTATTGGGATAAAGTTCAATTCTTGGTCAGATTTTCTCCATGGGCGACCAGGATCATTAGGGATCCTTTCTCAAGGACTCCTTACTGTTTTATGTACTGGCTTGATTCAGGATTCAAACCTTTGTCAAAGGCTCAAATCCTACATCAAAGGTAACAGCCATACCAGTACGCAATCCAGCTGACCCAATATTTCCTGATATGTTTCTTGGACAAGGAATGCTTGCGTAACGTACCATGCCGAACTAGCAGAGATCTGCTTATAATCTATCACTTCTACCAATATGGAGTGGTGGTGTTCTGCCCTCTAAAGTACAAAACCACTGCTTCGATCCATCATTTCCTCTCATTTGTGATCACCATCCCTACTGAATTATCCCTCAAAATCAATAAAATATTGTCAGTTGTTTTCATGGGAAGCAGAACATTACAGGCATGTGTCTGCGATCAGTTGGGACGTATGCCCACATTAATGGTTGCCACACACAAACAGATGGTACTTGCAACACTTGGGCAGGTTCAATCCTTCTGATCAATCAGCCATAAATGTCCTACTTTGCTCGGAATTGATTACATTACAAATATAACATTTTCCATAGCACTTTATGGAAAACATAATCATGCTTCGTAGTATGGCCCTAGCTGTACATTGTGGTTTAAAACTAGTGATGCTGTGTCCAAAAAGCAAATCATATGTAAACAACTTACAAAGATGTCTAGTAACGTCTGTAGCAGGTTTCAATTTGTACACGTGTAGAAAAGTCAGAAAAAGAATTCTTTGGTCTTTAGATTCAATGCAAATCATCTGTAACACAGCTTAATTTCAACACTGCGTGTCCATGTTAGATTAATTACTGAGCTTGGTGATTAATATCTATGTGCGTGAGGTCACCAAACAGTCCCCTTGTATTAGCAGGTAATTACATAAAATCATCCATGTAGTTTGGACTGTACCCAGTACATTTCAGAGGGCTTGCATATGTTCCTCATACAAGCTTAGTGAGGACACACTGAACACAGCAATGTGTGATACAGATGTGACCTAATCACTGGCCTTCTGGCATCGGCTTGTGTGACATATTCCTAGTGTTCATTACATGGACACAAATGAGAAAGACGGGCCTGTTCTTTGTTTAAAAAAAAGTGTTTATATCAACTGCAGCTGATTTTAAGCAGGTGACAGGATTAGCAGTGCTAAAAATGCCAATTAAATGTAGTTAACATAGATTTGACAGGCATGCAAACTAGGCCAGATCAGTCAGATATCACTACAGTACCAGAACTGCAGGCAATACCACAGGTGGCAAATATTATTATTAAAGTAAAGGAAATAATGGATTTGTACGAGTCACTATCAGGGCCGGGCCGAGGCAGAGGCAAGAGAGGCTCCAGCCTCAGGGCACAGTGTAGGAGGGGGCGCAAAATTTACTCAGCTATCATTCTCTTATTGTGTTTGAAGCACAGAGAAATAAGAAAAGGGGATACACGGCATTGACTGCAAACCAGATAACTAGAGATTAAGGTGTTGGGGGCCCTGGAGCGCCTTTTAGTTTTATAGTAATCAGTGTGTGATGGCTGGGGTGGGAGGGATGGAGGGGCGCACTTTAGTGTCTCAGCCTTGGGTGCTGGAGGACCTTGTCCCGGCTCTGGTCACTATAGTCAAGTACAGATACATGGTGTCTGGTATGAATTATCACGTTTGTCCAGAGCCAAGGCTCTCAAGCATAATATAAGTTACAGACACAGTAGTTAGATTTGCATATCAATATTCGATCTCTGGTTAGGAGATACGTAATTCTTCCTGTTGTTATAATCTTTTATTTGCTACGTTTCATAACTGATATACCTTACCTGATGCCTTTTAACTACAGTATACTAGGGGCACACCTGGTTTAATAGAAGTAAATGGCAAAGAGTGTTTTGCAAAATAACAAGTATCAATCAATATTCTGCTTGAAGCTAATATATATGAGCCACTACCTTGCACTGGAGTATAACCACTATGGCTATCTTACAGAAAACAAAGGTATTGGTAGTAGTTATGGACTTGCACTTGTTTCTATCTAGGTTAGCACCACCAGCTGTAGCCTTGTGTGCCGACACAATGCTACCTAGCAAGGTTTAGGATTACAATGGCAGGAAGTGATGTCATCGTCATGGTGCTGTCATACATCAGTACAGGGACTGGGGAATTGTTTTAGAAACTAATAAAAATTCAAAAATCAAAAAGTTTAAACATGTTTATTTAGCAAAAGTCTCCTTACTCATCATATCTCATGACTTTTCAACTAGACAGAGCAGGTGAAAAACTTTTCCCTCAGCTGCTTTTATGTTTTGATGATAAATAATGTCTTCTACATCCAAAATACAGTACATTTTTGAAGCAAGAGAAAAGCACAATGGACCAATACATGTGTCAGTCATTCCCAAAAGTGATTGTGGTCTTACGTAGAAATTAAAGGAGATGTAGCTTTGAATGGTGGTGCTTTTTTCTTTCTTTTTCAAATTAGTCATGTAAATAAACATGTGTTAGACTATGGGTTTGATTCACTAAAACAAATAGCACGCCTTATCAAAGTTAACGCGCCTTATCAAAGTTAACACGCCTTATCAGAGTAGCATAGCAAACTTATGCCTGCTACTTGGAAATGACGAAAGCTCCACTCATCCTGAGCTGTGCCCCTGCGAGTTCGTAGTGCTCGCTATGCTATTCTCATAAGGCATGTTAACTTTGATATGGCGTGCTAACTTTGATAAGGCATGCTATTTGTCTTAGTGAATCAAGCCCAATGTCTGGCCTTTAATTCTAGCAACAGTTGCAATGGAGCCAGGCTCAGGGTTTCTATTGTAATGCAGGAAATCTGGGAGATGTAGACTGATATCTATGCGCCTTCCTATTTTAGGTAGAAATCAGTAACCCTTTTGTGCGAAGGGTTACTGATTTTTGCTAATTTTCTGGCCACATCCCCTTCAGCACCTCCCTTTCCTTAATAACTTATTTAATGTCCTAAATAGAGGCGATGTGCCTGGATATATGTGTTTTTTTTTCCTATTTTGGGTGTCACTTGACTAGCAGCTGAATCCAGAGAGGAGAGAAACCAAGCTGTACTGCAATTTCAAGCCCATTTAGTAAATGAAACAGTTATTCTGTCCTGCACTTTGCTTATGTACACTGTTTAAATTTACTTACCATCATCGTGATTTCTTTTAGAATTTCCTTTGTGCAATTTCGGATTTAGCTGTGCTTTAAATGGTTGATGTCAGAGATTAATATGAAATGTTGTTGGGCTTAGCTTAAGAGCTTACTTCAAAGCTGGAAAGTCAAAGACTGATTGTAAAGAGTACACCAGGGGACCACAAAATGTCTGTACGGAGCATTATTAGTCTGGTTACACTTTGTGGTGTTTAAAGTTTCATTTTAAAAAAAATAGCGTCTCAGGTAATAAAAAGTGTTCCAATGTGTTTTCTAGTTGCTATGGCAATCTAGTTGCTGATCAGAATATAATTAAATTTCATGTTTTATTCTTATATTTAACCTTTAAGAGGCAGTTGAAAGCAATTTGTTTGCTGTGAGTGACTAACATCACATTTCTGTATTATACGTGAGACCTAAAGTGCACTGCTAAAGACCAGGCAACACAGGAAAATACCATAGATGTCGGCTAATAAGATACTGCAGTGCTGGTGTTACAGACATAGCATACACATAGCTGCATATAAAGGAATACAGATTTAGTTGAAAATCTATAACTGCTGCCACAGTCTGGGAAAATCTGGGACCAATTAGACCACACACAAGCTTCAGCCCTTTTGTTATAGACCATGTCACACCTGTTTTAAGAAGAGGCTTTACTACTTGTGTCCTTCAAAATTCATGCAAAACGTTATTGACTTGGACACATAAGTCTGTAATTTCTCTACCACATTGTCTGATCACACCTGTAGGTGCTCAGTAAATGAATGACTATGCTTTCAAATAGCTGAGAATAATGGCACATGTTTTATCACAATTACATTTTCTAAAGTGTACCTAAGGTGACAAGTGCCATGATGAGATATACATGTGTATGTACAGGGCCAAGCATACAAATACCTAGTGTGTGTTCCTTTTCTTTTCTTTTTTTTCTGACTAAAAGAGTTAATCTTTCATGTATGCAAATGACTGTTCCTCTCCAGTCAGTACCTGTAATTCCTTATCAGTGACTAACCACTGGCTAATTATGAATTAAATACATAAAACCCTTTCCTGGCAGAACAGCTTCTTGAGTGCAGGGGATTGATTTAATTTTCAGAAGTAGCAGAATAGATGAGATCAACAATTGTGTCTATCCTCCTACTCATAAAAATAACCTTTGGAGAATCCCACAGTTTTGTTTTCTGTTTAAAAGCTGAAAAAGTAGGTTTAATGTTTTATTGTCTCAGCTAAATGATACAGTATTTCACATGGTCTAACAGAGCTAAAGCTGACTGTTTTGTTTTATCTATCTTCTGCACCCAGAAGCTGTTCCCTGTGGGCAGGTGTTTTATGGCTGTAATTTCATTGAGGGTTGCTAAGACATCCCCGGAAAGTAAGCCCTAGCAGGAATTTAAAGCATGCTTGAAATAAAAGCCCTGCCCTAAAGTAAGCCCTAGCAGTAAGGGGGAAAAGTATGGGAGCTTGTGCTATTAGGGGAGCAGGTGGGAGCAGGTGGGACCATGGCTCCCTCATTGGTCCTATCACAGTACTCGTCCTATCACAGTACTCATTGGTCCTATCACAGTACTCGCTGATACTCAGCGAGTAGTCCCCAAAGGCTGGGGGTGGGGGAAAGAAGAGGATGCAGGGGAACATCGGAGGACATAGGGGGACATGAGACAAAGGTGGCCAGGGGATGGGGGGGGGACACCAGGAGGACACTAAAGGTACAAGGGGGACACAGGGGCACACAAGAGGTGGATCCAGCAGAGGAACTTGTGTGTTCATAGAAATAAACGGCATCCCCTAAAAATAAGCCCTAGCACATATTTTGGTGCAAAAAGACACGGGCTTCAATTCATCAAAGGGTGTTCGATAACAAAACCCCAGTCCTTAAAATACCGCATTCGGTATTTTACACTTCACTGTGCTAATTCATCAATATTTTCCCATGTGTGGTAGAGGTTCGTTAAGTTACCGAACTACTACGGCTTCAGTTCATCAAAGGCTGTTCGATAACAGCAGAGTGGTGCAGAGCAGCTTGGAATGTCCGTGTGTTGTTACAAGCTGATAACAATAGAAGGCATCCAGACATCCCTTTGTGATGTAAAGGTGTTATAGTTACTGTTATTTATACTGCCTCTGCTGCTCTGAATCTGTCGATCAGTCTTTCTTAACATTTTATTTATTTGCCACAACGTAGATGAACTTCCTGGAGACATTACAAATGCCATGCTTGGTGATTTCACCACCAGCATCTTTGCATTATCAAACAGGGCCTGAAAGGGTTACACCACCGAAGGGAATCTGGGGATATATTTTGACCCGTTCTCTCTGCTCACTGCTTGGGGGGTCTGAAAGCTTGTGTGGAGAAGCCTGTGTGACCTATCAGCGGCACTTGCAGGAGAACAGGGGCTGTTTCTATTGGCTGCCTGCTCCTGCTAATCATGAAAACATTCACACAGAAGGCTTTAGAAGCCTGTAACGACAGGGGAGAGCTTGAGATAAACACCGAATGTGTTAGCGAATGTGGGAACCTTGATGAATTAACATTTGTTGAGCACATGTCGGTAATTTATCTCATTGCTGTGTCATTTCAGCTTCTCATTCGGTAACAGCTTTGATGAATTAACATTTTCTAAAGTGCTTCGTTAACTCAGCTGTTTTCAGCATTACCGAATGCGGTAATGCTTGATGAATTGAAGCCACTGTCTTATTTTCGGGGAAACAGGGTATAGTCCTAGAGAAAAACTGTAATTGCATGTCTGAATGTTTTACTCTTTCAGGGTGAAAAAAGAAATACAACCTTGATACTTGTACGCTTGGTCCCATATATACATGTTTATCTCACAAGGGTCCTTATGCAACTCACATTTTCTCCTGAGTTATCTCCTAGGAGATCATTTTTAATCTCCTCTTTGAAATAACTTTTCAGCACTTTGCAATTGAAAAGGTACCAAAAGTAGGTTAAAAAATACTATCAAAATTATCTTGAGTATTTTCTTGGTTGCTGGTGGTCTAAAGGGCATTTTATTAATAAGTTGTGAAAATATCACCTAGGTCAGTGTTTCTCAAACCTGTCCTCCTGACTCCCCAAAGATGCATGCTTTGCAGGCAACCTCACCTATGCACAGATGGGGTAATTAGTGTCTCTGCTACATGGAATCCACCTAGCTGAGACGCTAATTACCCCACCTGTGCATAGGTGAGGTTACCTGCAAAACCTGCACCATTGGGGAGTCACGAGGACATGTTTGAAAAATCTGACCAAGGTGAAAACACAGGAGAAAAAGTGAATTGCATATGGGCCCATGTCTCATCTTAGCTAAGTTACCCTTTAAGCAGTTAATTGTGTAAAGGTTAACTGTACTTACAAAGTGCAATTATCTGGAAGGCCACCCTCGGCCTCCTGAAAGCGCTCCCCTGTACCCTGCAATCTGTTCTCACTTTGTTTACACCCCCAGGCACAGGGGTTCATGTGTTCTGGAAAGTTTATACTTTTGTATAAGTAGACTCCGTGGCCGGGTTAGAGCAATGGCGCTGGCTGTAAGCAATGGAAGACTTAGTGGTTTAGTTCACACAACCTCTAATACCTGCAGTGGATGGGGAAAGGTGGTGGTGGGAAGGAGGGGAGGGGTGCAGGCAATTGAAGTCTGAGGGGCTGAAGGAGGCATCAATAATAACTAGCAAACACCTAAAAGTGCCAGGGAATACTAGATTTCAAGATGTTCATCAAATTGGTTCCTCGCCTCATAGATCACCTGATCCAGAGTATCCTCTGCAAAGCAATTGTTTTTATGCAAAGGCTAAATTACACATCTAGATTCAGACTCTTCTTCAGGCTGAGCTAGGCATTATGGGTACAGTTCAGTCACAGACCAGAGACGTGTCACCCGGATGTTCAAGATGTTCATCAAATTGGTTCCTCGCCTCATAGATCAACCTGATCCAGAGTATACTCTGCAAAGCAATTGTTTTTATGCAAAGGCTAAATTACCCATCTAGATTCAGACTCTTCTTCAGGCTGAGCTAGGCATTATGGGTACAGTTCAGTCACAGACCAGAGACGTGTCACCCGGACGGTGCATGCCTTACATAGAATATTACCCTTAGTTTCAGCGGATAACCAGCTGTGCGAACTTTGCACCGTTAGGTGCTGCTTTTGATGATAGAATGAACCTTTTTTTTTATTTTATTCTAAGTTTATTTTAACAGCAGGATTTGTATAAAATCTGGATGGAGTGGATATTTAGTTTCTGCTGGCAAAACCGCAGTTGCAGTTTATACATACTATATTACTTATAAGGTGTTTAAACACTTTTTGTTTTTCATTTAGGCCAAAAATGTCTTCTTCAGCATCTAAATTCAATCTTAACATTAGAAATGTGAAAAAGGCTCATTCTTGTCTTTCATCGCCTTGCATGAACAACTGTCTTGCTGTTACTTTAGCAGAATGTTCATTTCATTAGTCAGTTGACCTGTACAAGCCAAAAGCTGCAGGATCATTTAAGCCAAAGCTGTCAAATTCTATCATACTTAATACATTGTTTTATTTTCTTTTAGGCAAAGGAAGGCTCATATTAATTACAATAACAAGCTTAAAATAACAGGCAGGTAGAAATAAAAGAATCCATTACAGCAGAGATATTGAACACTATAGGGGTTGTGTGAAACACTTAAATATTTTGTTGCAATAAAAGCCAAACTTAATTATTTGACATAAAATCTCAAACATTGATCTGATTTTGCCAGAGATATAAAGCTGGCTCGGGAACGTAAGTTGTCTTTCGCATTCGCCCAGTTTTTCTCATGTTTAGCAGGAAATAAATATGCTTTCTTTAGCAGTGGGGTCCCCAGTGTCTGTCTATATCTCCAGCTTACTATACAAGTTCATGACACCAGTATTAAGTAAAAGTCAACATGTATTCCCTCATTCCCAAGGAAGAAGAGGGATTTTGATATGGGTCTCAATTTCCTCGTTGTGACTGTGGGATTCAGACCAGTAAATTAAGCTTAATGCGGTTCAGAGGGTTATGCAGCTCACAGACGCATTACATGCCCGCTAAAGAAAACAGCAAGCTCCAACCACCACCTAACATAAAACATGAGCATTACGTTTCCAATTACCAGTCATGTAAAAATGTCAGAGTTTTATGGTAAAGACTGTAGTATATTCTGTGCAAGTAGAATGATTCAAGAGAGCATTCTAAAAGCCACAGTGAGTGGGGGGATGACACAAGATAGTATGTAAAACTGAGGCACAGGGAGGGCTAACAAGAGAGGCACACATATGTCTCCTAGGCCTGTCTAGTCTTTGCTAACGAGAAGCTTCAATTCTGCAAATTTCCAGTGACTTAAAATTGAGCTAATCAAGCCCAATAACTGCTGAGTAATTAGGTGCATTGATTTGCATGAAAAGCTGCAAGAGATGTGCCATGTACCTATGTATCTACACCTGTATATACACTACCAATCTTATTTAGAGCTTGCCTGTCTTTTTTTACTGTAAGGGTTAATGAACCAGCTCTATATCCATGTAGTCATGAAGTCAGACTGCAGAGGCAAATTTTTCTTGATAACTAATTACAGGTCATAAAACATCTGTATAGCTGTAAAATAAATTCTAATAGCAAGACAAGAAATTAATCAGAACATAATTTATTGGTTTAATAACTAAATAAACAGCAACCTGCCAATGAGACATTCAATGTGGTTTAATCTTCAAATCTACATTGTTAAACCTTAAAAACAAAGCTTTTTCAGGAAAGTTCTATTTGAGATTGTATCTATGGGTGGGATTGCTTATGTCATCAGTTCACTTCAGGATTGCTTTAACTCCCCTAAATAGGTGCTATCTGTATAGTTGCTATTCAGAACTGACACATCATCTTACTCAAGGTTTGATCATTCAAGCTAATAGCTCCATTCAGAATTCAGGCATCTTAAAGTAAACCTAAAGCCGGGGAAAAAAAATGAGATTAACTCACCTGGGGCTTCCCTCAGCCCCCTGCAGCCGATCGGTGCCCTCGCAGCCCCGCTCTGACGCTCCAGGACCCGCCGGGGAGCACTTCCGGTTTGGCCGTCACCGGCCGACAGGCATGGGAATGCGAGTGATTGTTCGCGTTCCCAGCCTATATATCGCCCCCTATGCTGCTATTGCGGCCAGGAGGAAGCCCCAGGTGAGTTAATCTCATTTTTTTCCCCCGGGTTTTGGGTTCACTTTAAGGATATGCATATACAGGCAAGTAATAAGGCACCAACACATATTTGAATGCAACTGTATTATATTTAATGGAGCTCTAGTTGCTTAAAGTGCGTACACACGCCTGATTTCTTCAAACGACGGGTCGACAGACCTGCCTGCGGGGCGGCCATTCTGATGACAGTTTACTCGTGTGTCTAGTGTGTCACTAGGCTGATAAGGCTGGTTTTGACTGATCTGCTCGGCGGATCGGTCAAAACCAGCCTTATCAGCCTGCCAACAGACTGTACACACGGGGAAACTGTCGGCAGAACGCATCGTTTGAAGAAATCAGGCATGTGTACGCACCTTTAGAGAGTGCATTGGCCTCATTAAAGACCTACAAGACATTATCTTTTTTTATTTTAGGTCCTTTTTTATTTGAAACAAGGTAGTGCTATTATCTTGAAACAAGGTAGTGCTATTATCCCCTCCCCCCCTCCTCCCCCCCCCCCCCCCTCTTCACTCACTCCCCAACTTCACTTACTCTCCCTTTCCTCCTCCCCAGCTACACTCACTCTCCCATTTCATCTTTTACCACCACAGTTTACTTTAAATAATTTTTCCCCACACAAAAGTCATCATGTTGGACTATGCTGTACAGTGTACATCCTGCAACATGTATGCATGCCTTGATCAGCGGATTGAGGGTGTTTACTGTTGCCCTGGGTGTGTGCGTGTTGCTCAGTTAGAGGCGGAAGTCGCAGAGCTAAATAAGCATCTCGCAACACTGAGAAGCATACACAACATGGAGAAGAGCTTGGATCTCACGATCCAGACACTGGATGGAACCGTTGAAGATGAGGAGGGTGGAGTACAGCCGGACCAAGAAGCAGAGGCAGCCGCTAGTTGGGTCACAGTTAGAAGGGGTAGGGGAAAAAGTGGCAGGGAGGCTAGTCCCGAGTTGTCCCTCACTAATAAGTATGCTTGTTTGCGTAATATTGGGGAGGATGATTCAGGAGTAGCAATGCTGCAGCAGGATGTGCTCCTTAGCAACCAAGGGGCAGACTGCTGTAACGAGAAAGGGAATAGGAGTGCAGCTAAGGCTAGACAGGTACTGGTGGTAGGGGATTCAATTATTAGGCGCACAGATAGGGTAATCTGTCGAAGAAACCGCGAATGCCGTACAGTCTGTTGCCTCCCGGGTGCTCGGGTTCGGCATGTAGCGGAAAGAATTGACAGATTACTGGGTGGGGCTGGGGAAGACCCGGCTGTCATGGTACACATTGGCACCAATGACAAAGTTAGTGGGAGATGGAAGGTCCTCAAAAATGATTTTCAGGTACTTGGAGATAAACTTAAAGCAAGGACCTCCAAGGTGGTGTTTTCTGAAATACTGCCAGTGCCACGTGCTACATCTGAGAGACAGAGGGAGCTTAGGGAGTTAAATAAGTGGCTGAGAAATTGGTGTAGGAAGGAAGGGTTTGGGTTCCTGGAGAACTGGGCAGACTTTGCAGTCGGCTACAGGTTCTACAGCAGGGATGGGCTGCACCTTAATGGGGAGGGTGCAGCTGCATTGGGGGAGAAGATGGCTAAACGGTTGGAGGAGATTTTAAACTAGGATCTGGGGGGAGGCGGGAGGATAAAGTCTCAATACATAGACAAGATGAGGTAAAAAGACAGTGGGAACCTATCATTATGGAGGGTGGAGAGGGGGGTGGGGACAGTGTAAAGATTAAGGAGGTTGGTAAAAATTCAAGTAGCCAATTTCATGTAAACAAAATTGGTAAATGTGGTGGTAAAAATATAAAGTGCATGGTAACCAATGCTCGGAGCCTTGCAAATAAAATAGACGAACTAGAGTTCATTCTGAATGACAAAGGCTATGACATTGTGGGAATAACCGAGACATGGATGGATGAAAGCCATGACTGGATAGCTAATTTAAAAGGATACAATGTGTTTAGGAGGGATAGAACAGGGAAAAAAGGTGGAGGGGTTTGTCTCTTTGTTAAGAATTCTCTTACAGCTGTCCTCAACGATGAGATGGAGGAAGATTGCGAAGATGTGGAGTCCGTTTGGGTAAATATTCATGGTGGAAATAAAAGTTGCCAATTGCTTATTGGGGTATGCTACAGGCCACCTCTTATTAATGAAGCTGCAGAACTGCGATTACTACAGCAGATTGAAAAAGCTGCAGGTAAAAATGAGGTCATAATTATGGGCGACTTCAACTTTCCAGACATTGACTGGAGTATTGAGGCTACCCATTCTGGTAAAAGCAGCAGATTTCTGGCAGCACTACAGGACAATTACTTGACTCAAATGGTAACTGAACCAACTAGGGGGAATGCGTTACTGGATCTGATCATTTCTAATAGACCAGATAATGTATCAAATGTGCAGGTTCAAGAACATTTGGGAAATAGTGATCACAACATGATAACGTTTGAGCTGGTGACTGATAGGCCACGGGGCAGCGGGACCACTAAAACTATGAACTTTAGAAAAGCAAAGTTCACTCAAATTAGGCAGGCACTAAGTTTGGTGAACTGGGATAATGTACTACAAGGGGAAGACACTGAAGGGAAATGGCAAGCTTTTAAACTTATACTCAATCAATACTGTAGTATGTATATCCCATATGGAAACAAAATGTCTAGGAATAAAAAAAGGCCTCTATGGATGAATAGAAAGGTTAAAGATAAAATGAAGAGGAAAAAGAATGCCTATAAGGTCTTAAAACAGGAGGGGACAGAGGCTGCACTAAGCAATTATAAGGAGTGCAATAAAAATTGTAAAAAAGAAATTAGGCAGGCAAAGATTGAAGCTGAAAAACAAATCGCTAAGGATATCAAATCTAACCCAAAAAAGTTTTACAAGTACATTAACTCTAAAAAAAGAAAGGTTGACTGTATAGGACTCCTAAAGGATGAGGATGGGAACTCAATGGTGGATGACCAAGGTAAGGCAGAGTTATTAAATGCTTTCTTTGCTTCTGTCTTCACAAAAGAAACAGCACTGTTGCAAACTACAGAGGTGGAAGAGTCTCAATCTTCTAACTGTAATATTAAATACTTAACGCAGGAAGAAGTGAAGGCAAGACTAAATAAATTAAAAATAGACAAGGCACCTGGCCCGGATGGCATGCATCCTCGGGTCCTAAGGGAATTAAGTTCAGTTATAGATAAACCCCTTTATCTTATCTTTTGTGACTCTCTTGCAACTGGCAGAGTCCCAGTGGATTGGCGTAAAGCCCACGTTTTCCCATTATTTAAGAAGGGCAAAAAATCTGATCCAGGAAATTATAGACCTGTAAGTTTAACATCAGTTGTATGCAAACTATTTGAGGGGTTACTAAGAGATACTATACATGACTTCATAGTAGAAAATAATCTTATTTCTCAGCATCAACATGGGTTTACTAAAGACAGGTCCTGTTTGACTAACATGCTCAGCTTTTATGAGGTAGTGAATGCTAATATGGATATTGGGAATGCTGTAGATGTGATATACTTGGACTTTGCAAAGGCCTTCGACACTGTTCCCCACAAAAGTCTGGTGCAAAAGTTGAGGATGCAAGGACTGGGGAAGAGTCTGTGTTCATGGATAGGGAACTGGCTAATGGACAGAAAACAAAGAGTTGTGGTCAATGGATCATACTCAAAATGGGAGACTGTTAGCAGTGGGGTCCCACAGGGGTCTGTTCTGGGTCCAGTGCTCTTCAATTTATTTATTAATGACCTAGTAGATGCAGTAGTGAGCAATGTTGCTATCTTTGCAGATGATACAAAATTGTGCAGAATCATTAACTCTCAGGAAGATAGTGTCATATTGCAACAGGATCTGGATAGGATGGCTGTATGGGCACATACATGGCAGATGAAATTCAATGTTGACAAATGTAAGGTCATGCATTTTGGACGTACTAATGGTCTAGCACCATACAAAATAAATGGGATACAGTTGGGGACATCAAACTTGGAGAAGGACTTAGGAGTACTCATTGACAACAAGTTAAATAATCGTACTCAATGCCAAGCAGCTGCAGCTAAAGCTAACAAAATTTTGGGATGCATTAAAAGGGAAATAAAAACTCGAGATGCTAGCATAATATTGCCCCTGTTTAACTCTCTAGTAAGGCCACATCTGGAATATGGAATTCAGTTCTGGGCACCACATTACAAAAAAGATATTGCAGTTTTAGAGCAGGTGCAGAGACGAGCAACAAAATTGATGCGTGGGATGGAAGGTCTCACTTATCGAGAAAGGTTAGATAAACTGGGTTTATTTAGTCTAGAGAAAAGACGCCTTAGAGGGGATCTAATTAACATGTATAAATACATCAGAGGGCAATATAATACCTTGGCGGATGAGCTTTTTGTCCCTAGGCCTTCTCAAAGGACTAGAGGACATGATCTGCGCATGGAGGAAAAATGTTTTAGCCATTTATTTAGGAAAGGGTTCTTTACAGTAAGAGTGATTAAGATGTGGAATGCATTGCCACAGGAAGTCGTTATGGCAAACTCTATACCTGCATTTAAAGGGGGCTTAGATGCTTTTCTTGCGTTGAAAGACATCCATGGCTACAATTACTAGGTAATGCCTAATGATGTTGATCCAGGGATTTTATCTGATTGCCATCTGGAGTCGGGAAGGAATTTTTCCCTTTAAGGGCTAATTGGACCATGCCTTGTAAGGGTTTTTTCGCCTTCCTCTGGATCAACAGGGATATGTGAGGGAGCAGGCTGGTGTTGTACTTTATACTGGTTGAACTCGATGGACGTATGTCTTTTTTCAACCAAAATAACTATGTAACTATGTAACTATGTGATAATCAGTCGCTAAACTAATATGCTTAATCTGTTAATTAACCTATTGAATCTAGGCCTTCTCCTGTTCTGAATCAAGGGTTTAATAAGCTCTCCATCAGCTGCAAAGTTTTAGAGAAGCAGAGATTTGGTGGGGGCATGTGCAGGCTATGCTGATTTAAATCTCCCAGCTAGCATCTCTCTAAGCAATCTCTGGTTGTTGTTATCACATGATCATGAACAAATCTAGTTTTCTTTATAAATGTTGAGAAAAATTACTAAATAAGAACATAGTAACAAGTGATATTGCCTGCTAATGATATATGCACTACGCGATTTTTACAACAATTTTTACTACGACTGGCAAATTTTTGAGAAATGAGCAATAATTGCCGCAATCTCGCAACATGGTTACTGGCATAGAATTACACGAACAATGTTTGGCGACATGCAGTGATAATGACCATCACAGCGGATTGCATGTTTAAGATCCTCGATGACTCCTGCCTAAAGTGCCGCAATCATTTGAGCTCTTGCTTGAGCCCGTCGTGTGCTGCTGCATGTATGCACCGGCAGGAAGATAGATCTGGGAACACTCGTTGTCTGAGGACATTGCTGTGATCCGTTTTCCTGCATCATTAGGCGAGTATTCAGCTTTGGACACACACTATCAAAAGTGCCATTCACTGTAAACTAATATTTCTAAGTACAGCACAACATAGCACTGCTGAAGTGTACTGAGAAATGCTGGCGTGCTATAGAAGAGTACTGCTTATTAATAGTGTGCAAATAAACCAGAGGCAACACCTTCCACCACCACCCCCTCCTATGAACAGGTTGCGTGTGCATGAGTACACTTTAAAGGTGGTGCATACAAACCCCGTGGGCTTCCATCAAACCATGCCCATGCCTACAAAAGCATTCCTTGTAAGACCCTTGCAGATTGTTACTTATGTTAGTCACTAAGCTGGATATTAATGCTAGTCCATCCTCCGCTGCATGCTATTTCACAGCTGTCACACAAAATGATGCAAAGAGTAAAACTCACCATCCGTCCTGGCATTCCAAGACCTCCTTTCTCACCCTGATAATCAACGGAAATGACATGAGGTTGTAAAAATTCATATATCAAGTTTTTAACCTGCGTAAAATTTTGAACGTTTAGCATATGCAGAATAAAAGTATCTGATTTGTTACTCCTTCCCTTATTTTATGGAGTAACAAATCCCAATACCTGGCATTCTGCACCAGTTTAATAAAATGTATGAAAGTAAAACACGTCCAAGTCGTTGGTTCTTGGCACACAGATCACTTTGATGCAGAAACTATAAGCGCTGTTATTATAATAGTACGTTCATGCTCCCCCTCCCACCTTTGCCACCAACAACTGTAACCACAAACACATGCTCCACACTAAACTCTTCTAAGCCCAACACTAACTAGTAGCATTAACACCCTAAACCAGTGTTTTTCAACCGGTGTGCCGCGGCACACTAGTGTGCCGCGGCATGTTGCCCGGTGTGCCGTACAGGTCTGGCCTCTCACCAGACCTGTACCTACTTTAGGGTGCAGGAGGGGGGAAGCAGCGCTATAAGGAGGGGCAGTGGAGGCAGCGGTGGGCAGGGGGGAAATATCCCCCACCCTCACCTGGGACCCCTCCTTCTGCCTCTCTCCCCCTCCATTTAGCGGTGGCAAGTGCGGCTCGGCGGCGGGGAGGCATACGGAGAATTACTCACCACTTCCGCGTTCCAAGCGCCGGCAGCGTCATGTCGTCACACATCTCCGCCTTCAATGCCGCCCACTGTGCTTCCTGATTAGCGGAAGCACAGTGGGCAGCATTGAAGGCGGAGATGTGTGACGACATGACGTTGCCGGCGCTTGGAACGCAGAAGTGGTGAGTAATTCTCCGTATGCCTCCCTGCCGCCGAGCCGCACTTGCCACCGCTAAATGGAGGGGGAGAGAGGCAGAAGGAGGGGTCCCAGGTGAGGGAGGGGGGGATATTTCCCCCCTCCCCACCGCTGCCTCCACTGCCCCTCCTTCTAGCGCTGCTTCCCCCCTCCTGGGCATCTATACTGGGGGGAACTGTACTAGCTATACTGGGGGCAACGAAACTAGCTATACTGGGGGCAACGAAACTAGCTATACTGGGGGCAACGAAACTAGCTATACTGGGGGCAACGAAACTACCTACACTGGGGGCAACTAAACTAGCTATACTGGGGGCAACTATACTAGCTATACTGGGCACTATACTGGAGCACTACCTACCTATACTGGGCACTATGCTAGCTATACTGGGCACTATGCTAGCTATACTGGGCACTATGCTAGCTATACTGGGCACTATACTAGCTATCTGGGTACTATACTAGCTATACTGGGCACTATACTAGCTATACTGGGCACTTTACTGGCTATACTGGGGCACTACCTATCCATACTGGGACTATACTAGCTATACTGGGGCACTATACTAGCTATACTGGGGCACTATACTGGGGTAACTATACTAACCATACTGGGGCAACTAAACTCCCTATACTGGGGCAACTATGCTAGCTATGCAGCCGCCCCCCCCCCCCCCATAGCACGGCACTGTCCACTAGGTCGCACAAACACCCGCGACCAAATCTAAGTACAGTCTTCTAAACCAGGAATCCTTAAAAATGGTGCTAAGAACGATCAGTGGTAGGCTGGTTCAACGGAAGTGGTACGGCTGGTTCATATTAGCCTTGAAAATGGTCTGAATCGGAGAATAGACCACAACGACGGAGCAAAGGACATGTTATTGGATTCAACATTACAAATTGGATATGTTCAAACCTGTGTCTGTTCCATGCATTTCAGTGAAAAACATGCACAGCTATTCTGGAGACCGGTCAGAAGTTGGACATGTTGTAATAGCATGTTTGAACACTCGCTTCATGGGTGTTCTGTTCCATGGATAGTGGCAGTGCATGTGCTGACACCATCCACAACAATGGACACCTGAGTGTGAACATAGCCTTAGATTGGGTGCCCACTTCTGATTGCAAATTGCTTTCAAACACTGAGCGCAATTATGCTACTTAGGAGTGGGGAGATTTCCAAAATGATTTATAGGAAAGTGATTTTGGGCCCTGCTTTCCCCTATAAAATCAATCCAAAAATGCTGCAGGATCCGTGATGGCAATTTTGGCAAATCGCAGTAGTTTTCATTAGTATAGCTGAAAGCGTTCTAGTGGGCCATAGCCCTCAGAGTTGCCACCAAAATCTTTAAAACCTGACATATATTAACTGCGCAGGTTTTGTGGATGATTAAACACAAAACATTAAAGCACTGACTGGGTCTAATTCATCATAAAAACTCATGTAGCTCACATATGTCCAGCTCAAAAGGAATGAGACGGCCTTAGTTGTGTTGAACCACTGTGCCCAGATGAAGGGCTCTAAAATTGATTAATTGATTTGCTGACATAACCTGAGACGTTTTTATGATCTTCTGTATATCAAAACCTCATATAAGTTGTGATATCACATCTTGGAGATTTGTACAAAATGACATTTCTTTTTGCGTGTGTTTGCAAGTTACATGCTTGTCAATCTGCCTATCTCAGCAACATGTGGTCTTAATTCTTTCTCAAATCTCTCTGTACAAATCACATGTAACTGCAAGCAGACTTTGATTCTTTTAAAATAAATGTGCCTTCAGGGATGTTCCTTCTCGCCTGTTTTCTATTGTTGATTTTTACAAAGATTGGTTACTAAGCACTCTGTACAATCAGGGGTAGTATCAGTTTTAAAACGATTGGGCAAAAAGAAGTCTATTTATAGGGAATGGGCAAATTTGCCTACCTGGATTTGTCCTTATTTGCCATATTTGCTGTCAGCATCGGCCCATATTTACTAAAGGACCTGGCAAGCTAAGTGTAAATGTAGACAGATGCAACTCATGTAGACTAAAGCTTACCATGCATGGATCAGTTATGGCCCAATATGCCCAGCAGATCAATACATAATTGAATGGAATTTCATCAGTTACGGTGCAGTCCTGTCTGTACGCCTCAATCATAATGTTCCTGTGGTCGTGAGTGTTCTGTGCATGCGCGATCCACAAAGAATTATAACTGCGCATGTGAAGAATGCTCCCAGACACGGGAGTGAGATCAGGAGGCACAAGCATGGGATCACGCAGGTGCTGTAGCTGTGACCCAGCCAGGTTGGAACTTTTTATGAGGGGTGGCACAACGGATGGGACTCAGAAGACATTAATTAGCCTCAAAAACTACGGGGACTGGAAGAAGCCACAAGTAAGTAAAAGTCATCTTTGATGGTACCTGTTCATGTGTGCTTTAAATTAGAGAGGCGACTTGGCTAGGACAATCAAATTACCTTTGACTTTTTTGTACTATAAGGAAACTGTATCAGAATACAATTCTCTGGGGCATACTGAAAGTAGGCACCGGGTGAAGGTTTCATGTGACGTAGCTAAATACAAGTCAAATTTGTTTTGAAAAATCACAATAAGGAATCCAGGACAGAAGTAAAACCTGCAAGATCAAAGCAGTGTTTTTTTTTTCCTGCCAGAATTCTACGTACGTCTATGTTGAACTAGAAATACAGCAGCTGATAGAAAACCATCAAGTAACCTAGTAGGATTAAATCTTTATGTTCTGAAAATGGGGGGACAGAAACAGGGCTGGTTTAAGCCGCACTGGGGCCCTAGGTCAAAAGTAGCTTGGGGGCCCCCCTACCCTCCCTTCTCCCCAGCAAAGTCAGCCCCTGAATCGGCTGCTGCCCCTCGTGGTCTCCCATCAACTTCCCCCGTGGCTAGCGCACACTGTGTAGCTCAGCTGTGTAATAACTCACCTGTCCCGGCTGCTCCATCCCGTGCTTCCTCTTCAGCCCCGCTGCCTGCGTCTTCTCCATCCGACATGTGTTACGTGTAAATAACATGCGCCGGCGCCGCCGGGTATATAGAGGCGGGCAGCAAGCTGAAGAGGGAGCACAGGATGAAGCTACCGCAGGGACAGGTGAGTTATTACAAGGCAACTGAGCAGGGGTGTAACTACAATACAACAGGATAGCTTGTAGGTACATTAGAACATCGATGGAAGGCTTGTAGGTACATAGCTTGTAGGTACATTAGAACATCGCATAGCTTTGTGGGACAGTCTTGGGTGACATTTATTTAATAGGTTTACTGATTGAGTCTGCTGGTATGTCTGTGTTCTGATCCAAGAGGTTCAGACTCTGCTTTCTGAACCTCTTGGATCAGAACACAAACATACCAGCAGACTCAATCAGTAAACCTATTAAATAAATGTCACCCAAGACTGTCCCACAAAGCTATGCGATGTTCTAATGTACCTACAAGCTATTCAGGCAACTATTAAATATATAAAAAGCCTCCACATATACAGAACACACACCACATCAAACATACACACACAGACACACTGTACACACACCACACACACAGTACACACACCACACACACAGTACACACACACACACACACCGTACACACACCACACACACAGTACACACACCACACACACAGTACACACAAACTGTACACACACACACACACACAGTATACACACCACACACACACACACACAGTACGCACACACACACACACAGTACACACACCACACACACACGGAAACACTGTACACACACATACACACTGTACACACACACTGTACACACACACTGTACACACACACTGTACACACACACTGTACACACACACACACACAAACACACACACACAACACACACTGTACACACAGACACTGTACACACACATTCTGCAATCTGTGCACCTGTGCCCAGTGCACACTGCAAACTAGATCCCCCCTCTCTCCTGTACATCAGGTGGGTGATACTTAGCACTATGGCTGCTGTCTACATGCTGGCAAGTGTCCCCAGGAAGCTCCATCTTCAGATTACAGCCTGTAATAAATATGTGTTGGTCCGGTTAACTATGGGAGGGGGTGGGGTTGCTCCGCCTGACATCAGACACCATGCCTCACAGGCTTGCACAGACGTTTCCAGCATTTGTTAGCTGCTGAGAGGCAGCTAGTAGTATGTGTGCACTGCAGTCTGTGGACAGTCTTTGTATATAATAAATGCAGAGTGGAGCATAATTAAACTTTACTGGTCCTGTTATGAAACACAGCTCCTTCACTTCCTAATCAGTTGTATGTGCTGTGCAGCCAGCCAATCACCATGCGTCTTCACTCCTTGCATGGTGATTGGCTGGCAGCACAGCTCATACAACTTGTGAGGAGGACGTGAAGGAGCCGCAGCTAGAATCATAAGAGGACCGGGTAAAGTTTAATTATGCTCCGCTCTGCATTTATTACAGTACAGATCACCCTCTCCTCCTAGCTGCAATCTCTCTTCCAAATCTTTTAAATGCTGGCCCGGCCACTGCAGCTAAGCGCGCAACATTAGGAACACTGGGAACAGTCAGGGAGACCACCTGGGGGGCCTAGCAGAGATCGGGAGCCCTGGGGCAGTTGGCCCCTTTGCCTCTATTGAAGCGCGGGCCCTGGACAGAATCCGAGAGCTCAATATAGTGTAGTAACTTTGTGTTGTATTGTTGTATAGTTAGAGAAGGAATAATACTCACAAACATGGGTTACGTGTAAGGCAACCACTGTATAAGTAGGTGGGGATAACAAATCTGATCCCACTTGGGTTAAAACATCACTCTCTGTAGATGAGGAAAAAAGGAGCACTCCTCCACCAAAAGTAGACAATACAACTCAAAGAAACGTATGTAAACTGAGGCACCACTTAGGATAAAATACACTAAAAATTGGTTAAAAAGGCGGTGGGTGGACTTACCTCTGAATATATCACACAGGTAGTCAAGTTTCCAAAACAGCTTTATTTTAAGACATAAAGCACTCTAATTGCTATGCGTTTCACAGATGAAGCAGGACATTTCTGTGAAATACGTTTCAATTGTAGTGTTTTATATATTAAAATAAAGCTGTTTTAGAAACGTCATTATCTATGTCATATATACGGAGTTAAGTCTGTCGCTACCTCATCAACAAGTAAAAGACTCCTGCGCACTTAGCAATTTCTGCTAAAATTAAATATATAAACAACACACAAGAAATACAAGAAATAAATAACATACAATAACACACCACTACTACCTCATTTTAACTGGAGTTTAGTGCATAAAGTGGTGCTTCTGTTTACCCACATTTCTTACGTTTGGCAAGCCATTTGGAAATGCATGACTATGTTGGAGACCAATGATGACATCATAGCCTTAAAGGGAACCAGGGATGAACAATTCACACAAAATACACTTATCGGTCGATAGCTTGTAAAGAATAAATGCTCTACCTGATAATTTCGCCACTCTGGTGTGCCTTTTTGAGTGTTTTTTATCCATTATTGCTCCAGGAAATATCCAATATGGCCGCCAGGTTATAAGCTGTTCTGGATGTGCTGTCTAGCCTCTGAGACTATAGAGAAGCAGGGCTGCAGCAGGCTTTCATCTGTGTGCTTTCAACTTTATTATTCTGGCATGCTGTGTGGCTGCCTGTAGGAAGTGTCTCTCATAGAAATGAAACTGCATACAGTAGATAATGACTGGCTGCACAGTGTACACATATACACTTGTCTGTTTCAGAGCTTCTTTCTCGGCAGCAGCAGCCCCTCCTATGTCAACAGCTCTGAGTAGGAAATCTGAGTAGGAAATCTGAGTCACTTCACAGAAGAGTGACTCAGCTATAATGATTCCAGGTCAAACCTAGACTGAATCATTCGGTGGATTGTTATCACAGCTGATAACAGATAGATTAGACTGAGAAGAATAAAACTAAAAGCATGATAGGTGTTTACTGTCATGTTCCCACTGATAAATGTAATAAAATACATGAGGGTGCTTCGTCTCTGGTTAAGGGACAGTGTTATATGGCATCTCTCATTCAGCTAAACAGGGTAGCTTTATGATGAGGCCTGTCATTCATTGACTCACAAGATGCCCAGTTGTTCCAGAGCAGTGATGCACCTGTCAAGCATTACTGTAAGTCCAGTGACTGAGATACTGTCACACTATTTGGCCACTTGGCAGCAGTGATATAATTTCTTTGGAACTGGCATGCAGTTTGCAGGTCAGCCCATGGCAGCTTCCATCAGAGAAGTTTAGTTTCATGGCACATTCCATCTATGTGACCTCTGAGGAGCTTTCATAGATGACAGATCAGTGATACTAACATCACATTTTACAAGGATATGTACACTTTATAAGTGGTTTTGCTTACACCATTGTTATGTACATCTGCATGGCAATGAAATTGTATTTATTGAAATTGGCATTCACGCTACTCTTACAATGAAGAAGGGAAAACCATCAGTTAAACAGTCTGTACACCAGACTGTTTAAACACCTGTTTCTGCTTGAGCACAAAAAAACATGCAAGTTATATTAAAGACAGCTCCCTAGAAAAGTGCACTGCTTATATCAATGGCCAGGCTCTTATGTCAAGACAGACTCAAGACAGAATCCAAGAAACATTTGTGTTTAAAAAAAGAACGGTATTCAAGCATACTGACAAACACACTGGACACATCACAATGAAATTTTAGAATGGAAAAAGGGAGCGCATTTGCAGAACTGCCAGGACATAATAAAATGTAGACAAAATCCAAAACAACTATAAATCTATAACAAAATCTATCTATCTATCTATCTATCTATCTATCTATCTATCTATCTATCTAGTTTGAAAGGCTGGAGATACAACATGCATTTTTGGATCAAATATTGCATTTTTTTAACAAGTCAATTTGATGTAATCAATCAAATCCTTTCTGCATTATTTTTAGTAAAAGGCTGGTGGTTCTGGGTGATAAATAACCATAACGTAGGTAACTTGGATTGAAACTTTGACATACAATTCAGTGCAATGGGACAAAGACAGGGGGAGAGGGGCGCCCAGGTGTAATAAAATAAGTTAAAAACTATGTATTGGGCTACCCGAGTGGAGGCAGGCTTCATCCATGTATCCACACGTCATACCAGTGATTGCTTATACAGCAACTCACCTTTGTAGGTACATACTATTACAGGGTATTCCTCTTCTCACATTAATAATACCACACTATTTGGGCTCTCACTGTCCCTGCGTGTTTTTAAGGTGTTCTGAACAGATCTCTGAGACTATTCAAATCAGAAAAATGGATACATAACAAATACATAACACATTTTTGGTGACTCATTTCAGTTTCCAGGTAATGCAACTATTAGAAAAATAACCACATCTGTTGCTAGTAGTAAAAATGTTTCTGTACCGTGTTAGCCAAACAAATTATGTAGGTAGAAAAAAAGGCCTCTATTCATTAAGATCAAGCTGACAATAATAAGGCAAGAGAAAACTTGCCACCACACATCGATCTTGCCTAAAGTGTAGAGATAAGTTTCACAGTGAGAGAGTTAACTTATCACTTCCGTCCTTAAGTTACCTCCTCTGTAGTTATATTCACATGCAGTTAATTAACAGCCTGTCTTTAACTTTAGAATTCTGTAGTTATTTTAAGGATCGAAATGTTACATTTAGAGATCTCACCTTAACTGAAAGAGAGAAGAGTTAACTTTAGGTTTGACTGAGGTAAAATGTTTCCTGAATACTACATGCCTTATCACCATGGTGATAACTCTAGAAACTTAGGAGATAAGCTTAGTGAATTGAGGCCAAGGTCTTGTAAAAGTAATACCTTTTAATACCTGACGTCTAACTGCTAAAGAGTAACCAGCACAACTGCCATCTACGTGTTTATACTATTTACCTGCATCAGTGTTTTACTTCAGCTAACATCTGGAAATATGCCTGAAGAAGGGGACTAGATCCCAGAAAGCTTGCATAATTTAACTTTATCAGTTAGCCATTAAAAGGTATTACTTTTACAAGACTTTGTTTTTTTCTCCCTACACATCTGTTGTTGAAATCTGATCAAAATCTAGTGGTGCAAGGCAGTAAAATGAATGCTACTCCCCAATCAATCAATGTACAGCTTGCAGGTAGTAACTCATCGCTTGCCCATGTGACTGCTATAAAATAATATTCAGCTAGCAATAAGGAGATTTAATGAAGCAATACAATGTTAGAACAAAATACAACACTGAACGCTTTAATGAAGAGATGAGAAATGTAACTTTCCTCAGTCACCAAAGATGGCACTGTGGTGCCTCAATAGAATCTGTGGTTTGCATTCATTTTTTTTATCCTTGTCTTGGCATTAGGCAGTTATTATTTGCTATTTTATATTTTAAACTCACAAGCACTAATAAGCGTGCCTCCAGCAACCATTTTTTCAAAGCGTATGAACAAAATGATGATTCACAAGATTCACGGCAGCGCTTCATTTATCCAGATCGTTCCAGCATGATGTTAAACCGAGACGTATGTAATGCTTTGATAAGATTGTATTAATTGTTGCTGCGCTTGAACTTGGCTCCCTATCAAAGCATTTATACAGTTGTAAAAACAGAGGCATGCAATGAATGAATGACAATTTCTGAAACAAAAACAATTTAAAAAAAATGTCAGGCCAGGATATTCCCTTTGAAGCAATACTTTCCACTGCTCCTGGACAACAACATCTGGATTGCTTTGCATGCATCTTCCTAAGCTTCTTTGTGGCAGTTATTGTCTTCCTGTTTTCTCCACTTCTCTACCAGTACAGAGATAGCATGAGCATTTTATAACTTAAGGTTGTTCCCTGTGATGTTACAAGATTGTTGTTCCATTGGGGCTTTCCTCACACATCAAGTCCCAAGTAATACGGGCGTCTGGGCCACTAAACTACTTCCTTTCCTCATAAAATTATGTTTAACAGGGGATGTTACAAGTCTGTAAAAATGCTATCCGTAAGCCATCAGTGATAAATCATGCTGTATATCTTGTTGGTGAGTGTGAAATATATGAGCTTCCACAAACACACACAAATATAAAGGAAGTGCAGTCTGTAAGGTAACAGTAAGAATATAGATTGACATTTACTTTATTTTTAACTGTCTGCAAACAAAAGCGGATTATTATTAACATTCAAGACACTTTTTACATGTTGCGTATCATCGGACAATATAATCACATGGGAAACACAATGCCATTATATTGTAGTGGTACATTCACATGGGAGTGATATTAGTGCAGTGTGGCGGAATCAGAAAGAATAATGCAAGACTTTATGGTAATAGCAATTCCTGCCATGCATTGATCAGGACCAGCAGTCCGAAACAGGCTGTCTGCATGTTGGGTTGATGTGGGTCTGTACATTTTTTAAGCTATAGGCTTGCTGTAAACCAGCAGCTTTGGATGTAAGCCTGGCTTCAGGAGCATAAGAAATAATTTGCACATTCAGTAGCGGTGCATTGTGGAAGATCAAAGTTGCTCACTTAAAGTTTAATCATCACAAATACCATCTGTTTTAAAAAGGCAAAACACACTAAGCATTGCTTCTTAGTAGGAGAGCTTTTTGGTCTCTTTTAGTCCCCTATACTTTCCTTGTGGTTTTTGGGTCACCCCGAGCTGATTATGAGCAAAATGATACATGGGTTCAGCATACATGATAGCTGTCTCCAGTAAGGCCAAAACCAGTGAATGTTTCTTGTGCACCGGCCAGGTACTTACTAGCACCTGGCAGAGGTGGTGGAGAGGAGGCTCCAACATGCAGATACATCTGAGTTCTAATGTGACATGCTGCATTTTTCTTTACTGCCAAATAATGCCACCACTTCTCAAAAATGCTGTTTCAAATGCTGATATGAAGACACGGGTTTACAAAGCATTACATTAACATCTACCGTTGTTTATCAATGGTTTCCATTACTTTGAATGGACTAATAAGAAGCCTCAATTACCAATTTAAATACAGTTGCAGAGATGTCTTATAAACATTTTTTACTGATAAACAAATGTTTAAAAAGTAGCATTACCAGCTGTTTGCTGTTCATCATTGCAGCCTTCGTCTAAACCACAGTTCCCCAACTCTGTCCTCAAGCCCCACCAACAGTGCATGTTTCGCAGGAAACCACAGTCACAGGTGATGTAATTAAGATCTCTCCAGAGCTGATTATCTACCTCTGTGGGTTTCCACAAAACATGCACCATTAGAGGTACTTGTGGACAGGGTTGGGAAACCCGCCCTAGAGGGTAAAGCTCAAGAGTCAGGAAACGGTTAGTGAATTCCCAAGGTGACATGGTAGCCATGCCATGCACGGCATGCATGCCAAGCTGAAAGCACTCTTCTTGCCCATTTAAAATAGGAATTTACAACCAGGATTTTTTTTAACTTGATCATGGGTTAATTCCATATATACCATGATCATAGTGAAACATAGCTCCTTTATGAGCCCACATAACAGTGTTATAATCAACAGAATGAGTGTGTGTATAAATAACAAAGGGGATATCCCAATGCTACCGAAAAAGAAAATGTATTTGTATATCTTATTTAGAAATACACACTTCAAATCATGTTAGGAAAAGTTCCCTCTCTGATAAGCAAGTAGAAATATTCTATAAAAACATTAAAGTAATGCGCATAATTTTAGACCCTGTAAATGAAAATGATTCTTTTACTGGGCAACAACATCTATTTTTTTTTTTAACCGCCCCAGGCAAAATTGTTAGGTAGGAAGTATTTTAAGAAAAAATTATATGCACAAGACATTTGTCTGCACAATTTTCCAAGCCACAGGCATGTTTAGGATACTTAAAAGTGCATGTTTAAAATATACTATAATTTGTATTGGCTTACAGCATGTGCATGTTTATGGGAAGCTTATGCAGATCTCTTACACAAAGCAGTTACTTATGTTTTTACAGACATCTTTTCACTATTGGAAGTCATCAGAAAGCCGACCTGCAACTCGAATATATACATTATCTGTGGAATTTCACAAAAGTGATTTCTGCGTTATGTTAATAAATGATACAGCTTGTGTAATGTCATATTCTGCATTCTTGTACTGTATATACCAATAGAGCGTTTTAGAAATATGGTGTCACAGTGCTGCTTGTAATACAATGAAGGGATATGTTAATGTGTCTTTGTTTTAACCTCTGACTACAATGTATTATGACATATGATACACTGAAAATACATACGCCAAGGTCACTCAGAAATGGGGTTCACAATATGGAATCAGTTAATGCAACTAACATGCTTTGATCTGTACAGTGTTTAAGTGGAGTGGCGGACGTAAAAAAAAGACGTGTAAGCTAGCAGTAATCAAGAGTAAATTCATACGAAGCAAACATGAAAGATAAGAGGGCACTTACCGGAATACCAGGTCGTCCAATAGGCCCCTGGAATAAAAGCAGATGGTTTATTACAGGAAATTTCAACCAATATAAATTACCAGTTATAATGTGATAAGGGAAACAATTTATAAGCATGATGAGATGGCTAAAGGAAAATAAATATTGCCACATTAGGATTAGTGGCAAATACTGTATGAATCGCTTTTTGCAACATCGTACTATCTCAAACATTGATAATACAGTGGTTTTAACATAAATTATTTTTATAGATTGAAAACAATTTAAAAAGTTGTATTTTGAATATAACCCATTACAAAGTAGTTTGTAATAATAATTGGTGGAACGGGGCAGTTTAAGGATCTGTTAGAAGAGCACCACGGGTAGTCCAAGAAAATCCAACTGTTAAAGAGAATCTGAAGCATTTTAAAATACCTGTTCTTATGGAGCAGGCTGCTTCAGCATTATAATCCAAACTGATTCGCCGCATCCATGTGGCAGAATAAGGTCTTTATCACCCCGAAATCCCTGGGGCCAAATTTGGGGCTCCTTCCGAGTAGAGGCAGAGATGGGTGGGGACAGGCAGTAGCTCTGCCTTTCTTTCACTGAGAGGGGCAGGGAGAGGCGGAGATCGGGGGAGAATGATTGGACTGGAGGCAGAGCTACAGTGCAAAGCTCTGCCTCCCCCAGGCAGCAAAATCCATGACCTGGAAGGTCGTGGAATTTTGCCCCAGGGTTTCTTGGGGATAAAGACCTTATTCTGCCGCAGGGGTTCCGGTGAATCTGTTTGGATTGTAATGCTAAAGCGGCCTGCTTCATAAAAACAGGTATTTTAATTTAAAATGCTTCAGACTCCTTTTAACTACTTTAGGACCTTAGTGATTGAAATCTATGCCCTGTTTTGATAGCTATCTGGCTGCCAGGGAGTAGATTTCAATGTACCGCGCAATTTTTGCTGATTTCGTCGCTCCCGACAATCTCGCTGCTGTCTCCCCACCGCAGCTCACCTGCTCTGCCATCAGTGTAACGGCAGAGCCCTGTTGTGAGCGGGTCAGGAGCCGATTTCATTGGCTCCTGACCCTGTCTATCAACGTAAGCAGCTTCCATTGGCTTACATTGATAGGCAGGGTCAGGAGCCAATGAAAGCGGCTCCTGACCGGCTCACAGGAACTCTGCTGTCATAGAGACGGCAGAGTGGGTGGCCCAGGTTCCCGACGTGCGGCGGTGACAGCGATTGCAGCTGGTATGTACGGCGATTCTGGTACCAGCGGTCTCTGGCCCTTAGGGGGGCAGAGACTGCTGGTACTTAAGTGGTTAAAGGCTAGTGCTTGTGTGTAAGTATACCACTGGCTAGCTGCATCCATGTGCTTCAATTTGCATTCAAATTATAGATTTGGACTAGTACATTATTCGCACCTGATTTGCATTCAAGACATGTATATAGCCCCTGTGGGGCTCTGCATGCCTCTGTTGGTCTACAATTCAGTTGCAGCCTATGAGCACTGTCATTTGTTTGATGTCTGTAGTGTTTGTGTGTGCAGATTCTGATTGGTCAGTTTAATAGACCAATAAAAACCTTTTTATTTTAGATAATGGAGTATCCAAATTACTTATCCTAATGGATACATGTTTGGCTATATTACAAAATCACATGTTCCACCAAAATGTGACTTGTATTTGATGCGACTAGAATCTCTTAGGGTGGTTTCACATGGGGAGCTAAAGGGGGTGAATCCACCACCTATCAACTGCCTAAGTGCACCTGCAGTGCTCTGGAAAGCACTCAGTACCGATATTAGGTAGGTGTCCATCTCAGGCAAGCACAGCTGAGCGCAGGGTTCTTTGCTGCCATGTAACTGCACCATGTGTCAGGTGATGACATACGCAAGGTTACAAACACTGACAATCTGTTTTCTGAAATTGCTCTCAGTGGCTGGCAGATCAGAAGGCTGAACTTGCCCTAGTCAATGTGAAAGCGGCCTTAGAACTCCTGAACTCAAACTTATGCCAACTAAAATGAAACCTCCTGAACTTATAGGCAGTACAACTACAATGTTAGCATGTTCTCCTCTGTCATACTCTGGCCTTTGCACTCATGCAGTGGTTGAACCAAAACCTTGTACTCACTAGGTATGGTGAACCACTGAAGCTCATAAAGGAATTATGTTTAAAAAAAGAAATAATGTTGAAAAAAAAAATCATACATGGAAAAGTTAGGATGCTAAATAATAATAAATCTTTATGGTTTCTCATTTTAGCTAGTATGAGTTAAAGAGAAACTGTAAAAAAGAATTTAACTTCATCCCAATCAGTAGCTGATACCCCCTTTCCCATGAGAATTCTATTTCTTTTCACAAACGGATCATCAGGGGGCTCTGTATGGCTGATTTTGTGGTGAAACCCCTCCCACAGTGTGATGTCAGCGCCTCACAGCTCTGAGGTCCTGACATCACACTGTGGGAGCCTTGATGCATTGTGGGAAATAACAGCTGTTTCCAACTGCCAAAAAAGCAAGCAGAAGCTACTTCCAGTGACATCACCTGCCAGCAGTAAAAGTGTCAACATGGGCCATATGCAATTCACTTTTTCACCTGAGATTTCTCCTAGGTGATATTTTCACAACTTGTAAATAAAATATCTTTTAAACCACCAGCAACAAAGAAAATACTCAAAATAATTTTGACAGTATTTTTTCACCTACCTTTTGATACTCTTTAGACTGCAAAGTGCAAAAAAGTTATTTTAAATTGAAGATGAAAAATTATCTCCTAGGAGAAAACTCGGGAGAAAAAGTGAATCGCATATGGCCCCCTGTGATAAATGTCTGAGGGCCCATATGAAATTCACATTTTCACCTGACTTTTCTCCTAGGAGATAATTTTTCATCTTCAAATTAAAAAAACTTTCCAGCAATTTTCAACTAAAAAAGTACCAAAAAGTAAATAAAAAAGGACTATTAAAATTATTTTGAGCATTTTCTTGCTTTCTGATGGCTTGAAATGCATTTTACTGACAAATTTAAAAATATCACCCAGGAGAAAACTCAGGTGAAAAAGAGAATTGCATATGGGCCTGAATGTAAATCAAGGAGAGGAAAGATTTTACAATGGGCAAACACTAACTAAACCATTTATACATAATTATTGTAAAAAAGTAAGCACTTTTTTATTACATTATTTTTTTTAAATAGTTCCTCTTTAAATAAAGTTCACCTTCAGCATTTTCACCACTTAAGCCTTTCTGGACAAGTATTTTTGTCCAGTTAGGTGCAGCTAAAGGCAAGCTGGACGAGTATTCTCATCCAGTTTGCAAACAGCGGTACCTGCGTGGTGCTCGGGGCTGCAGGCTGTGCACCCTGGCGTTTTTCCATGTGGGCGATTGGGGAAGAGAATGGAAGCTTCTCTGAACCAATAGCAATGCCTGTGATGAATGGACATGACCCCGATCAGAGGCCATGTCCATTCATAAGAATGTTAAGGTTTTTTTTTTTACTTCATTAACGTTAAAACACTTCCTTGTAAACCAAGGAGTGTTTATCGCCATCTAGTGGCGAAAAGTGAAATTACCCTGCACAGATTTTGTATATATATAAAAAAAGAACAGTAAATACCCTCATGACATACAAATAAAAAGATAAGTCCAACTAAGGCAACTATTTATGGATTTTTTTTGTTTGTTTTTTTTGCTTTTTTTATTTTAAATTGTCTTCTTGGTAACTGGGGAGGGGGCTTTGGAAGTGAATTAATTATATTAATTTTAGTAGATAAAGTTTTACAATTGATGGGACACAAAAAAAAACCACAGAAAAAATACAGCTTAATTTCCAAATAATATATTGTCGCTATACATTGTACTAGGAACATAATTTAAATGTTGTGATAGCTGAGACTAATGGGAAAATAAAATGGGTGGGTTTTATTTATAGTAGCATTGCTTATTTTAAAACTTTAGGGGGTGGAGAAATGTGTATCTCTTTTTTTGTGTGTATTTTCCTTCAAAATGCATAGACAATAAAGCCATTACTGAAACCAAGTATCACTCAAAAAAAGCTTAATTTGTGGCAAAAAAACAAGATAGAGATCATTTACGTGTGATGAGTGGTAATAAAGTTATTGAGAGGAGCGCTGACAGGGGAAAATTGCTTCCGTCCTGAAGGTGAAAACACCTGCGGGCTGAAGTCGTTAAAGTCACTGATATAAAAATATTTTTTATGCTACACAAACTTTAAACCATTAATATGATATCTTCATATGCTTTTACTTTGAAGCTAAGATGGAAACTAGCACAGTTGCCGAGAGTGCCAAAAGAAGTACCCCAGTGTCAGGACACGTCAAGCCTCAAGCTTCCTTACTGGTTCTTTAATTTGATGGCGTGTTTCACTGGGAAGCTTGGGTCTGTTTTGCATCACTTTCACTTAACTTTATTACTTCCGCTCCAGTCTGTGTTACTAATTCAGATAGACAGTGTCCACTATAGGTAGCTTCCAATTATAATATTTTCCTCAGTCAGGGCCTGATCCAATTCACTTTTTCCACTAAGTTTTCCCCTCGGAGATAATTTTAATCTTTTGTTTAAAAGAACTTTTCAGCACTCTGCAATTGAAAAAGTACAAAAAAGTCAAATTATTCTCAGTATTTTCTTGCTTGTTGGTAGATTAAAAGGCATTTTATTGATAAGATGTAAAAATATCACCTAGGAAAAAACTGAGAAGAAAAAGTGGATTGGATGGGGACCATAGTTTGTTACCTGTATGTTCTACAATTTTGCTGTAAGTTGAGTCCCATAAAATGATTATATTTGTGTAGCATAATAGCCAATTATGCTAGACAGGAAGAAAAACAGAACATTTCAGACAAAAATGATAACTTTCTTAAGTGCATTCAAGACTTTTTCACTCAGACCTGTCAGACTAGATATATAATTATGTACATCTATAACCAGCACTCATAGTTTTATTTCATTTCGGAGTGTCAGTCTGTGTTTGCCAGGCACAGCAGTTTATGTGAGAAGATTGACATGTTCATTATCTGCAGCCTTTCTTCTTGCAGACACCCCGGACCCTTATAAATCAGTTACCACAGCAGGGACACAGCAGTCAGTTACAGGAGATTCCAGTTACTTACAGGTGGTCCTAGAAAAGAACAGAGAAGATGGGAAGAACATTAATTATGATGAAGAAAACACAGTAACTCATCATGTTATAAAAAACACTTTTCAGCTATAGGCTACCAGTTTACAGTTCCTACCAAACTTATTCTGTCATTATTGTAAACAGAATCCTAAGGACCTATTGAGAAAGGTGACAATTTGCAGATTAATCACCACTTTACAAGGGATGGCCAGTTTTGCAAAACTGCTATTATTGATGATGATTATCAATAATTAACTGACAAGCACCATATTAATAAAGTGGTATACAGGCTAGAGGGAAAATGAGGCTGCTAGTATGGTTGAGGTGACACAGTTCTAGTGACAAGTAATTGTTGTATTTGTTGATGTTTTACAACTATTCAAGTGAATGGAGCGGTTACATAATAATAAAAATTAGAATTATAATTTTAGCCATCAAGTACTAATCTCCAGTGACCACAATATGGCGCTGTATAAGTGTCAAGTATTATTTTTAAAATGGAGTACAAAAAAGTGGTGACCTGTATTCAGATCGCCACTGTTTTAAAACAGGCCCCTGAAGCTTTATTACAGCCAAGTAACCTGATTTTTTTACCTTTTAACATCAGAATTTAAAGCAAACCTGCATCAAACTATGGGTAGCAACCAAGTTGGTCATCCACACAGTAAGTTTGGGTTCGGTTGCCAGGTGATTATCAACCACATTTTAAAATTCATTGCATGTATCATCATCTAGTATTTGACTGCTTCTCACCTCCGCTGTCTATGGAGAAGGGAGCGTTTTACCACCTTCTGCTGTCTGTCTGACTGAGGGCCAGTGCACACCAAAAACCGCTAGTGGATCCGCAAATGCTAGCGTTTTTTGAAGAGTTTTTTTAGAGCGATTCTAGGCATGTTTAGAGAGGTTCTAAACATGTGTAGTGTTTTTTGGAGCATTTTTGTGTAGCAGATTTTATATTTTGTCACAGTAAAGCTGTAACTGAACAGCTTCTGTAACAAAAACACTTGGAAAATCGCTCTGAACTAGCGTTTTTCAGGGCAGTTTTCCACTTTCCTATACTTAACACTGAGGCAGAAATGCCTCAGAAATCTCAAAAATGCTGCAGGACCCAAGTTTGCGTTTGGGGGAAAAACGAGCCGCTCTGGTGTGCACCAGCCCATTGACTAACATTAGCCAAGCGGCTCCCCCCCCCCCCCCAAAAAAAAAGGTGTTTAAAAAACACTCAGAACCGCTGTGGTGTGCACCAGAACTGGAATTGGACATTCCTGCACTAAGGGAAGTATAGACTCCTTGTGTTCACTTTAAAGAAGGGGGAAAGAGAGAAATTTGGGATGGAGAAATTCTCATCAAGTTAGTTTTGGTTGGAGTTGGTCTTAAACCAACATGTGTGCTTCCAAAGAAAAAAAAGACTTTAAGGAAAAAGTTCAAGCTGTAAAGATGACTTCATGTAAATAACACAAGATAAGTGTCATCTTTATGGCGTCCAAGACTTTTTATTTCTTTTTCTTCGACATTTGAACAAATATTTGCATGATCAAGAGAAAACAAATAATTTTCTATTTATAGTTTCATCTAACAAAGAGCCAAGTTAACAGCTGCCTCTTACAAATCAGACTCAACTCCGAGGTCTGTTTTCATAAGAAAGAACAGGATGGTTATAGACTATGCCACATCCGCTAGAAACATGGAAGACTGTACCGTCTGAACATCTTGTATCTTATCCTGTGATATTTCCTTCTCTCCTCCTCATGCAGCCCCTTCTGAAATCCTCATTCTCACACAGGTCATTTCACTCCATATACAGAACTAAGCATGCCTGAAGCATGAATTGGTGGTGAGAATGGCCCTTTGACAGCTGTGCATAGGGCAATGTCAACACCAAGAAAATGCTGATATTATGCCAGGTTCATTTGAAGAAGAACTTACAATGCCATGTGTCTGTTCATCAGTAAATTGTCACTGCTGCAGTAAATGGGATGGTTGTACAATAATACCCAACAGCCAAAGCCTTCCAGTTTTCATAGGCTAGCGCAAAGAGTGTTTACATGTGTGTAAAGTCACATTCCTCAGTTACATGTGCAAGTTCAAAGTATAACTCAAGTCACAGCAAAGGGATACTGAAGCTTTTGATGTGGCCAGGTTGAAAGCCAATGCCTATTATAACATTTAATTGTTTTCATTAGCTCTCACAACTGCCCTCTGAAAAGTGCTCTATACAATTTCACAGCTTTAGATAAGCTGATCAGAGGAACAGCAGCAGATTTCATCTTATCTTATGATTCCCCCACTGTGAAGACAACCAGTCTCAGCTGACCAGCCCAGCAAAGTCCCCATTGGGGTCATTTCTGGCCATTTTGGTGCTCCAGGCAATTCAACTTTCATAACAAATTAATAGGTTATGCACAGATATAGATATAAATTCGGAATTATTATGAGGCCTAGAGATGGCCCAAACCTCTGATTTTCGGTTCGCGAACTTCCGCCAAAAGATGGATCCTTGACCCAACGCTGTGTGCCAGAGATGTCACCACTTGCCTTTCAACATCACGGTACAGTTTAGGTATCACCTTTTTGAGAAAAAATTGCGGCCTGTTATCTTCCACTGCGGTGTGTGGCTTTGCTTTTGTGTGCTGCTTTTCCTCAGGTGGTCATCCTATTGCAGTTTGTGCTTTGTAATCATGTGCCTTCGTAAGGTAGTTGTCCCTACGCAGGTCTTGGTCTTTCCATGGCTCAATTTTCGGTGGCAGAGAGTACAGATGGCATTGCTCTCCTCTGAGGCAGACACACAAAATAATTTCCACACCGCTGAGCCCTGGGGTGATGGCACTTTGGTGGTGGCGGCCGACTGAGTGTTAAGTGGGGTGCCAGAATCAGAGCAGGAGGAGGAAGATATGTCATGCTTCCGTGTGGAAGCTGAGAAAGATGAGGTGTTCTGTGTTAAATAATCAACTACATCCTAATGACAATAATAGGGGTTGATGGCACGTGCCTTCTTCTGAACACTGTACTTTGGTCGAGGGCCGCACATAATGACGACAGCGCGACCTCGAACAGATCTGCCAGGTGGACTGCCTCTGCCTTTTGTTTTGTCCATATTGGGGGGAATGAAGTGAAAGGTATGCACTGACTTGACTAGTACAATGTGCAGTCACACAGGTGCAGTTAACAGGTATGCACGGAGTGTTATATCACACTGCGTGCACTCACGTAGGTAGGTGGGTGTACTGAACACAACAGGTAGGTATATGCAGTAATGGGTATTACAATGTGCACCTGTCACATACAGACAGGTAGCGGACAGGCACAGTGACACTGCGTGCGCTCAGCTCACGTAGGTAGGTGGGTGCACTGTGAACAACAGGTAGGTAGGTATATGCAGTAATGAATATTACAATGTGTACCTGTCACACACAGACAGGTAGCGGACAGGCACAGTGACACTGCGTGCGCTCAGCTCACGTAGGTAGGTGGGTGCACTGTGAACAACAGGTAGGTAGGTATATGCAGTAATGGATATTACAATGTGTACCTGTCACACACAGACAGGTAGCGGACAGGCACAGTGACACTGCGTGCGCTCACGTGAACAACAGGTAGGTATATGCGGTGATGGGTAATGTGCGCCTGTCACACACACAGGTAGTGACTGAATGTGCTGGGCCTGGCAGTGGCACACACAGTATGAATTATCAAGGCTGTCTATGCAACACAAGTGTCAGTGGGACACACAGAAAAAAAAATAGATCACAAGAACAAGATTAGCTCTCAAAAGAGCTGTTGTGGGGTGGTATTTTAGCAATAGGAATCAGCAAGGAGCAAGCTAACAAGCCTACAAGAGCCTAACTAATCTTTACCTATGAGAGAGTCTGCAGCAGCTGTCCCTTCTCTATTTACTGCAGGCACACGAGTGAGTAAAATGGCTGGCGATGCCTGCCTTTTATAAGGGGGGGGGGGTGGCTCCAGGAGGGAGTGTAGCCTGATTGGCTACAATGTGCCTGCTGACTGTGATGTAGAGGGTCAAAGTTGACCCTAATGGTGCACTATGGGGGCGAACCGAACTTCCGGTAAAGTTTGCGGTTCTCTGCGATCGCGAACCCCGGAAGTTCGCCTAGAACCATTCGCCGGCGAACCTTTCGGGCCATCTCTAATGAGGCCACATAAAATTCTCTATCCCAAACTCATTGAACCAACATAAAACACCCCTCCTATAATTGTTATGCGGGGTACTTAAACACTTGTACTATTTATGTACAGCCTGGGTCTCTACAGGTTGGAATGTTGTTTTGGAAATCGAGAAGAGATGCAACAATCAATATAGATGAAATCTAAAGCAATTACAGCTTAGTTAGCACAATAGCAGCACATGCCAATTTATTGTAGTGTTATTCAGACCTCCTTTGCTATGCTAATCACCAGTGCACATTTAAATGTTAATATGACTATATATCTCTTGCTTAGAGAGGGATAGTCAGCCACAAAATCAAATCCCATTTACCCACTGCACTTTGTTCATTATGCAGCCTGGAACCTCACCCTGCATTGCAAGCACTCCAATCTAATCAGAAATGTTTCTGCTGTAATAAATCTTATCTCAGCTCTATTTGGTACATTGCTGATGAGAAGGAAGCTTGTCATCTCCCCTCCCACATTCCTGCTCCTCACTGATTGGCTGCGGGCAGTTCAGAGTGACACAAAGCTGAAATCTGATCTTGCTGTGCTCACATGTTTACAAAGCAAGCTAGCTATGAAAGAGAAGATTCTAGGAGAAAAAAAAGTAATGGAGGAAATGACATCAGGATTGGCTTCAGAGGGAACCAAGATGGGAAATGCCAGGACCCGAATTCTCTTTATTTACTATATAAAATTCACTGAAATCAAAAACGTGGACAGTACAATGGATGTGTTATGTGAGTAGAGCATGTCGTTTTCTACTAATATATGTGTTTTTTTCCTGGCATAGTATGGCTGAACCCACTGCTTTAATGAAACTAACCATCTGTCTTGTTTGCATGTGCTTAAAAACTGTCCTGAACAGCATAAACAGTTTAACAAAGC
This sequence comes from Hyperolius riggenbachi, assembly GCF_040937935.1. Lineage (NCBI taxonomy): Eukaryota > Metazoa > Chordata > Amphibia > Anura > Hyperoliidae > Hyperolius > Hyperolius riggenbachi. The sequence goes on along the minus strand of NC_090655.1, from coordinate 132,785,114 downwards.
AAGCTGGAGGAGGGTATTCAGATGTATTCTACAGTCCATCTGTGTGTTAACATAATGACACTCCCCTACCAGTTGCACTCAGTGGCTTTGAACATTTTGCTATGAGCAACATGACCTCTAGTATAATGTGGCGGATTCATGTGCAGGGAGATGGAGATTAGAAATCCAAATCAACAGGACAAACATTAACAGCCTCCTCCTAAAAAATATGCACTGATCAAAAGTGTCTATTTTTTATTTGTGGGGCAGTCAATGAGCTCTGGAAACTAGGTAGGTGGTAGTGACAGTGGTGCTCAGCTTCTTTTTAGGTATTTTAATTGCCTCCTGTAGAATCACAGTCTCCTTGAATAATGTAAATTTACCCCTGACTGGTAAAGCAGAAATCATGATGTGTCATTGCCTTGGGCATTGAATAAGAATACAATTTAATTGATACCTTTTAAACATTATTGTGCTTTAAAAGTTATCAACTGCATCCTTTTCAACATCCCCTCAGCTGTCTCTCTAGTCTGCTCTCAGGTGAAGGACATGGCAATTAGGCTGCTTGTTCAAATACTTAATTAACAGATATGAATACAATAGCCACAGGTAAAAATATAGAGTGAACATGTCCTGCCTGCAAATAAAACTAGCTGTCATTGTGAACACAGCAGGGGGCACTGCAAGCCTGTTTCACATGTTGGAAGCAAGCGCAGCATGAGACAGAGGAAACACCGTTTAAGCCAATTTTCAAAGCAATTTAAAAGCAAGGCAATAAAGAAATATAAAAAAAAATGAATTATAGTAGCTATCATACCCAGGGATACTTTTGAAATACATCATAAGGTTTTTGTTTAAAGCAAACCCGAGCCTCCAGAGGCTTCCTGTGTCCTCTTGGAGACCAACACTGTTGCCCAGGACCCCCTTCTACATCGCCAATGAGCTCAACTTCATGAGCGTAGCTGCACTCACACAACTACGACTGTGCCTGCATGATTCCGCTTATAGAGGAGCTGCTCCGGGTTACTGCGCAAGGGCCGCCATGCTGGCACAGGTGCAGGAGAGCCACACTTGTGCGCGAAGAGGGCAGAAGCCAGGTATGTTCCCAAGGGACCACGCACGGCAACGGTAGGGGTGGGGAAGACATGGGATGCCTCTGCAGGACCGAGAGACTTCCCTCTTCTTAAAGGGAACCTAAACTGAGAGGGATGTGGATTTTTCCTTGTAAACAATACCAGTTGCCTGGCAGCTCTGCTGATCTCTTTAGCTGCAGTAGTGGCTGAATCACACACCCGAAACAAGCATGCAGCTAATCCAGTCTGTCTTCAGTCAGAGCACCTGATCTGCATGCTTGTTCAGGGGCTGTGGCTGAAAGTATTAGAGACACAGGATCAGCAGGAGAGTCAGTCAACTGGTATTATTTTAAAAGGAAAAATCCATTTACTTCTCAGTTTAGGTTCCCTTTAAGGTGGCCACTAACGGTCCAATTTCTAGCGAAAAATCGTTTGAGCGATCAGAAATTCTGACCGGACGAAAAATCGTTCACTACACCATCAACGAACCAATCTTTGCTTCCTATCAATCACGACCAACAAGAAAATCCAAATTTTGGTTTGACAAAAATCCAATCAGACAACTGTTATGATCGCTTCTGTAGCGTTTACTGCTGACTGCACTGGTATTGCAAACCAAGCAGTTCTAATGTCATTACATGCATTTGCTTGCATAGTTTGGTTTGCACTTAAACTAGTTGCTGATTCCATCTGCAGTCGCTCTGAAGTTTATGACAGTTTAATATGCTTTTGTGTAAACAAACATTGTCTGCTGCAGTGGAGGGGCGGTCCCTTTCCTGCAGGCTGCATATCATTGTCTGCCTTTTCCTGCTATCAGCCTGTGATTAATTACCATTCACTTGTGTGGGAATCTGCAGGTCTGCTCCCATTGGATGACCTCAGTATAAAGAACTGCTTCCTGCAATGCCTCATGGGCTATCATAGTTTCAGACTCTATCTGTTACTCTGCTCGTGCCCCACCTCGTTCCTGGTCCGTGTGGACTGCGCTGACTCCTGCGAAGGGGTCAGCGAGTCCTCCTAGTTCTGCTCTTGTTCTAGAAGTTGCTACTTGCTTGTCTTGTGTCATATATTGGTTCATCGCCAATATATACGCATACTTGCGCATTTTGTTATTTTCCTTGTATTCGTGTTACGTTAATATATCAGTGTCGCTGATATATACGTACACGAACTGTTTATTTCCTGTGTTCAGCTAGTCAGTTTTCCAGCACGTTTTGGTAGTTTGCGCGTATCGTGAACACCCGTGCTGAGCTAGTTATCCTGTTCCTGGTCCTGTTTGTGGATTGCGTTCATCTCTGCGAAGAGATAACGAATCCTTCTGAATCCTGTTCCTGGTCCTGTTTGTGGATTGCGTTCATCTCTGCGAAGAGATAGCGAATCCTTCTGAGTCCTGTTCCCTGTATTACTTCAGTCTTAGTCAGAGTTCCTGCTTATGTCATATATCGGTTCATTGCCAATATATACATATGTTAGTCAGACGTTACGAATAGTTTCATTGATAGCTGTAATTGTAATACGCTAGGAAAACATACTTATTGTATATTTATCTGTGTTACGTTCATCTATCTCGATCCTGCTATTCCCTGTCTCTCCTGTCCTGTCTTTGTGAGGCACGCCATCGCCGCAACGCATTGGCTGCCTCATTCCAGTCTGTTTGGTTTTGGACGCTTGCTGTCGCTAAGTAATCGCTAGCTAGCAAGCGTTCATTCTGTCTACCTGTCCTGATCTCCTCAGTCCTGGTTTATGCGCTCAGCGCTACTTTGCGCTGAGACGTTATTACGAAAGTGTTTGTGGCTGTTCAGATCTGCACCGGCTCTGTGCACCACAATCTCCTATTGGAGTCAGTCCTCTCCTCCACTAAACTGGGGATATCCTGATCCCTTGTGCTGGTGTGTGTACCTCCTTCACGTCAGCTTATGTGTTGTATGCTGACTGTGGAGATTACACCCCCAAGCTTAACAACAACTATTTTTATAATTGTTTGTAATCGATTGTGCCCATCAACTGACATTATTTACAACCAATCCGATCAGAGTTTCTGATCACTCAAACGATTTTCTGCTAGAAATTGGACCTTTAGTGGTCACCTTTAGGCAAGTATCTTTTTTTTCCTCCTTGGGCACACTTTAAAACCTAAATTCAGGCAAACTTTTCATTAAGAATAGTAAAGGAACTTAAAGAGACTCTGAAGTCTCCTAAAAATGAGGTTTTTACTTTAAAAACCTCCTTAACATAATTTTATAGTTTTCAGCCGTGGGGATGTGGCGTTTTAGGAGGGGCAATTATGTTAAAGAGGTTTTTAAAGTAAAAACCTCATTTTTAGGAGACGTCAGAGTCTCTTTAATTTGGGGGTTTTATTGATGTTGGTGCCCCTTACTGGGAGGATTCTGCTGTGATACCAGACAGGAAGTAGATAAATACCAAAAGTGACACACACAAAAATAAATAATTGTTTTCCCTTTTTTTTTTGAGAAGCGAAGTAAAGTTAAGGTCTTTGTCAAGTTTTTATTTCTATAGCTAATTTTTTGCCTCTGACTAGGAGGCACAATCTCCACACTTATTGAGTACACAGGCAGAAGGAACATTTTTTCAGAGGTGACAAACCTTCTCATTTCTGGAATTATTATTTCCATTGTATATATCATGCTGACATCTTCCACAGCACTTTACAAAGTCATGTTCAGATGAACTGACAATCTAATCATTGCCATAGGCATACTGTATGTCTTTATCATAGTGTAAAGCCAAATTTTTAGAGAGAACACAATTAACTTATCTGTACATTTTTGGGGTGTAGGAAAAACACAATGTATCCAAAGGAATCCCATGCAAGCACAGAGAAAACATGCAAACTCCATGCAGATAGTCTCCTGATCATGATTTAAACCTGAAATCCCAGCGCTGCAATTGAGTGCTAGCTACCATGCCACCGTGCCAACAAGATTTGGCTGGAAATAAAGTCACTGTATGTCATCTTTAGCTGAATCTAGTGATTGTAACCAGCTTAGTAATCCTCCAACGTTATTCGCACAAGGTTAAATTCAGAGGACTATCCGCTTCCATGCCATCCAGTGATATTCAAAAAGCTTGGCACAGCTATGTCTAAAGGTGCCCACTAATGGTATAATCTTGATAGTACAATTTTACTAAATCTATGTATTAGATGAGTAAACTAAGTGACTATACTTTGCATGGATACTTTTTTAGCCTCATCTACATGCGTAGATGAGGCTGCGATCCGGCGGCTTGATTAGCCACCGGATCGCCTCTTCCACGTGCCCGCCGCGTCCCTGCTCGCCACGCGTGCGCCGCATTCGATTCCCCGCTCGTCCCCGCCGGTGCCGCTTATGTTACGCTCGATTCCCTGCCATTGTCCCCTCGCGGGGAGCGAGCAGGGAATCGGCGGAAGCAAGATCCGTCCTGTTGGATCTTATCAATCGAGCCGCATCAGCGGCTCAATTGATAAGGAGCATCGCGGCCGCATCTACGTGTGTAGATGCGGCTTTAGGAAGTTATAATCAAAGGAGATAAGGTCCAGGCACTGTCCGAGATCTGTGAGTTTTTATTGCGCTGGTTTTAGATACACAAAGTGTATTTGTGCCAAAACAGGTGAATAGATCAGTGGTGGTCAGAGTGGAAAACAGAGGTGCACAACGGTCATTCCACATCTCTCAGACCTTTGTTCATGTGCTCTCTGTGTAAGTAAGAGCATGTGACCAAGCGAGAGATATGAACTGGCCATTGTGCCACTGTTTCTCCCTCTGACCCACCAGAAATGTATTCACCTGCTTTTGTGCAAATGCACTTTATGTATCTTTAACCAGCAGAATAAAAAGTTGCTGATCTTGGAAAATGCCTGAACCTTGTCTCCTTTGTTCAATATTGGTAGAACTCTGCATTCTCCTGTCAGCAACGCATCAATTTTATAGACTAATACTCCTTGCTGAAACGTGTACAAAAGCTTGCAGAAGTGCATAGTGTGCTCAGGCCCTAAGTATTTTGCTGGATGGAAAGTGGGGTGTGGGAAGTGAGCGTTTAGGAGCAGAATGCTGCTGCCCCACATCACACCAAGTAGAACAGAAAATAGTTTAAGTGGTAATGTTCAATGAAGTGTATGTGTTTTTTCTAACACTGATCACTGAACAATATCAGTAAATAAAAACCTTAAGCTGTCAGTAGGCAAGCTGAAGTTTTGTAGGCAAGTTCTACCAGTTTAGTGTGAAAAGCCACTTGCAAACTTTCTCTTCATGCACTGATGAGGAAGCCGGTTGGAGTGGCACCTAGACCTGGACGTTTAAAAAACTCAGGTCTGAAGTGATTAAAGGGAAACTGAATTAAGAGGCATATGAAGACTGCCATATTAATTTCCTTTTAATCAATTCCAGTTACCTGGCCGTCCTGCTGATGTTTCTGGCATCAGTAGTGTCCGAATCACACGCCTGAAACAAGCATGTGGCTAATGCAGTCAGTTAGAAACATCTGATCTGTAGGCTTGTTTAGGATCTATTTCTAAAAGTACTATGCTCAGAAGCGCTCTTGGTGTGCACCAGCCCTAAGTCCGACACTTTGATCGCCGCTGGCCCCATCCTCCACTGTGCCACATAATGTAAATATTAGAGTTACACGATTTTGGGCTTGTTGTCGGGGCAAAGCTGCATGGTCCATAGTGACCTTACCCTATGTGAAAGCCTACGACCGTTCGATCTACTTCAGTCCCACACTGCGCCAAGTCATAACTATATTACGCTGGTGAACTTGCAAGGGGGCGAAGCTGCAACAAGAGAGCTGACGCTGATCTCGCTCCCTCCCCCTGATTCCGATTTTCCTCCTTACTTTAGAGTAGGGAGGTAGAGACCCTCTAGATGCTAGCAGCAGCATTTTCATGATCATCCCCTTCATCACACTGGCAAAAAGTAAGTGCTGGAGGGGACGTGAGAAATTACAAAAATGTATTGGAAAAAGTTTTTTCTCCCTACTCCTTTCCTGTATTAGTGTGTAGTGTGGATCCCTTTCCTGTATTGCTACATGTCAAAGCACAGAATACATGCACAGAAACTATGACTAAGGGCAGATTGTAGGCCCAACACGCGTCAGTTGATCCTGTGGGTTTTTTTTACACTTGTCATGTAGAGTTTCCTCAATAAAGAATACCAGCGTTTTGTTCAACCACTGCCTGGCTTGCGGATCCTTTTCCTTACACAAAGCACAGAATATGCAAGCAAATGTCAACTGCGGACAACCCTTTAAATAAACCTGATCACACTGCTCTAAAGAAGCATGAAGGACACACAGCAGCAGTATACAGTACCTGGCTCCCCATTTTGTCCTCTCTTTCCCCTTGTTCCAGGAGGCCCTGGTTTGAAAAAATTACATCAGTTAGGGAATTGGATAATTGTTTTATGGGGATATGTAAATGTTGTTGATGTATTGTCAGCAATTTTAATCAAAGATTGATCCAAAAATGATCAAAATAGTTACACCTACATAAAGCTCTATTAAAGAGTCTGCCAAGATGATGCTTCAGTAGTGGATAGATTCTGGTGGGAATGGCATCTTATATTGACTGGGGTCTGACTCTCCAACAGCAATCAAGCTAACCAAACTTAGTTCTCCACAATACTGTTGAGCACACTACAGAATTCAGATGAACAGCTCTCTCTTATGGTGGCCATACATGGTACAATTTTTTTAATCCAATCTTACCATTTCTATGTAGTACAAGGGTAAATTAAGTGAATATATTGAAAGGATAATTTAGGCAGTTACCTTATATTACATAGAAATGGTAAGATTGGATGAAAAAATTGTACCATGTATGGCCACCATAAAGCAGATCCCAAGATATATAAGGTGTCATTCAAGACATCAGCATCTACCCAGAAATGAAATATTAGTTTGAGGTTGGCAGACTCTTTCATGCACGTCATATACATATAGTATGGACATTTCAGACATTTCCAGAAGAAAACCTCTTATTGAAATTGTATTTCCTCTGTAACCTGCAAAGATTTAATCAAAGTACAGTACAAATAACTCAACACACACACAACAAGTAAATAAGAGAATTCATAAACAATGCAGAAAGCAAGCAGCAATGGCCACACACAATAAAGATGAACAGGCACATAATATGCTCAGCCCTCTTACATGGAACATATTATAAAGGTTCCCCATGGTTCTTTCCACCTCCCCTTTTATTTTTACTAGTGGGTTCCTCTTATACCTTAGAATTAGGGAGCTCCAGTCTTACTGGGTTACAGTCAGTTTGGCCATTGGCAATGGTGTTTTTTGTCCTGGGACCATCATTTTGAAGAGGATTTTGACCAAATAGAAATCCTCCTTAGCCAAGCAGAGATGGATGAATTTCCCTACATCCCTTTACAGAGTTTCCATTGGTGGTAACCAAGATCCTGTGTGTATAACTCATCTACTGAGATGGCCTTGTGCAAAAATGATTATACTTAGTGGCTTGTGGTGACTGTTGTCTCTGTGCTTTCATTTCTGATGTCCATGGAGTTAAAGTGGACCTGAACTCTTGCACAGGACAGAAGGAACACAGTGAAATGTACCCTGTATGCATTTAGAGAGTTTAGCATGTCTAATTCCCCCTCATCTGTGACCAATCCCAAGTGTATTCTGATCACTCAGCTGCGTCAGCTCAGGAATCTCAACAGTCTTCGGCAGAGCAGCTAATCTGTAAATACAGAATGTTAATCCTATGTCTGCTACCATGAAAGCAGGAAGTAGACACACTGCAGATTTATTACAGGATTTATATCAGCTCTAACAAATGTCTTTTCTTAAAATGTTATTATGCTGTTGCTTATCTGTTACAGCAGAGAGGAAGTTCTGTGTTCAGGTCTGCTTTAAAGAAACTATGCATCCTATTTGTGCCCTAGGCTATGTAGGGACATTCAGTTCTGAGCACCTTTGAGGGACAGTTAGTTACATGAATTATTTGATATATGGCATTCCTTCAAGTGCTGCAGAAAATGTCAGGACTGTATGAAAGTATAATAATAATCATAAAAAGTGGCAGGTTTTCTTTTTTTTTAATGAAGCTGATTTGGTGTTTGAAGTGGAAACAGGGAAAGTAAAAACATCTCTTTTTAGACTAACATCTAAATGATCAATCCAGTAGTTGTGCCTTCTTTTCATTATATAATTTATTTCTTAATGCACGAATTTCTTTTGGCGTTTGGTGGATTATAGAATCCCATCTGTTTGCAGCTTAAGGACCTCTTCACATTATTCTGCAGAGGAACAACTGAGTGATGTCATGTGGCAAGAGCGCAGGATTGTGTCTGATGAATAGGTAGGGAATGGCAGAGTCATGAAGACACACAATCCTCCCAGCTGTGGGTTATGTTTACATCTCTTCTGATGCAACCGAGTTTATGAAATCTGACAGGTTCCCTGGAACCACCACCTGCTGTCTGCACTAGGGAACACGGCTCATCAGATGCCGATGACTAACAACCACGGTAACCCAGGAAGAAAACAACATGTAGTTGTAATCTCATTCATATACACCAGTATTTCTCTATCTGTAACCTTATTCATATACACCAGTATTTCTCTATCTGTAACCTTATTCACATACACCAGTATTTCTTTATCTGTAACCTCATTCACATACACCAGTATTTCTCTAATTGCAACCTTATTCACATACACCAGTATTTCTCTATCTGTAACCTCATTCACATACACCAGTATTTCTCTATCTGTAACCTCATTCATATACACCAGTATTTCTTTATCTGTAACCTCATTCACATACACCAGTATTTTGTCTATCTGTAACCTCATTCACATACACCAGTATTTCTCTATCTGTAACCTTATTCACATACACCAGTATTTCTCTATCTGTAACCTCATTCACATACACCAGTATTTATCTATCCGTAATCTCATTCACATGCACCAGTATTTCTCTATCAGTAACCTCATTCATATACACCAGCGATAAGTAATGATAAAGTTATAGACGAATGAATGGAGGGAGCGCTGAAAGGTGAAAATTGCTCCGGTGTTCAAGGGGTAAAACCCCTTAGTGGTGAAGTGGTTAAAATATGTGCAAACATAAACAAATAAGGTATAACGTAAACGAGACAGAGGCGCCAAAAGAGTAAAAACAGTATTTAAAAAGTTTTAAAATGCTTAGCAGGCAGTGGTGGACTTACCTCCTGCAAGCAGACACAACAAGCTGTGTATTCAGAACAAAATAAATTTATTGGTACACTCCGGGGGGTAGTCGCAACACGTTTCGCGGGCTTAACCCGCTTCCTCAGGCAATGGTAAAAGGAGTACATGACAGCAATATATACGAGCCGCCAGGTGTTACCCGGACATATTGCTGTCGTGTACTCCTTTTACCATTGCCTGAGGAAGCGGGTTAAGCCTGCGAAATGCGTTGCGACTACCCCCCGGAGTGTACCAATAAATTTATTTTGTTCTGAATACACAGCTTGTTGTGTCTGCTTGCAGGAGGTAAGTCCACCACTGCCTCCTAAGCATTTTTAAACTTTTTAAATACTGTTTTTACTCTTTTGGCGCCTCTGTTCTCGTTTACGTTATACCTACTATCCACCCTTGGTGGAGGGGGATACCCCACCTTCTTTCTATCTACAGAGAGCGACTTCTTAATCCTGAGTGAGGACAGGATTATCTTCTCACCTGCCTATACAGTGGTTGCCTGGAGGTAACCCTGGTTTGTGAGTATATCGTTGTACTCTTCTTTACATAACCCATTGTCATAACCTACTACACTGTATTTGGCTCTCGGTTCTTCTCTCTACATATAAACAAATAAGAAGTACTTTTTTTTCCCCAGAGTAAAATGAGCCATAAATTACTTTTCTCCTATGTTGTTGTCACTTACAGTAGGTAGTACTAATCTGACAGAAGCAACAGGTTTTGGACTAGTCCATCTCTTCATAGGGGATTCTCAGCAAGGCTTTTATTCTTTATAAAGATATTCCTTAAAAAGCATTTAAACAATGATGCTGGCCAGCTTCCCTGTTCGCTACACAGTTTTTTTGGCAGTTGGACAGAGCAACTGCCATTCACTAAGGGCCCTTTTCCACCAGCGCTGAATCGCAAAAACGCAAACCGCTAGCGATTTTACAATCGCTACGGTTTGCTTTTTAACATAGGAATCGCGTTAGGTCATTTCCACTACCGCGATTCGTTTTTGCCAGGAACGCGAACGCGCGGCGGAACGATATTTGCCGCGATTTTGCTATGCAGTGCATAGCATAGCAAAATCGCGGCCGCGAACGTCGGGGAATCGCCGGTAATTGCGATTCAGCAATCGCTAGCGTTCAGCGTGAACGCTAGCGATTGCTAGTGGAGAAGCGCCCTAAGTGCTTTTGAAAATAAATAAATCCCTGAGAATCCCCCCATGAGAAGATGGGATAGCGCAAAACCTGGGGGCATTTTACGAAAGAATGTTGTAATAGAGGTCACTCTAATCGGGGCACTGTCAAATTATGATAAAGGGTTCTATGATTGGGTAACTGTAATATTGGGAGTATTAAAAAGGCATGTTACTGTATAATGGTGGATTGTCTAACACTGGACATTATAATGGGGGCAACCCACTCCAAGTAGCGCTCAATGTTCAATATCACCAGTCATCCACAGAATGCCTGAATCCTCAGAACATATGTACACCTTTAAATAAACTGAGAAACATATCATAGTGCAGCAAGTATACAGTGGCTTTCAAAAGTATTTGGCCCCCTTGAAGTTTTCCACATTTTGTCATATTACTGCCACAAACAGTAATCAATTTTATTGAAATTCCACGTGAAAGACCAATACAAAGTGGTGTACAGGTGAGAAGTGGAACGAAAATCATACATGATTCCAAACATTTTTTACAAATAAATAACTGCAAAGTGGGGTGTGCGTAATTATTCAGCCCCCTGAGTCAATACTTTGTAGAACCACCTTCTGCTGCAATTACAGCTGCCAGTCTTTTAGGGTATGTCTCTACCAGATTTGCACATCTAGAGACTGAAATCCTTGCCCATTCTTCTTTGCAAAACAGCTCAAGCTCAGTCAGATTAGATGGACAGCGTTTGTGAACAGCAGTTTTCAGATCTTGACACAGATTCTCGATTGGATTTAGATCTGGACTTTGATTGGGCCATTCTAACACATGAATATGTTTTGTTTTAAACCATTCCACTGTTGCCCTGGCTTTATGTTTAGGGTCATTGTCCTGCTGGAAGGTGAACCTCTGCCCCAGTCTCAAGTCTTTTGCAGACTCCAAGAGGCTTTTCTTCCAAGATTGCCCTGTATTTGGCTCCATCCATCTTCCCATCAACTCTGACCAGCTTCCCTGTCCCTGCTGAAGAGAAGCACCCCCAGAGCATGATGCTGCCACCACCATATTTGACAGTGGGGATAGTGTGTTCTGAGTGATGTGCAGTGTTAGTTTACCGCTATACATAGCGTTTTGCATTTTGGCCAAAACGTTCCATTTTGGTCTCATCTGACCAGAGCAACTTCTTCCACGTGTTTGCTGTGTCCCCCACATGGCTTGTGGCAAACTGCAAACAGGATTTCCTATGCTTTTCTGTTCACAATTGCTTTCTTCTTGCCACTCTTCCATAAAGGCCAACTTTGTGCAGTGCACGACTAATAGTTGTCCTATGGACAGATTCCCCCACCTGAGCGGTAGATCTCTGCAGCTCATCCAGAGTAACCATGGGCCTCTTGACTGCATTTCTGATCAGCGCTCTCCTTTTTCGGCCTGTGAGTTTAGGTGGACGGCCTTGTCTTGGTAGGTTTACAGTTGTGCCATACTCCTTCCATTTCTGAATGATCACTTGAACAGTGCTCCGTGGGATGTTCAAGGCTTTGGAAATCTTTTTGTAGCCTAAGCCTGCTTTAAATTTCTCAATAACTTTATCCCTGACCTGTCTGGTGTGTTCTTTGGACTTCATGGTGTTGTTGCTCCCAAGATTCTCTTAGACAACCTCTGAGACAGTCACAGAGCAGCTGTATTTGTACTGACATTAGATTACACACAGGTGCACTCTATTTAGTCATTAGTACTCATCAGGCAATGTCTATGGGCAACTGACTGCACTCAGACCAAAGGGGGCTGAATAATTACGCACCCCACTTTGCAGTTATTGATTTGTAAAAAATGTTTGGAATCATGTATGATTTTAGTTCCACTTCTCACGTGTACACCACTTTGTATTAGTCTTTCACGTAGAATTCCAATAAAATTGATTCATGTTTGTGGCAGTAATGTGACAAAATGTGGAAAACTTCAAGGGGGCAGAATACTTTTGCAAGCCACTGTACACCATCTGCTTACACCTCTGTGCACCCGCAATACACACTCTACTGAGCTCAGGGAGTGCAGGCAAACACCTTCACCGGGGATTCAGGGTCTCTTACCCCCCTCAGTTCCCCGCTCACTAGATTAATTCTTTGTATTGGGTATATCTCTCACTGCCGTCTTCTCTGATATCTCAGAACCTCATAATACAGAGAAAATGGCATGTGTAAAAACGTTTATCAAAAAAGCTAGCCCTGCTAAAATACATATGCGTACATAATCAATTCTTGATATAAAAGCCCATCATAATCACTGTTATCCTCCAGAAGTGATCTTGCCACGGCAGTATGGGTGCGCCTTCCTGTTTTAGTGCGTCACTCTAAGCACCGCCCTACCGGTTTCGTCAGCAATGCTGACTCATCAGGGGAGTGTTTGCCTGCAATCCCCAAGCTCAGTAGAGTGTGTATTGCGGGTGCACAGAGGTGTAAGCAGATGATGAATACTTGCTGCACTATGATATGTTTCTCCGTTTATTTAAAGGTGTACATATGTTCTGAGGATTCAGGCATTCTGTGGATGACCGGTGATATTGAACATTGAGCGCTACTTGGAGTGGATTAGACTGTTTTGGAACTGAGGTGGTTTTTTATTAAAGCGCTCCACCGGATTTTATATTAGGGCATACTGATAGTACTTAAAGAGACACTGAAGCGAAAAAAAAATATGATATAATGAATTGGTTGTGTACTATGAATAATTACTAGAAGATTAGCAGCAAAGAAAATATTCTCATATTTTTATTTTCAGGTATATAGTGTGTTTTCTAACATTGCATCATTCTCTAATATGTGCAGATTACACAACACTCTGCATTCAAAATGATTCTTTCAGAGCAGTCTGTGAACTAATGACCTCTCCTCTGGCAGATAAAAAGAAAACTGTTCACTTACAGTTGAGATAATAAAAGTCAGAAGACAGCCCTCTCCATGACTTTAAAAGTCGTAGAGATTAATGGCTTTTTTGCATAGAGATAACAACTGGAGTTTCTTAACTCTTCCTGTACTGGAAACAATTAGACTGATGTGTGTTTTATTTCTTAGCTGTGCTACACATACAAATCATAATATCATAATTTTTTTTCGCTTCAGTGTCTCTTTAAGCGCAGCCTTTTACATTGATTTGCATTATAATGGGGGCGCCATAAAAATGGGATCTTATAATGGTGACCATTACATTATGGCGAAGTTTTAATGGAGGCACTATAATTAAATGGAGAGCAATACAAAAGATTATGTAGTAATGGAGACACTTGTGATATGGCACCTCATAATATAACAAGGGGCATTGTAGTGGAAAGTAGAATACACTATTACAGAGGACATCATAAAGGTAGCATTTTAACATGGGATGTAATCAGTTACACAGGGGCTGTGGTCGCAGAGGTCACAAATGCAACCAGTTGCTTGTCCTCTCCACATGCTGTGCCACAGGGACGGGTGTAAGGAGCGGCTGAGTTGTAATCAGATACTCACTCTGCCAGGATCCAGCGCCTCATGTACTACTTACTTCCTGGTCCTGCGTTCCATCTCATAGTAACAGTGCCCTCTAGGTGGCATGTTTTTTTGTGAGATGGAACGCAGTACCAGGAAGAAGTACATACATGCAGTGCAGGATCTCGGCAATGTGAGTATTTGATTACCAACTTAGCCGATGTTCATGCACCCGCCGCTGTGCCCCCACCCTCTGGCTGGCTACCTATACCTGGCTAACCTATACTGGGCACACCTATACTTGGCTACCTATACTGGGTGTACCCATACCTGGCTACCTATAATGGGGGCACCTATACTTGGGTGCCTATATTGGGGCACCTATAGCTGGCTACTTATACTGGGGGCAGCTATACCTGGCTACCTATACTATGGGCACCAATAGCTTGCTATGTATACTGGAGGTACCTATACATTTCTACCTATACTAGGGGCACATATAATTGTCTAGCTATACTGGGGGCACCTATACCTGGCTACCTATACTGGGGGCATCTATACCTGGCTAGTGATACTGGAGGCACATATACCAGGCTACCAATACTGGGGGCCAGTGGTGTAGCTATAGGGGGTGCAGAGGTTGCAACCACACCAGAGGGCTTGGTCCAGAGGGGCCCTCACTCAACCACAGTATTAGCTCTTTATTGGTTCTGTGCTGGTAATTATCACTTATATAGATGCTTTAAATAATAATAATAATAATAATAATAATAATAATAATAATAATAATAGTAGTAATCCTTAACAAACTGTCCTCCATCCTCTTCTTGCACCACTGACACTGTAGCATTCCTTGGCAGGTTTTGGTGCGCCACGTCAATTGTTAGTGTAGAGTGATGGGTGGGGCCCAATGTAAAACTTGCACCGAAGCCCATAGCTCCTTAGCTACGACACTGCTGGGGGCACCCATACCTGGCTACCTATACTGGAGGCACATCTAGCTACCGTGCTATGGAGGGGCACATCTATTAATGCAGGGGCTGGGTCCAAAGTCTGCATCGGAGTCCCCGAGGTGTGTAGCTACGCCACTGGATATTATAATGAAGGGCACTCTAATGGTGGCAGTATAATAGAGGACATTATAATGGAGATAACTATAAGAAGAGACACTAAAGCTGAATGTTCCCAGTCTTCCCCTGCAGCTATTAGACACAGTAGCCACTGGCACTCATAGTTTGCCCTCTTGATGCGGGGTATGTATTTCCAGCCACAAGTGACATGGCCTGGCAGGGTCCTTTCATTGAGTCAAAAAAGTAATGTATTTCATCACATGAACATCACTGGGGTCATTTGTTACGTTTCTAAAACACTACTTATTAAACATTTCAGAACTTTTCCTTTTCAACGGCGTTGGTATTGGAAAACAGAAAAAGGACGGAACTTAATTTAGAATTCCAGAAGGCATTAAATGGCTTCTAGCATTCTGCATATTTTAATTATACATGTTAAGATATGCTTTCCTGTCTTTTGTGTCTGTTTTGTTTAGCAGGTTTGCATATGCATTTTCTTCACTGAAGTAAAACAGAGTAATTTGTACTACAGACATATAATAATAATAATAATTGCAGTATTTGTATAGCGCCTTTCTCCTGTCGGACTCAAAGCGCTTGCGAGGCAGCCACTAGGGCGCACTCAGTAGGCAGTAGCAGTGTTAGGGAGTCTTGCCCAATGAACTCCTTACTGAATTACTGGCTTACTGAACAGGAAGAGCCGAGATTCGAACCCAGGTCTCCCATGTCAGAGGCAGAGCCCTTAACCAGTACACCATCCAGCCACTGCTGTAATCATTACTCGTTCCAATCATTTATGACTGGGCCATGCGACTAGTAATACTGTCAGAGCTTTCAACTCTTGGACTGGTCCTGATCAAGGGAATTGAGCACCACTAGGTGGGTATGAACTAGCTGATTGCTGCTGCTTTTCCCCAAGATTCTTCCTCACACTCCTTTTTTTGTCCCCTTTACATTGCCATGAAGATACATTCTTGGATCTCTACAAATGGCAGATCTGACAGGTTTTGGCCTAGTGCATCTAATTGTGGGGGATTTTCAGGTATTTCTTTATTTACAAAAGCACTTACTGGATGACAGTGGGTGAGTCCAACTGCCAAAATAGTGAGCAAGTAAGTAGGAAAGCTGGTCTGCAGCTTTGCATAGATCCTTTCCAGGGCGTACTTTGTAAAGAATAAAGGAATTACTGAGAATCCACCATGAGAAGGTTGACTAGTCCAAAATCTGACAGGTTTGTCAGATTTCTTCTACTTACTGTAAGTGAAAGTTACATAGGAAAAATAATTTATAGTGCATTTTACTCTTGGAGAAATGTACATTTCATGTATTTTAACCTCCTTGGCGGTTATCCCGAGCTAGGGTCGGGGCGGAAAACCACAGCTAAGAGCGGTAATCCCGACCTCTGCTCGGGGTAGCCGCCGGGAGGTCTGTGCAGAGTAAAGCGGACGGTTTTAGATACCTCCCGGGGGATCCCAACATCGGCCACCATTCTTCTTCCTCTCCTCTTGGGCTCTGCTTCCCCATGGTGAGATTGCCGGCTGTCGTCATGACGACAGCCGGCAATTTCACTTTAGAGTTGAAGCGCCACCCGGAGGATTTTTTTTTTTACAGGTTTTAGGGTCTGAAAGGGTGCAAAAAAATTGCACCGCTTTTAGACCTTAAAATCCAGAAAAAAATCATACCACCAAGGGGGTTAAATGTAAAACTTTTTCACAACAGTGTTCCTTTAATGCACACATACAAATGGAACTGGGGCTTTAATGCATATAGGCATGCACATAAATGAAGCATTTTCAGCGGAATAAACTGTGCTGAAACATTGCCTTCATCCATCTCTAAAGCCATGAAGAGCTCAACTAAAATAGTCACATATGGTAGAAAGTAAAGCTTCTTCAAACTGATCACGTAACAAAAACATAGTTTTATTTAATACAAAAGCCATTTGTGACACGGGGTGGTATCCTACCAACATTTCCTCATTATTGAGTTAATGGGTTAAACACAGTGGTGATTTTAAACTTTTTTTTTTTTTAAAAAGAAAAAACTTCAGACGATGTGAAACACAATATTTGTTATCCTTAAATATGTGATTTTGCTATTTAAAATGTGCAGCATTTCCTGCCAAGGAACCATCACCCTATTTCCTTCTCACTATTTCCAGAACACAGACATGAACAAAGACCCAGATGTACAACACCATAAGACCCTTCAGTTTTGTTATTATTAAAACTTATTTCAGACAGAGGTCATTAAAAATAATTTGCCTCCATGCAAATACTAATTTTAAACCTACTGACTAAACAGAACTCTGTGTTCAGCTTTGGCAAATACTATAGACTTTAATGATATTTATATATACAGCTGTGTATTATTTGAAGTTACAGATTAGTGAAATGAATTGTTAGCATTGTTCAATCTTTTTAATACAATTTGTTATGTGTATTATGCATAAAAGACTCCTGTGTATGGAGTATAAGCTAGATGTACTTTTTTTTCAGTTTGAGAGGGCAAATAGGAAGCAATAAAGAATAGGGGCAGATGTGAAAAAAAGTCTAATGAAAGCATTGGTGATTGGTATGCCTTAGGGGAACATCTCAGCGCTCTTACCTAAAAAATAAAAGAATCCAAGCCTTAGGGAACAGGTGTGTCTGGCTGAATATCTGAACTCAAGTTTCTCTGTTGTAGCTCACCTACTGAGACTCCCCCAGTATCTGACCAGCCAGATGATGCTCCCTGCTGTGTAGAACTTGGATGGAGTTAAACATTGTGTTTAGGAAACACCATATGACTAGGCGTGAAATAGTCACAGTCACACGATACCTCCTGCCATGGGGACAAAGCAAATAAGGCTTCTAATAACCTCCAACCTCACTGCATACAGAGATGTAAAGATGAGATGGACACGGGGTGGCGCATGTGCTATTTGATTTCTACTCATGCCCTGGGGCCACTATCAGTGCAAAGCATGAAATAGAACAAACATTTAAATCAAACCAACTAATATACTATCATATTACATGTATTAGGAAAGAAGAGATGGATGTTAACATTCAAATACCTACTTATGCTTTGTGAAGCTTTTTAGTCAAAGTACCCCCTCCAAACCTTCATATTTACAGAACACTACTCAGTCACTCTATAGTACAGGTATCTATGGAGACCTTAAAAAGAAAACCCACATATGACAATTCCTGCGCAGTCACTTTCCTCTGGACACTAATGTACCAGGAGCGATTGAATTATTAGTATTGGGCAGCATTGTGACATAGTGGCTAGCACTCTCTTCTAAGGGTGTTAGGGTCACTGATTCAGATCTGGGCTAGGACACTGTCTGCATGGAGTTTTTATGTCCTCTCTTTGCTTCCATGGGTTTCCTCTCACAACCCCAAAACAAAGAAGTTTAGTTCTCCCCTCAAACTGGCAAATCTGCAATACAGTAAGTATATGCTACAGTAAGTATTAGAGGCTGACCTTCTCCAAGGGACCAGTTAGTGACTTGACTATGGAAGTGGTTAACTATATTTGTATATGGTACCGATCATAATTACAGGTATGTCCCTAAATCACCAGTGCTGCAACCATGCTAATTAACTATTCTGGTTTATCCATTGTCCACAGAGTAAAGAAGACAAGACACAGAAACATATATATTACGCTTTTCTCCAGGCAGACTCAAAGCGCCACAGCTGCGGCCACTAGGGTGCGCCCTATAGGCAGTAGCAGTGTTAGGGAGTCTTGGTCAAGGACACCTCACTTAGGTGCAGCCTTACTGAAAAGAAAGAGCTGAGATTCGAACCCTGGTCTCCAGTGTCAAATGCAGGCCTTAAAGGGGAACTTCAGCCTAAACAAACATATTGTCATTAAGTTACATTAGTTATGTTAATTAGAATAGATAGGTAATATAATTTTTTACCCACCCTGTTTTAAAAGAACAGGCAAATGTTTGTGATTCATGGGGGCTGCCATCTTTGTCATAGGGCAGCCATCTTTTTGGTTGAAAGGAGGTGACGAGGAGCAGGAGACACAGTTCCAACTTTCCTGTGTCCTGATAACCCCTCCCAGCTGCACACGCTAGGCTTCAAATGTCAAATTCAAAATGTAAAAAAAAAAAAAAAATTGCACCAAAACAGCAGAACGAGAGCAACAACATCAGAAATCCCATCATGCTTTGCACAGCATCAGGGGAAAAAAGCCCAGGCAGTTTTCTTCTGTGCAGCTAAAAATGAGGCTTGGATAAGAGAAACAAAGTTCTGATGCTGTGAAACTGTTTAAGAAACACCAGGCCTTTTCAGTGCTGCTGAGTCGATTTTTAGTCCGGAGGTTCACTTTAACCAGTACACTATCCAGCCACTTTTGAAGTCTTCTTGTCAATTTGTGGAAATGTTAAAAAAAAAAAAAAGAGTTTTGGTTACCTGGGGCTTCTACCAGCCCCCTGCATCCTTCCTGTGCCCACACAGCCACTCACCAAAGCTCCGGTCTCTCGCCGCGGGTTTGTGTTGTTTTGCAGGTTAGTTTTGTTTTCGCCAACAGGGAGTCGGCGGGGCACCGTGCAACTCTGGCCACGGGTAGCCTTCTTCACGATGCCATCCGCAGCTATTGTGGACGGGAAGGATACGCGTGGCCAGAGCTGGCCTGCCATCTCCCAGTCGGCGAAAAGGAAACTAAACCACGAAGGGAGACCGGAGCATCGGTGAGTGGCTGCGTGGGCACAGGACAGCTGCAGGGGGATGATAGAAGCCCCAGGTAAGTTAGACTCTTTTTTTTTTAACCAGGCTTAAGTATCCCTTTACGTGAAGAAGTGATGATACTTCAGGATTCTGGTATATTTTTCTTACATATATAAGGTCTATTTTTCACTAGAACAATTTAAAGAAAATGTAATGTGTGTCTGCGGTACAGCATCATCATTCTCCTCTACAACGTGTGTTCTCAAGGACGTCTGTATCCCCACAGCCACGCTCGCTCACTCTATTTGTTTTGCTGCCTGGAAGATAGGTATACTAATGAAATTTTCTTGTAAGGGCGGACATCAGTTCAGCAAGGGTCACCGGCTGACAATCAAAAGTCCAAAAGCAAGAGAGCAACACTAATCCCTTTATGCTATACAAATGTTTTCCAGGAGAATCTCAAGCCCTCACTCAGCCCTCTGAGCAGGAAGACTGCTATCTCATCAAGCAGCAAAGCCATCACTCAGACGGAGGTCTATTGATGTAGAGAGAAAAGGCTTTATTTTACTTGTCTTCTGAGGAAATTAGTGGTTATGATCTGATGGAACTACTTATTGTTATGAAGAATCACAGAGCACAATGCATTTACTCATTTGATGTCAGAAAATTTACAGGCTTAGAAAAAAGTTAATTATATCCAAAATAAGATTTAGGCCCTTTTACCGTGGCACACGACCTGGCGTGCTTTTCAGAAATCATATGAATGTAGATTCGCAATGAAAAGCAATTTTTCATAGAAAGCCCATATTGCTGTTCCCACTTATGTAATGTAATGTAGTGCTATCAGCAAATGCATCACATGCGTTTGCATTTCTGCCTTACTTGGTATAACTTACTGGGGTATAACAAGCACCCAGGAAAAATGTTTGTGAAGTATGTGATTGAGTAGATCAATAGGAAGTAAAATATTGTGGGGGATCATACCTTCCAGGAATCTTGAGTGCTTAACACTGGTGTAAAATAGAGAGCCTGCAATGTAAGGCTCTCTATTACTGCTGCATGGATCGGCAGGTGGTAAGATTAATCACTTACCCACTCACCCATAATTCATTAACCTCCTTGAGAGCAGACAGGTCTGGTCATTTAAGGACCATGGCCACCCTTTCCCTATTTCTAAACAGTGATTACTGTGATTGGCTCACAGTAATCCCAAGGTCAGTAACTAATGGAATTGGCTCCTGATCAGCACACAGAGCTCTTCTGTCATAATTACAGCTGAGCAAGCGGACTGCAGCGATGCAACCATGTGGCGTAAGTGATTGAAATCTATGCCCTGGCAGGGATACCAGCTCCCAAACAGGGTGTAGATTTCAATAAGTGCAGTCCAGAACCTTTTAATGTCAGGTACTCCACCCCTCTCCTCGGCAAAACCACTGAGTTGTTTTTTTTGTCTAAAGCAGTGTTTCTTAAACCTGTCCTCGTGGCTCCCTAACAGTGCATGTTTTGCAGATGACCTGACCTATGCACAGGTGGGGTAATTAGTGTTTCAGCCAGGTGGATTCCATGTAGCTGAAACGCTAATTATCCCACCTGTGCATAGGTGAGGCTGCCTGCAAAACATGCACTGTTGGGGAGTCACAAGGACAGGTTTGAGAAACACTGGTCTAAAGACTTCCGAAGCTGTAGCCACCCCCACCTGTGTCATCTCGGCCCACACCCAGCTCAGCAGCTGTGGCAAAATGCTGAATGGGACAAGTGGAAAAGCATGGAAAATCACATGTGGAATGCCATGATTGTTCATACACATAGGGTAAGGACCCTTTAACACCAGCTGCATTCCGTTTTGTTTTTGAAAAGGCTTGCAATATTCCAAACACAAGTACAGTAAAGTTACAATTTGGAAATGTGGGAATACATTCATATTGAATGCATTTCTTATTTTCCAAAAAGGCAATCGTAGTTCTGCTGCACGTTTCAGTTGAGGCCAATATAACGAAAATTGCAAAGCAGAAAGTGCAAAATGCATTTGGGTTGTGCGATTTTTTTTTTTATGTGAAAGAGCCCTGAAGCACCACCACTTATCAACTGCTACACAGAACACAACGCAAGCTGTCTATCGCAGTCAAAGATAATTTTTTTTACAAACAAACTAGTTCTGGTAGTCATGGGCTCCTTAATGGCAGCACCCAATATCCAATATTTGTAAAAGTGTAAGCAATATTTTTTTAGACAGTACAGCTGACATTACCGAATCACCTATGTCACATCTAATGATAAACATATGAAGTAGTGTTAACAGGACTAGCGCCTAACTGCAAAATGTTACCTTGAGAGCGAGCTCTGGAGACCAGCTCCATTCCAGTTGCACTCTTGCTCCAGGCAATAGTGAGGACCCTGTCAAACCTACTGTCAGGAACTACTGTCTACACGTGTTTATAATTCATAGGGGTTAAATGTTTTCCTTCACTAGACAGTACTCTGTTGTTTCAATTCTGACACATAGACATATTTAAAACGGCTCCCTATTTTGAACCTCCAAACTGCCATCAAACTTCTATTTCTTAGTTTATATGAGAGTTAATAGTCCTTACACAATTATCATACTCTTTGCTCTGCTGAACACAAATGAAGCTCTCAGCACACCTCATGCATAGAAATGCTTTCAATTTTATTGATATCAGGCTTAGTTAATATAAGCAGTATTTAAATTCTACATTGTATTTGCGTTCTTCACCACAAAAGAAAGATGTTTCCCGTGTAGTGTGCTAATGTATTTTATTGAGAGATAATTCCTTTGATGCCTCTCTAGCTTTTTAGAAAACAGCACAAACATGAAACGATGCCAAACTTTCATTTACCACATAGAATAAAAAAAGAAGAAAATAAAAATAGACAAAGGCCTCAATTCACTAAGCTTTATCAAGCACTTTAAAGTGAACCTTAAGTGGAAAAAATAAATTGAGTTTTACTCACCTGGGGCTTACCTCAGCCCCCTGCAGCTGATCGGTGCCCACGACGAGTCGCTCTGATGCTCCGGGTCCTGCCGGAGGCCACTTCTGGTTTCGCCGCCAGGACCCGTCAGGCTGGGGAACGCGGCTGATTCTACGTGTTCCCAGCCAAAATAGCACCCCTATGGAACGTAGAGTTTACGTCAGGTGAGAACCGCAGCGCCCCCTGCCCGCCGTAGATTTATTTTATACCCCTCTCAGTTCAGGTTTCCCTTAAAATGTACGCGACACAACATGTGACATGAAGAGATAAACGTGTATGAACAGTGCCAAACATATTAATAACCAGGCTGGTTTACTTGTTTTATTTTGCTACTTAAAATAATTAATTTTTAGACATAGAAGTGACGGGTTCTGTCTTGTTTAGTGGGGAATATAGCACACACCACTGATAAGCAAATTACAGCCATAAAAGTGTTCCTCAATACAACTTCTGAGAGCAGAAGGAAATATAAAAAGCTCAATAGTTCATGTATTTTCATTTAGGGACACTTAATAGGCTGCCAGTAAGCAGAGACAACAAAACATTCAGTCTACTTTGTAAATGTTTAAATGTAAAATAAATCCATGAGATATATAAAAAATAGTCATTTTAAGGTGCGTACACACGCACTACCGATGGCAACGACGGGTTCCGCCGGACCCTCCCACTGGGCGGACGTTCAGCCGACAGTAGCACGTGGGTACACGCTGTTGGCATACTGATAAGGCTGTTTCTGAACGATCCACTAAGCAGTCTGCCTGACAGACTGTACACACGTACTACTGTCGCTGGAACGCCCACCCAGCGGACCTGTCGTTGCTGTCGGTAGTACGTGTGTAAGCACCTTAAGGGGTAGAAGGATAAACACAACTCATTATCTCATTCGTTTATTTTCACCTTGGGATCACTTTAAGAAGAAAAATGGTGCTGCCCTGTAATAAGAGAGATGTAGAAGTGCCCGGCTGCCTTGCTGATCCTCTGCTTCCTGTATTTTGAGTCACATTCCCAAATCATGTATGCAGATCAGGTGTTCTGAGCAACGTTTGACCACAATAGCTGCATGGGCTCAAAAGAATAAAAACATTAAAAAAAGGAGTGTAGGGAATAGATTTTCCTCCAGTGTTAAGCTTTGATAGGCAATGACAAAAAGTATTCAGTTCGGGAACAACCCATTTAGTGGGTATCCTCACTTCCTCAAGTATAATGTGCTGCAAGGCTGTGCAAACTGCGACTATGCATCTTATTTTCCTGCTAGGCTTGCCAAATGTCGGAGGCAGAGCGACTGACTACAGAGGGGTCTCATTCTCACAAGCAGGGCTCAGTATAATTGGATCAGCAGATGTAAAATAGACTGAACATTATTTTTCCAGAAGTTGTTGAGTGAAGCAATACAACTTCCATTATAGGCTTCTGCTAGAACACTTCGTTTTGTAAAAGATTCCCACTTTTAGCATTCTCTTCAGCAGCTATGAAGATTATAACATACAAGCGTACACTGAATATTTGCACCATTACTACAAAGGACGGAAGAGTGCCCCCCACTCCTGCGTAGCCGCCAGAGCTACCTGTTCAGGCTGTGCCTGTTGTTTTTAACTTTTTTAATAAAAGTGGGATCATTCCCTTTAGCACTTTTACGCTATGTGCGGCTTCTGTTTCTTTATGGAGGTGGCACTTACACCAATTGGCCAAGCAAGCTGGAAGTAAGGAGTGCAGCACCCCGGAGGTTGCCAGAGAGGCTGAGGGGTGGCCAATACCCCTGAGGCGTTGTCGGGCCCAGTCAGGCCGCAAAGTCCGGTGAGTCTCTCCAAATTGGGGGAGGGGAATATGTCCATGTATTGATGTCAGCTAATACTGAACTCAAGTGTATTCTACAATAGAGACTTTTGTTCTGAGCGCTTATCCTACTGTTGTCTTGCATCTAAAAAAGCTATTTCACTAATAGCCAGGCAGCGCTCCACTGTTTACAGACTGGTGTTCACAAAATTCTCATGAACTTTTACCCATTTTTCCACTCCTTGTGAGCGCTTATGTACATCTTCTGTATCTGAAGCAGGTAATGTATAATGCCCCTACAGGCTCTGGGTCCCTGGGGCAATTGATCCCTGTGCCTCTATGGTAGTGCTGGTCCTGTAGTTGGGGCCCCCACACCTCTGAGCGCTCCTGCAGTCGCAGGGGTGCCCAGACCCTTGTTATGCCCCTAGGTGAACTCCATCCTTATTGGCCAGGTGACATCAGGTCAAAGGTCATGCTGGGCATTATGGGATAACTGGTAAACCCATGCTGTGACCATCTACCATCCCTAATCAGCAGTGGCTGCCAGATGGGGTTACTGTTAGCTAGGAGGCTGTATGTACCTCAGGTCCACAGGAGCATTTTCAGCCGTGCTTTGGAAAGCGCTAGGCCAGTGATGGCTAACCTTGGCACTCCAGCTGTGGTGGAACTACAAGTCCCATGAGGCATTGCAATACTCTGACAGCTCTAAGCATAACTTGGGGAGGCAGAGGCATGATGGGATTTGTAGTTTTGTCACAGCTGGAGTGCCAAGGTTAAAGCCAATGCAGGTGAACCTACAGGAGCTATTGCAATCACTCCAAATTGCAATTGTGATTTTTCTGGAGCAATCGCATTGAAACCTCTAATCTTTCTGGGAATCGTTCTAAAATCGCAGCTCTTCTGAAATCAGACGCGCTGCTCCTGTAGGTACCGGAAACATTGTTAACTTACAATCAAAGTAGGGTCTTCAGATAAAGATGAATATTGTGGATTTTGCTCTACTTTAAGTAGTTCTTTTATCGCCCGCTGGAGATTCTAACACTCACACAGTAGAATACTAATGAATGGTATTATTCACGATGGCGCTGCACCTGGGCAGCACCTTTCTGTGTCCTCATTCAGCATTGCAGCAAACGCTACCCGAGCAGATGTGAACGTGATCTTCAACCTTCCACATTCTCAAGGCAGCTGACACAATTGGTACAGTAAAAAGCACAATTACTCTACCTGAAAGAAAAAATGCCTGTGCCACGGCGTCTTTCATCATTAATAAAAAGAGGAATTTCCAGTCATGAGCGGGGACATGCTTGCATGAACACCAATCCACAGCAGGCGTATGAGAAGAATAGGAAGGATGGATGAAAGTGAATGAAAATTATGCTCACTTTGATCGCTGCCACCTGTATAGGTAATTTCAGTTTATTGATCCTTCTAAAGGTTGTAAATGATCAATGTACATGTAATTAGGGAATAATGATTGGGATAAATGGTTACATGACAGAGAAGATACACACTGTTGAAAGGCTTAAAAACACATGTTGACACTAGCAGCACAAAAACAGGATCCATGTTACTGCAGCTAGAATGTTTAATAGCGTGTTGTGTATACTTGCTATAGGCAGGCTCGCATACTGACAAGCTCTTACATGGGTATAGTATGACACATGTCCTCAAGTAACCTTCTCAGTGATATAAAGTGGCTTACGGCCTGTACACATCTTTGTATTTTTATGGCTCTTAAAAAGTGCATTAAGGTCTTGTGTGTATCGCCCAATGCCAATGTTCACATCGCAGTGTTTACAAATTCCTGCAAAATCAAAACATCTTCTACAGAGAATAATTATAGATGTACACCCAGGATAGCTTATTACCACACAGGGACGGCAATGAAAAGCCACACATTTTTCTAACTCAGGTTTCCTTGCGATAGTTCCCTAATAGTGCGGAACAAAAAATGTTCCTAATTTAAAATGCAGTAAAAGGGTTTGAGAAACAGACAATCAAAGCTCCCAACTATCGCTTAATTAAAGGGTTGACTGAAGTGCAAATGTAACATGATGAGATAAACATGTACATGTCAAGTCCCAACTGAATGTGCCAGTCTGACCTCTACAGGCTTTGATAGGCTTACTTTACTTTTTCCATGGGTCAAAGGAGATTTGCTACTTACAGTTTTTACTCAGATGATCCCTTGAGGGGGATATGATCTCTTGAGATTCAAAAGGAAGGGTGTATACAGCCTGCTTGTGTATGGATGTATTTTCTATGTGTGGACATACTGTACATCAACCTACTTCCTGTTTTGGTGGCCATTTTGTTTGTTTATAAACAAACTTTTTAAAACTGTTTTTAACCACTTTTAATGCGGCGAGGAGCGGCGAAATTGTGACAGAGGGTAATAGGAGATGTCCCGTAACGCACTGGTATGTTTACTTTTGTGCGATTTTAACAATACATATTCTCTTTAAGACGGGGTACCTTTCTAATATTGCTATATGCCCAATCACTACATCTCAGACCGTGAACAGAAAAAATGCATAGATGTAAACCGACACATAGGGAAACATGGAAATTTCCTTCACCTACACTGTGTATCAGTTGTGTGGTAGGCAGGAAATTTGGGCGGCGGAGGCACCATGGAAGTTTGGGCGCCGCCGTAGGTGTACATACAAATACTGGCAAATCTGGGGAATTTGAGTGTCGGGGTTGTACGCTATGCAAACTGCGGCTACAAATAGCAGGCAGCTAAATACCCCACCTCGGGCTTGAATCACAAAAGGGTGCTAACTTAGTTAGCACGCCCAAAAAGCCCCTTAGCACGCTTAAAGCCTTTTAGGATGCGCAAACTTTTGCTCGCTAAGTTAGCGCCCGCAAAGCGTTGCACCGCGTGCGACTATAACTTCGAACCGGGTGCCCCTAAAACGTTGCACTGGGTGTGCCCGAAACATCGCACTGTGCGACGTTCCGGGCGCACCCGATGCAACGTTTTAGGGGGGCCCGATGAGACGTTTCGCGCACACCGCGCAGTGCTAAACTTTGCGTGCGATCAATAAAAGCTTTGGTCGTGCTAACTGCTTAGCACCCTAGTTAGCACGCCCAAAGCTTTTAGGGGTGCTAACTGAGTTAGCACCCTTTTGTGAATCGGCCCCTATGCTGATATTTGTATGGGTGCCTACGGCAGTGTCCAAACTTCTGCGGTGCATGACACTTTTCAGCAGGGGTGGGGAACGGTTAAAATTAGGCACCTTAAGGTTAAGGGACAAGTGAAGTGAGAAGATTTTATTTCCTTCTAAAGAGACCCTGAGCAGTGCCAAAAAAGGAAATCTAGATTTGCCTGGGGCTTTATCCTGACCCTCCCAGCCTACGAGGTCTCCCGGTATCCTCTTGGTCCATTCCGTGGTCCTGCTGGTGGCTCCCGTAACCCGGCGAGTTTCACTGAAGTCGTGCGTGTGTGCCCCGACGTCGCCAAGCGTCCTGCTCTTGCGCAGTGATAACACGCCAGGTCGCCGAATTACTGGATCTGCCTGTGGGACCATGGAGAGGATCAAGAGGATGCCCGTGGACCTTGCAGGCAACTGGGGACTGAAGGAAGCCCCAGGTAAGTCCAGATTGCCTTTTTTGGCACTGCTCCGGGTCCCTTTAAACAATGCCAGTTGCCTGGCAACCCTGCTTATCTATTTGACTGCAGTAATGTCTGAATAACACCAGAAACAATCATGCAGCTAATTAGTCAGAAGCACCTGATCAGTCAGAAACACCTGATTTGCATAGGCTTGTTCAGGGTCTATGGCTAAAAGTATTAGAGGCAGAGGATGAAAAGGATAGCCAGGCAACAGGTATTCCTTAAATGGAAATACATATGGCAGCCTCCATATGCCTTTTGCTTCAGTTGTCCTTTAAAACCAATGGGTACCGTTTCTAAAAACAAAAAGTCAGATACTCACCTAAGGAGAGGGAAGGCTCAGTCCTAATGAGCCTTCCCTCTCCTCTCCCGGTGCCCTCGGTGCTGCGCTGGCTCCCCCGTTCGCGTCCGCCGCCGCAGGGACTTCGGAGGTCTTCGGGAGCACTCGGGCTTCCGAAGACGGGCCGCTCCATACTACGTACGCGCGAGCGCATCATAGAGGGCGCTCGCGCATGCGTAGTATGGAGCGGCCGCGTCATCGGGAGCCCGAGTGCTCCCGAAGCCTTCCGAAAGCTCCCGAAGGCATGCGGAAGTGGCAGTATTTGACCGAACTGGTCGAATGCTGCCACGGGGGATCCTGCGCGGGACTGGGCACCGGGAGAGGAGAGGGAAGGCTCATTAGGACCGAGCCTTCCCTCTACTTAGGTGAGTATCTGACTTTTTGTTTTTAAAAACGGTAAACATTCACTTTAAGTATATGGAGCGGAAGACATGGCAGCGCTTTCATACAGAGGCTGTACCCAAATGATTTATCTGCATGGATGTGCAGAGCTCCAGAAACTGGACATTGCATTCAAGGCATGTGTTTAGCCCCAGAGGGGCTCTGCATGCCTCTGTTGGTTATCATTTCAGGTGCAGCGTTGAGCACTGTCATTTGTCTGCCTGCTTGATGAAATGTGTATACCATTTTTGATCAGCAGCATAAGGAAAAATTATGTTTTAATGTTAGACTACTGTTAGATCTTCCCCGTGAGGGTCTGTCATCAACGTGAGGAAGTCTAATAGGGAATAATCTGTGCACAAATTATTTACTGACGCTAACACCCTCCTTTGCCTCAGGTGAAATATAAATAAACAAGGGGCGCTATCGGCAAAGGACAATGTGTACAAAATATTGCAAATATAATCTTCTTAAATAGAATGGGAGAAGAATAAAATCTCTTCCTACTGCTACCTCAATCTGTGGGAGTACCCCTGTCTCCCACTAACTACAGAACTATTATAATACAATCAGAGGATATAAATCTTTAAACAACTTCAGTTTATTATAAAAAATACTCTCATATACATAAAGTGTTCATACACTATTCATTCATACATGCATACTCTCATACACACTCACTGAGAGCCTGCAGGTGACCCACTAAAAATAATGGGGAAAAAGGTCAAAAAGATGAAAAAGATATAACCAATATTTGCATCTATAAGACTACTGTTCCATACAGATTTATGTAGATCTTCCCAATATAAAAAAAAAAATCATAAAAAATAGTCCCATCCAGAGAGGACACACAATGTGGTATATATCTGGGATAAATTGATCTGCATTGGGGCGCCCCATAGATCGATTGGAATTGCTGCATAAATCCCAAATTCTGGATGCGAACCAGCGGAGTGTAATAGAATATCGGCAGAGATGCATGGAAGTGACGTCGCTTCTCAAGGAAGTAAGCCAAGGTAGTCCGGAGACACAGCCGTGGATGCTGGCGAGCGGCGTGTGGAGGAGCCTGGATTACACCTGTAAGTGTATCACCTTCACGGAGGACTCAGATTGTGGGGACCCGGAGGTGGATAGTTAGTGAGTAATTTTGGAAACAGTGCCCGGCATTCTGTTATGAGCGGGGGTGCGCTACGCTCCTATTCTCATATGCAATAGCGTGAGACTATATACCTATACACTGTGTGTCCTCTCTGGATGGGACTATTTTTTTTTTTTTTTTTGGGAAGATCTACATAAATCTGTATGGAACAGTAGTGTTATAGATGCAAATATTGGTTATATCTTTTTCATCTTTTTGACCGTTTCCCCCATTATTTTTTGTGGGTCACCAGCAGGCTCTCAGTGTGTGTATGAGAGTATGCATATATGATTGAATAGTGTATGAACACTTTATGTATATGAGAGTATTTTTATAATTAACTGAAGTTGTTTAAAGTTTATATCCAGCACTCCTCTGATTTTATTATAATAACCCTCCTTTGCCTGTTTTGAGTGCTAGTTGTGTAATGTTGTCCAGTTTCTGGAGCTCTGCACATCCATGCAGATAAATCATTCGTGTACAGCCTCTGTATGAAAGCGCTGCCATGTCTCCCGCTGTACAAATTGAATGTAAGTATACCTGTGGCTAGCTGAATTCATTGCTTCAATCTGTATTTAAAATCTTTTAGATTAGAATTAGTAGATAATTGCATCTGTTTTGCATTCAAGGCATGTATTTAGCCCCAGAGGGGTTTTGCATGCCTCTGTTGGTTTTCATTTCAGGTGCAGCCTTGAGCTCTGTCATTTGTCTTTCTGCTTTAAGTGTGTGGGGTGGTGGTTTAAGATTAGGTGTTGGTGTGTGTGTGTGGTAGGGTTAGGCACCGGCAGGATGGTGGTGGTGGTTAGCGTTAGGCTTTGTCGGGGGGGGGGGGGGGGGTTAAGCCTTGCCTGGGGGGTGGGGGGGGGGGGTTAGGAGGGCTCTATGTGAGAGTAGCATTAGGTTTAGCTGTAGTAAAATATTGGTAACATTTATTTCATCAGAATTACCACTGTAAAATAGTAGAATATTGGTAATGGGCAGCACGGTGGCGTAGTGGTTAGCTCTCTCGCCTTGCAGCACTGGGTCCCTGGTTCGAATCCCAGCCAGGGCACTATCTGCAAAGAGTTTGTATGTTCTCTCCGTGTCTGCGTGGGTTTCCTCCGGGCACTCCGGTTTCCTCCCACATTCCAAAAAACATATGGATAAGTTAATTGGCTCCCCCTAGAATTGGCCCTAGACTACAGTACTTACACTACATAATATAGACATATGGCAATTGTAGGGATTAGATTGTGAGCTCCTTTGAGGGACAGTTAGTGACAAGACAATATATATATGTACACTGTACAGCGCTGCGTAATATGTCAGCGCTATATAAATACTAAATAATAATAATAATAAAAAATGTTACCAATATTCTACTATCGGCTATTTCCAGGAGCCCAAATCTCTTTGCACCTTTATTTCACATATGCGTTGTGTGTACCTTTAGAGCTCATTGCAAAGGATTAGTAAACCAGCCCCTTAATGAATCACAACATCCACCACAGACACAGTCCTATCATAACAGTACTGACAGTCTACTGACAAGAATAAAACACATCCACAGTGGATAGTAAAAACCAGTAAATAATGCATAAAAAGCAAAGATTAATGAATCCCCAAAGGTATAGTTATAGTCATTATCTCTCTTAAACAGTTAAGAGTGTTGGGAGGTAGTGAGACAGATTGTTGCAACCTGTGGTGAAGACATGTTTGACAAACGCCTACCCACCAAACATTCTCACTGCGTGGTTCCAGGGATCTTCCTAAATTCCCCCAGCTGAACTAACATAATAAGGACCGTCTCACACAACACCAGAGAAAAAACATGCTGGAGAAATTGGATAAAACTAAACAAAAGAGCAATGATTTTGCAGTGTTTGCACATAGATAAGACAGGCTGTATAATAACAGCAAACACATTGCCAAGCAAATCCCGCACTGATTGCCTCAGATGTGCCTTGTTTTATATGGGACTACACTGCTAACGGAAAAAGCTGCTTTTTGGTTTCTATTAAAATCGACAGCAGCAAGTGGAAATGAACATCTGAGCCTCCGGAGGAAACTGGAAATTGAACATTAATAGTTCCATAGGCTGAAAGCACAACTGTGAACAATTTAGAGCTACATAGGCAGCACTTGGTCAATGTGGTCACCAAGAAAACCATTTGTAAGCCCAGTTGGATAACTACTAACAGACGGCATGGAAAGCTGGGATCAGGCAGGGGAACATCAAGCAATACTCTCTGAGAAATACATACAAGAAACTTCTCCATTAAGGAAAACAAGGGATTTTGGATACATTTCATATTTGCATGTCAGACCAACATCTGATTGTCCCCAATAATTGCATGTTTAAGGCATCCTTTTACACTTACAATGTTGCATTGCTTCCACCTAACGCACATCATCGCCATGGTCATCAAAGTCAATGGAGCATGACTCACTTACTGTGATGCAGTGCAATGCAGCGGAAGTGCTCCTGCAGTGGGTTAAAGCCTGCAGCCCGCACCGTGCACGGCAGCGGAAGCAATGAAAGTCAATTGTAATATGCACATTTTTTATTTTTTAACGCTTTAGCTGTGCACATGCGTAGATGTAGATTTTCAGATGACATATTTCCTGTCCAGCAGCATACATGTGATTAAAGAGTGAGACTTCTTGAAGGCAAATTGCACCACATCAAGTGTAAGAGCACCCTAAAGTATTTTTGTAGTTATATATTGATTATTATAAAATGCTTCATAACAGCTGCATTGTTGAAATGCAGGTGTATTACAATACTTTTTCTTCTACTGGGACAGCTCATAGGGCAGCATTGAAGTCTACACAGCACATCCACTCCTGCAGCTGTTGTTCTGTTCTGCTCCCACCGGTGATTCAGAAGTTGTCGCAGGACATTTAGCTCACTCACTCGCTCAGTAGCCAGCCTGTTATATTCCAATCCTGCCCCAGCCACCACCTCACCATATCAGTACAGGTGACAGAGTCACCTGATGCAAGCAATATGAGCTTGGAATGGCAATATGAATAAGAAGAGCCTCACTTCTCCATCTGCATACATACAATAAGCTAATTAAACTCTGTTTTATAGTCCTTGAACTGACCTGATAAGAGCAGGGTAGATATAGGCATTTTGCTTCACATAACCAGATACTGACTGCATCATCAAGGTAAATCCTGCATGTTAACCAACAGCAGTAATGGCTTTCCTCACAAAAGAATTATATAAACACAAATAGAAATGGCAATTTCTGGACAAGGTCTGGGAGCTACAATCGGGAAGAGGGCTTCTCTGAACTATGTTGTTACCTTAAACTTGCTGGAGTGGTAGTGTATCCCACACTTGCTGGAGTAGTAGTGTATCTCACATTTGCTGGAGTGGTAGTGTATACAACACTTGCTGGAGTGGTAGTGTATCCTATACTTGCTGTCGTGGTAGTGTATCCCACACTAGCTGGAATGGTAGTGTATCCCATGCTTGCTGTAGTGTTAGTGTATCCCACGCTTGCTGTAGTGTTAGTGTATCCCACGCTTTCTGGAGTGGTAGTGTATCTTACACTTGCTGAAGTGGTAGTGTATCCCAAGCTTGCTGGAGTGGTAGTGTATCCCACGCTTGCTGGAGTGGTAGTGTATCTCACACTAGCTGAAGTGGTAGTGTATCCCACATTAGCTGGAGAATTAGTGTATCCCATGCTTGCTGGAGTTGTAGTGCATCCCGCACTAGCTGGAGTGGTAGTGTATCCCATGCTTGCTGGAGTGGTAGTGTATCCCGCACTAGATTAAGTGGTAGTGTATCCCACACTTGCTGAAGTGATAGTGTATTCCACGCTTGCTGAAGTGGTAGTGTATTCCACGCTTGCTGAAGTGGTAGTGTACCCCACACTTGCTGTAGTGGTAGTGTATCCTACACTTGCTGGAGTGGTAGTGTATCTAACACTTGCTGGAGTGGTAGCGTATCCCACGCTTGCTAGAGTGGTAATGTATCTCACGCTTGCTGGACTGGTAGTGTATCAATATAGTGAAGTTAAGCTGTACTGCTACAGGCCGGCTGCAGCGTTTGATGTACACTGAAGTGGTTTCGTGCCATTCTGTTGGATGATCATGAATCATACCTGTCGGGTTTGTCTGTTGTGGTAAAGCAGTGGACAAAACCAGATGCATTAAATTGAACATGTGAATGGGCCCATAGAAACGTATGAAGCATTTCCATATGACTTTTAGTGGGGCCTAATGGAGGCTGCTGACTATAACAGATATTATTTTTATTATTATGGCTCTGATTTACTAAACAGCAGCAGGATTGCCATGTAGGCAGTGTACAGCAATTTTACCTGTACTAACACTGGCGGGGCACTGCTCCAGTTAATAGCTCAACGTGCATTTCCAGGATAACGTGTGCATTGCTATGATACTGCATTGCCGTAGCAATGATTGTGACACGTGGTGCTAATGGGTTAATGGCCGGTGCTGCCCCTGGGGTTAGTACTTGTTAAATTGCCTGTTTGGTGAATCAGGGCCTGTGAGAGCCATGTGTGGGGTCCTTTAGAATAAAGCGAAACCTTTTTACTGATAATTTATACCTTTATGTGTTTGTGATACGTTTTATGACATAAAAAAAAATAAAAGTTTGAAACTGAACCTTCATATGCCAGTTATTTCCTGGAATGATTCCTTGAAAAACTCAGCCAATAAATATAAATAGCTACATTCCAATCAGCAAATCTTAAGCTTTGGCACCCACAGCAGATGGTAAATGGCAGCAAGTGGCACCCTGACGTACCATGGAGTTCTCATGTCCTGACAGATTCAGACCCTTCCTGAATAGATACAGCTGCACAATAAAGCTGATTATGTAGTAAACAATACTTGTATGAGGCACAAGCCATCATTTTAGGAGAACGGCATTAATAGCACCAGGAGTCAGGCAGGTTGGGACTTGGAATCCTCCTTTGATTCTAAGTCCTGTTTACTTCTGCTAATATTCCAGAGGATTAACCAATATTCTCCTTTGGTGCTTCAGCCAGTATACTATAGTATAATATAGGAGAAATCATCTCATATGCAAGAGATAGTGGAGGTACAGTTGCATGAAAAGGAAGAAGCGGTGAGGTAAAAAAAAGCACCTTGGAAAAAAACACAGACAGCAGTAGCCCAATAACGCAATATGTCACTTGTATTTGAAAAAGTGTAAGAAAGAGAAATATACTCACAAAGGTGGGTTGCAGCAAGGGACTACCAACCACATGAAGCAGATGGAGAACTATGACCCTTCTCCCCTCCACTGAAGCTGGATAGGAATGTTCGCACTCTTGAAAAAGATAACAGGTACGAAAGGTGGCAGAGGCACTACAGTCCAAAATCCCCCTCCCCCCCCCCCCCTAGATCACGAAGGGTTTGTTTCCTTTAGGGTACTGCGTTCACATCCGAATCATACATAGAACCCGTGCTGATGCAAATTTGCATGCAATTCCCTATAGGGAACCACAAGCGATGCAAAATTTTGCTGCGTGCCAATTGCAATAGGCTGGGATTCCATGTCCGAATTTACATGCAGGGAAGAGCACAAGCTGTTTTAGCAGCTCCCAAATCTTACGTCAGGTGTTTTTTTCATACAAACTGCTTATGCACCCTTTTCTTGCTGGCAGCAGCCTTCACCATTTGTGACACGGGGTGATAGGTAGCAGGTTGCTTAGCCTTCTGGGACAGGTGGGGTGCAAGCTAGTTTGATACAAACTCTACACAGGACAAGTCTAATACTTGCCCTGAAACACACTCTGTATAAGCAAGACTTTAACCAGCCCCAATTCACATTACCTCTGTAGCCCAGCACACTCCTTACATGTGTGCTTTCCAGATCAGGGTTGCTCTCAGACAGACCTGATTAGCCATTAAAGGCCCATACACACGTCGGATTTGCGCGAACGACGGGTCGTTTGAACGTTCCGTCGTTCGCACGTTTCCGCATGAAATCCAGCGTGTGTACAGACTATCGTTCGGGAGATAAGACTGGTTACCAACGATCCGCCGGGCGGATCGCTGGTAACCAGTCTTATCTCCCGAACGATAGTCTGTACACACGCCGGATTTCATGCGGAAACGTGCGAACGACGGAACGTTCAAACGACCCGTCGTTCGCGCAAATCCGACGTGTGTATGGGCCTTAAAGGCCTTATATTCTCCACCTGACCACCTTTTCCTCACCTGGCTTTTTTTTTTTTGAAGGACTCGACAACCAGAGTAGATCTAGCATGGCAGTGCAGGTGTGTGTGTGTGAGCAAATTTATAGATTACTCTCTGAAAAACGGAAGACAGACTAAGAGCCTGTACACACTGCTGCGCTTGCGCTGCGTTTTTAAAATCGCAATGCCTTCATGAAAATAGAAAAATAGCATTGCACCAATGTGTACAGGTCGTCACGATTTTCATGATTTTCATGAAGATGAAAAGACCTTGCGATTAAACGCATGTCATTTTAAAAGCGCAGCAGTGTGTACAGGCCCAAAAAATGTTTGGAAAGTTGCACAGTTCTAGAAGTCACTGGTCACATAAAGGGCTCCAAATAATTTGTGTTTAGTTAATACAGTTATATAATAATGGGGTAACCGCAAGAGTTATCTATTAATTTAGCAGAAGCTTTTAAAGTGAAGAATCACAGTATCTCTAATGACCTGTGGAGATGAGAAACTCTCTGGAGTGTGCACTGGGAGGTAAAGGTTAAGGTCATTAACTGGTGCTAACAAGTTTAGGATGTTGCAGAACTATTTTCTTGGACGTCCATCAAAGGAAGGATAGAATGTTCCTGGGGGATGGGGAGGAAGAGGAAAGGCAGCTATGTATTTAACAGATGATCTTTCTTTCTGTACCCACTCTTCTCCCAGCCTTGCTAAGCCTGCTTCTGTCCTTCCTAGCCCTGTGCATCACACCCAGGCACCAGACGTAAAAGCCTGGACTCATGAATACAGGCTGGCAGCGGATCTGAAAAGTGATCATCTGCAGAGAGGGTTCATTACCCTTCCTGTTGATCTCTCCTCTGAGGACACTCAGCATAATTAAACCAGGACATTTTTCATCCCCGTTGACACCTAAGTCAGTCTCATCCAGTTCTTTATCAGTGCGGGCTACAGACTACCGTAACAGAAGCAGATACTAAAATTGCATAAAAGAATGTGCAATAGATGCAATACATTTATGGCATGCAAAATACATTCACTTATCCTAAGTGACATTTTATAGTGAGTTTTGCTACTCTGGGTGCAACTTCAGAGTGACTACCCCCCGAGATGGATTGAGATGTAATGGGGCCCTAGGATAGGTAGTAGATTTGGAGCCCCACTGCATCCCCTATTGCTACACCACTGGCAACATCCAGAGGTAAGTAGGGGTGTGGAGTAGAGCAATCTCCCACACAGACATTTTATTTACTCCGCTGGGATCCTCAGGTAGGTTCATCTCAGCCTTCTGCTCATCCCACTGTGGGTATCATCGATGCCATAGCTGCAGAGCCATGTGGCCCAGCACAAGTTACATTGCCCCCCTCCCCAGCACAGTATGTATAATAATCACCTGACAAACACCACCAAAACTGTCTTTCCTAGGACAGGCACTGCATGACAAAGATGTAAGCAAGATGAAGCACCACGGTTCCTGGCTGCAATAGCGCCCTCTATACTGCTGCTGCGGGCAGGAACATGAAGAAGCAGACGCAAGGCCAGACCTGTCGGGCCTGTCACCGAAAATGAAAGTAGCTAGCGGCAGGGGACAGGAGGATCGGAGCGAGTCTGCGTGGGCATGGGACAGCTGCAGGGGGCTGGTAGAAGCCCCAGGTGAGTAAAACTAATTTTTTACAGTCTTAAGTGTCCCTTTAACAACAAAAATATGTTTAGAAAAAACAGCATTGTGTATTTTGTACATGAAGTCAACTTTGTTTCTGTCTCTGAAACATTGTTTGTAAGTAGGGGGCTGTATTGTATGTAGTCCACAGCAGTGGTGTCCCTGGTTGTAGGTGAACCAAAGACCAAGGTTAAATTAACCGTAAGGCATTCGGGAGCCAATACCACAGTTGACAGCCAGGTTGTACCTAAAATGCATTATGTTCTCTCTCTTTTTAACTGTATTTAAATGTACGGTATACACTTATAATCATTGTGGCCTGAAAGGTTTCTTAAAGGACCACTATCGCGGAAATCGTAAACTTTAAAGAACATGCAAACATATACAAATAAGAAGTACATTTCTCCCACAGTAAAATGAGCTATGAATTACTTTTCTCCTATGTTGCTGTCACTTACAGTAGGTAGTAGAAATCTGACAGAAGTGACAGGTTTTGGACCAACTCATCTCCTCATGGGGGATTCTCAGGGTTTGCCTTATTTTCAAAATCTTTTAGCTGAATCGCAGTTGCTCTGTCCAACTGCCAAAAAAGTGTGCAGTGAGCAGGAAAGCTGGCTAGCAGATTTGTTTAAAATTTTTCAGGGAGTGTCTTTATAAAGAATAAAGGCCATGCTGAGAATCCTCCATGAGGAGAAGGGCTAGTCTAAAACCTGTCGGTTCTGTCAGATTTCTACTACCTACTACAAGTGACAGCAACATTTTAATCTGGGAGAAATGTACTTCCTATTGGTATATTTTTACAAGTACTTACAATTTTCCAATTTTTGCGATAGTGGTCCTTTAAGAGATCTTGTCAGGTGACTGTTTTTCACTGTACAAATTCTGTTCGGCTCCTGGCTAACCAATGGTTTGTTTGTTTCTTTTTACTTGAGAGAGAATAGAGGAGGAAGACTGCTGCCCCAGTGTTCACTGAAAAACAATTTGCTGTTGTTCAGTAGTGATGCAACACAAGGAATCACTAACAACCTTGTCAGTGGTGTCAGGGGATGCCTGCACACACGCTACATTTTTAACTGTACGTAAAAAAATATTATTTTGGTGGAGGCGGTGTAGTGTAGGTTCTTGTATTATGGAGATACTCTGTTATCCCGATATTCAGCACTTATTAAGTCTGTAACATGAAGCTGGCATAAAGATAATGTACAGTATATGCTTCTGAACAAACACACATTGGTAACCTATCTATCCTTCGTTTACCAATATGACCAATAAAGAAAATACAAAGGTTACACTAGTTATTTTTAGAGTATTACTTGATGTACAGTGGGATGCGAAAGTTTGGACAACCTTGTTAATTGTCATGATTTTCCTGTATAAATTGTTGGTTGTTACGATAAAAAAATGTCAGTAAAATATATCATATAGGAGACACACACAGTGATATTTGAGAAGTGAAATTAAGTTTAAGTTAAGTTTGCATTTACAAAAAGGTGTGCAATAGTTGATTAAATAAAATTAGGCAGGTGCATAAATTTGGGAACTGTTGTCATTTTATTGATTTTAAAACCTTTAGAACTATTTATTGGAACTCAAATTGGCTTGGTAAGCTCAGTGACCCCTGACCTACATACACAGGTGAATCCAATTATGAGAAAGCGCATTTAAGGGGGTCAGTTGTAAGTTTCCCCCCTCTTTTCATTTTCTCTGAAGAGTAGCAACATGGAGGTCTCAAAACAACTCTCAAATGACCTGAAGACAAAGATTGTTCACCATCATGGTTTAGGGGAAGGATACAGAAAGCTGTCTCCAAGATTTCAAGTGTCTGTTTCCACAGTTAGGACCATATTGAGGAGACGGAAGACCACAGGCTCAGTTCAAGTTAAGGCTCGAAGTGGCAGACCAAGAAAAATCTTGGATGTGATGCAGAGGAAGCCTTTTCTCTGCCCAAAGCACAAACAAATCCGCTTGAGGTATGCTAAAGCACATTTGGACAAACCAACTTCATTTTGGAATAAGGTGCTGTGGACTGATGGAACTAAAATTGAGTTACTTGGGCATAACAAGGGGCATTATGCTAGAGGAAAAACAACACAGCATTCCAAGAAAAAAACCTGCTACCTACAGTAAAATATGGTGGTGGTTCCATCATGCTGTTGGGCTGTGTGGCCAGTGCAGGGACTGGGAATCTTGTCAAAGTTGAGGGACGCATGGATTCCACTCAGTATCAGCAGATTCTGGAGACCCATGTCCAGGTATCACTGACAAAGCTGAAGCTGCACCGGGGCTGGATCTTTCAACAAGACAATGACCCTAAACACTGTTTAAAATCCAATAAGGCATTCATGCAGAATAACAAGTACACATTGTTCTGGAATGGCCATCTTAGTCCCCAGGCCTGAATATAATTAAAAATCTGTGGTGTGAATTAAAGAGAGCTGTCCATGCTTGGAAGCCATCAAACCCGAATGAGGAATGGTCCATAGCTTCAACCAGCATCCAGACTATCATTGGAACCTACAGGAAGCATTTAGAGGCTGTAATTTCTGCAAAAGGAGGATCTACTAAATATTGATTTCATTTCTTTTTTGTAGTGCCCAAATGTATGCAGCTGCCTAATTCTTTTTGAACAATTATTGCACACTTTCTGTAAATCCAATAAGCTTCATTTCACTTCTCAAATATCACTGTGTGTGTCTCCTATAGGATATATTTAACTGACATTTTCTACCGTAACAACCAACGATTTATACAGGAAAATCATGACGATTAACAAGGTTGCCCAAACTTTTGCATCCCACAGTATATAGCACCAGCAGTGCTGTATAATATAAAACACATACATTTGAAATTCGGCGCTGGTAGCCTTAGGCGCAGGATACAGCCGGTATATGGCCGATCCTGCTTCTGCACAAGTCTGGGCCGTGTTAATTACTATTCCCCCTCCAGGCCGCCATGGATGGTGGGGAATGATATAATTCGGCTTCC
Organism: Hyperolius riggenbachi; assembly: GCF_040937935.1. NCBI lineage: Eukaryota > Metazoa > Chordata > Amphibia > Anura > Hyperoliidae > Hyperolius > Hyperolius riggenbachi. The sequence goes on along the minus strand of NC_090655.1, from coordinate 132,744,482 downwards.
AGCTATTGCTGGAGGCCGAATTATTGTGTTTTTTAAGCAACTTCAGCTCCATCTTCTGACGGCGCTGACGTTACTCATTGAGCGCCGCTGTAGATGCGATTCCCATTATAGTCTATGGTGACGCTGAAAAGCACTGCTCCGATATAAAACATGTAGTATACACAGTTACAGAAGCAATAAGGGCATATATGGGTCATATTGGCACCTCAACGGCATTGTACTACAACAACAACGACAAATAACATTTGTAAAGCGCTTTTCTCCCGTGGGACTCAAAGCGCATAAGCATGGCTCCGACCATCGTGGTACAAAGGAAGAATTTTATAAATCTGGAAATGCCAGGCTAAACAGGTGGCTTTTCAGTCTGGATTTGAATAGCTCCAGGGATGGTGCTGTCTTTACTGGGTGTGGTAGGGAGTTCCAAAGAGTAGGGGCAGCATGACAGAAGGCTCTGTCTCCAGATTTTTTGAGGTGCACTCTGGGAGTGACCAAGTTAATAGAACTTGCTGATCTGAGGTTGTGAGAGGTGTGGTGCAGCTTCAGCAAGTCCTTCATGTATCCAGGGCCCAGATTGTGCAGGGATTTGAATGTCAGCAGTCCAATCTTGAAGAGTATTCTCCATTCTACTGGTAGCCAGTGCAGTGAGCGAAGGATCGGTGTAATGTGACAGTGGCGAGGCTGGTTTGTTAGCAATCTGGCAGCAGCATTCTGCACTAATTGCAGGCGACGCAGTGTACTATAGAGAACTCGTAGTATACACAGTTTCATTAGCAATGATCTGATGCAGCTGAATATATCAGCTAATGCATTGAGCATAGAGGTTCTATTGGCATCTTCCATGGTGCTGTACAACACAGAGACATTCAAGGCTAATGATGGGGCTCAGCTAATACACAATTGAATACATCAGCTAATGGATTACATTAAGAGGTGGAAATGTGTACCCACATTACAGCAGTAATAAAACACACTAGGGGAGTGTGCTCTGCTCTTTTGTGCTCACATTCTATAGGGATAAGAGAGAGAAATAACAGGCAAAGGGGGAAATACGTGTTCACTGATAGTGTGGTGGTCAATGACTGATTAGTGTCCTCCTGGGTAAGATTATATGCTTCTCTGTAATGCTGTGTACACACAATGCAATTTCCCATCTGGTTGACGGGTAATCTATGAGAAGTTGTATCGTGTGTACATGTCCAAGCTGCTCCCAATCGATAATAGGGTCGATTTCTCTAATGCTAACTTCACAAAATCGATCCCGTTATCGATCGGAAGCAGATTGGACATGTCGAAATAATCATCTAATCCCATCAATGGGACGAGAAATGCATTGTGTGTACCCAGCATAAAGGTGAGTTTGAGGTTGTGCAGTGTGTATGCTACCCATTAAAGGACACCTGAAGTGGGAGGGATATGAAAGTTGCCATATTTACTTCAGAGGATCATCAGGACAGCCATGTAATTTGCATTTTTAAAAGGAAATAAATATGGCAGAATGCATAGCCCTCTCACTGCAGGTATCCTTTAAGTATAAAAGTCCTGTTTTTCTTCAGAAACCTAGAAAATAACTTGTGTCGATAAACTGACTTTCAACAGCTTCATTTATGTTTAATTATTTTGTATTTTGTCCCAGAACTAAGCCCTGGAACAAATGTGGTTTAACTTTATGGTTAGGTGAACCTAAAATGACCCTCCGATGTAAATAAATGTCAACTCAGATCAAAGAGCTTTTTGCTTTTCTATGCATCCATTCATGCTAGTGATGTCATCAATACTTCCTTAGGGAAACCAGCAAGTGCTAAGAGCAGGCTGTGTGGCAAACGTGATGTATATAATTGGATTGCAGTGTAATCAATGACATTTGAAGTTGCACAGGAAAAGGTCTTTGTGTGATAAACAAGACCTCTGCAGATGTGAGACAGTGGGGTTCTCAGACCTGTTTCCTAGCTGCTCTGTGCTCTGACATTTGTGTACTGCTACATGCTTGGCTACCTGCCTGCCTCCTGTTCAGATCTATACAAGGCAACATACTCAGCTGCAGCAAGGTTGACACCCAATAGCCAAGATGGGTTTTAGAATCAGCACACTGATTAGGGCTCTGTTTAGTAAAAAGGTCAAAACACTATATAGCGCCAACATCTTCTATAGGACTGTACATAGTACAAAACAAATAGTGGGGAGCATAGATACATGAGATGTTCAAAGCTCTGTACAATCAGGACATCCAGCAATACAAATACAGACATTGTTGAGAGGTTTGAGACATCACAAATACTGGTGCATGTTCATAGGATTAATTACATCAGAATAAGAAACACTAGGAGGAGGTCCCTGCCCTTGCGAGCATACAATCTAGAGGGTAGTGGGTTGCCTAGTTATTAATTTGCTGCGGGATATTTTTTTCCATGATTCAACAAAGATAAAGTAGCAATTGTATATAATAAAATCCCTGGTATCTGCATCCATGTGTCCGTGTGTGTTGTCCTACTGCGCATGTGCAGGGGCTGCGGCCGGGGTGCATGCGCAGTATGGCAGAGAGGGAGTGGGCAGCCTAAAAGGGAGGCATAACCTAGTGCCCATTAATGTAATGGCTAGTAATTTATAAATATTTTCTTTTGTTACCCCATTTTTAATAATAATAATATATATATATATATATATATATATATATATATATATATATATATATTAGTTTATTTAAGGTCCATTGTAGAATCTGTTAAAAAATATTGAGCAGTGCAGGCCAGGGCTGGTGTTATATCTGCAGATTTTTGAAGTTGAAGCATCCTGGACGCTCCTAGTTGCTGGGGCATAAGGGCAGTTCATCAAAGGACTGCGTCTCGCTGGCTTAAGGCCATTGTTCTTGACGGGTGTCTGTAAATCTCATAGAACACAACTTTTCTCTGTACTTTGTTATTAATAACTGAATCAGTTTTATTTTGCTTTACCAGAGCTACAATCAGAAAATGCAATGCTTGTTAACTGACATTTATGGATGCTGCACATTACAATAACACAGAAGTCATCAGTAAAGTAGCTAAATTCAGAATATCAAAGAACACCTCTGATTGGTTGATATTGTAGGTAGTTTGATTTCTCCTTTCCACCAGTTTTTATAAACGAGTTCAAACTACGTCCTGCAGATACACGCTGGTCTATAGACACAACCATTCCATCAAATGTAAAGTATGGTTGCCAAACAACTGACTGTAAGGTAGGATTTTCAATAACTGTGTTTTATATAATATTAAAATGGGAAATTAACCAGGCTCCCAATCACAACCCTGTTTCTATAGGTTACCCAGAAATTCTGTGTTGTAGAAGCCACCCAGCTAGTGAAGAAAATAGGCACATGCTGCTACAGCAGAATACGCAGTGCAAACACACAACTAGCGGACAGAACTGAGCTGTGAATGGATTAGTCTACTATGCAATTCTAAATATTACTTTCTGTCAGCCAGTGGCTTAGCTAAGGAGCTATGGGCCCCAGGATCAGCTGTTTTCGGCTTGCGGCTCTGAAAGCCGAGCGCCAAAACTGGGCGCCCCATAGCAGCAATGCTAAGCTGCGCGGAAATTCATGGCTCTGGCGGCTGCCAGACCCCGAATTACATCTCCCTCCGAGGTGCGACCACTCGGAGGGGGAATAGTATTTAATGCCGCCTCGGAGTTTAGCGGCAGCGGGGAGAGCCGTCATTTGGCTCTCACCGCGCCGAACTGAGCGGCGCCGAAATGATACCCATGGGCCCCAGTGCAAGTTTTCTATTGGGTCCCCCAAAGCACTGCATACATAACAATCGATAAAGCGCCACAAAACCTGCCAAGGGCACCCACAGTGTCAGATGTGCAAGAAGAGGGTGGGAAACAGTTTATTAATGCTTACTGCTATTTAAAGCATCTAAATAAGTGATTATTACCAACACAGGACCAATAAAGAGCTAATACTGTGTTTGATGGTGAGCTCTTTGGGGCCCCTCTGGCCCAAGGGCCCCGATGCAGTTGCCACCTTTGCACCCCCTATTGCTACGCCACTGCTGTCAGCTGTTTCTTTTGGTAATGGCAATACATGTTTTTATTTCTTAATCTGCAGGCCTGTTGCAATGTTTGGAATTGGAAACAATCATTCAAGAACATTTCAGGCATCTTTTCCAAGTTTGTAGACATGACCCTCAATGAACACCAACAACCTATTAGGCATGCTGGCCATCCATGTCTCAGTGCTACGGTTATCTACCACTGCAGCTCTCTCATCCACCCTCCTCTTTGCACACTGCACGCGTTTCAGATTCAGATTCCGCTTTTTAATCTGTTTTTACTTCCGATTCAGATTCAGATTTGCAGTTTGCTCCTTGCACACTGCAAATCTGAATCTGAATCGGAGGTAAAAACTGATTAAAAAGCGGAATCTGAATCTGAAACGCGTGCAGTGTGCAAGAGGCCGAACACATTGCTCACCTGTTTGTATAAGGAAAGGCTGTCATAAGCAATCATAAAAAGTCATTTCTTGTGACTATTACTTTAAAGGAATACTATCGATTCAAACAACTTTTTTTTAATACTCTATTTTAGGATACACATTACCACTAGTGGAACTTTATTTGTTCACCCAGCTCTCTCTAGCTCTCTCCCTGCTTAAAAATCATCCTTCATTCCTCACACAGCTCACAAATATACTTCACTGTGTCACAGCATGCAGGAGAGTCTGAGGAGGCTGATCTGAGGAGGTAACAGGTAACTAGATGTGCTGTAATATTGCTGAAAGAGGGAAATGTGTATTATGTATACTGTACACTATTCCTGACTGACTGACTGGCTTGTGATGATGATACACTCCAGGCTGCATCTACTTCCTAGGCTGCTGAGCGGGAGAGATGCTCTTTACAAAGGCATTATCAGGTTCTTTATCAGTCAGAGAAAGGAAGACAAGGAACACACATTGCTGAAATCTTTAACCCCTAAGGGCCCTTTTCCACTAGCAAGCGCGATCGCAAGCGCAGGTGATCACCTGCGCTTGCGATCCTGCAGGCTCCTTTTTCCACTGTTGGCGATCTGCTGTACCGACGTTGGGAGTGTAACGCGATTGCGATGAGAATCGCGCAGGACGGCGATCACGTTTCGGCAAAAAACAAATCGCGATCAAAGCGCCGTAGTGGAAAAAGAGCACCGCGATTTACATGTTATCGCGGTGCTCTAGCGAGTAGAAAAAACGGCTGCGATGCGCTTTTTAAATCGGATCTCAGCCAGTGAAAAAGGGCCCTTACCACCATTTGAATAAGATTGTTTCAGCAAAGGGATAATTAAACTATACACTGAGGAGTTGATAGCAACCCCCCAGTGCAGGGATATGGTCTAGCATTTTAAAGAGGAACTCCAGTGAAAATAATGTAATAAAAAAGTGCTTCATTTTTACAATAATTATGTATAAATGATTTAGTCAGTGTTTGCTCATTGTAAAATCTTTCCTCTCCCCGATTTACATTCTGACATTTTTACTGTGGGCAGGTTATGTAGCTGCTGCTAGCTGTTTTGGCTGTTAGAGACAGCTGTAAACAGCTAATTCCTGTCTGTGAACCTTGTTACATTCTAACAAACTGCCAAAAGTACTGTGGTCCCAGAGCTTCTTGTGGGAGGGGTTTCAGCACAAAATCAGTCATACAGTGCCCCTGATGGTCTGTTTGTGAAAAGCAATATATTTCACATGTAAAAAGGGGGTATCAGCTACTGATTGGGATAAAGTTCAATTCTTGGTTAGAGTTTCTCTTTAAAGAAAACCTGGACTGAAAATGAAAAGTCAAAATAAACATACACAAGTCATATTTCCCTCCCGTGTAGTCTACTCCTCAATCTCTTTCTCCTCTCCTGCGTCCTGTTTGTCCACTGTGAACAAGGAAATTCTCCGTCCTCCATTTTAAAAATGGCCATTACCCCATAACAGCTTTCTGGTCAGCACATTGTTAAACTGTAACATTGCCCACTTGAGCCATAGGGAAACATAGACATTACTTGGCACATCAGTCGTCCTCTCAGCTATAACTGACAGCAACTGATAAATAACTGACAGCAACTGATATACTTCAGTTCTGACAAAATGTTGTCAGAACTGGAAGGGATCATTGTCAGAAGAAAATGGTGAGCTTCTGAGAGGAACTGATGGCAAGGTAAATATGTAATGTTCATTTGAAGTTACCTCATGTGTTTATTTTAAATATTTTTATTCAGTACAGGTTCCCTTTAAGAGCCGTCACTTTTGTATCTAAAAACTGATGGAGGATTTTACAGCAGAGAGGCAGAGCTATGTGAGAAAGGAAACTGCTCCTAGTACTTGTGGTAATGTGTGCCCTAACATACAGCATTTAAAAAAAAAATGCTTCAATAGATAGTATTCCTTTAAGTGTGCATTGGCCTTCAGACAACAGAAAATGAACTCCATTTTTTCATTGTTTGCATAGCAAACAGAAGCTTATCTCTTCCTCTAAGTACATCAAAGGAAAAACTCCTGACAGAGGAGAGAGCTGAGTGCAACACAGCTGCTGTTGGTGTGGCCCATGAGAAGACTCCAGGGGACATGGAAAATAAGCATATTAACCATTTCAGGTCCTTTAAATAAAAACAGGATTTTTTTCTTTTTAATGGCATTGTAATCTGTTGGTGCAGAGGAGAAAGTCTGACTGTCATTCCACTTGAATGATACTACAATGCTGGCCAAGACATGAGATACTGTATTTTTTGGACTATAAAACGCTCCTGACCATAAGACGCACCTAGGTTTAGAGGACAAAAACCAGAGGGAAAAAGTATGTACTAAACCTGGTGCATCCATGGTGAAGAGGCAACTTGTGGATTATGCCCCCTTTGTACCTCATGCCTCCTTGTACCTCATGTGTCTCCATGTCCTCCTCTGTCCCCCTTGTATCCGCGTCTGCCCTCCTTGTGTCCTCCTCCTCTATGCCCCTTTGTGTCCTCCTCTGTGCCCTTTTGTGTCCCTGTGTCCTCCATTTGTCCCCGTGTCCTCCTCTGCATGGGCAAAGTACATGAAGTCCCCGACATTGCGGTGGGTTGTAGGTTGGTATTGACAAGCGTTCACAAGTAAGGAACATTTGTACTATAAGACGCAGTGACTTAAAGACCAAAAATACAGTAATTTGTTCCTGTTCATATTATCTAATCTTTATCTAAATTCCAAAGCTTTGTAACTCCATTCATTTCAAGTCTGAACTGAAATGTCCATGCTTAGCCACCTTTTGGCCAAAAGCAAAACACTACTAAAGCTTACTGTTTCATGCAAAGGACATGATCGAGGAACTGAGTTCTTCACATGAAACCTCACTAGTGCAACCCTAGTTTTCACCCACGCTTTCTTGTCAAGGTGAAGAACTATTATCTCTGTCAGGCTGGTTTTGCGGTTTGTGCCCCTCTAGATACCCTATACTTCTTGTTACCAGTGGCAGGAACTGAGCAAATGTCCCAATGCATTATGCCAATAGTGAAAGCATTAACTATACATTTTTTACTGCTGTCTGTGTTACTGGTGGGGAGAATTTCTCGCTTTTAGATCTTGACGCCAACAGTCTATGAAAAACAAAGTGAGGGGAAATAATCCTCCAATCAGGATTTAGAAATAACAAACTGACAGTGTACTGAAGAAGCAGTGGCGTAGCTACAAACCTCTGGGCCCCGATGCGGAATCTGGATGTGGGCCCCCCCCCCCCCCCGGCAACAACAGCCCCCCCTCCCCCGACAACACCCGACGGATGCACACATATCAAAATCCCTATAGCCAGCTATAGGTACCCCCAGTATAGGTAGTCAGGCATAGGTAAGCCAGTATAGTTGCCCCCGGTATAGGTGAGATAGGCAGGCGCCGCCGGTATAAGTTAGATAGATAGGTGCCCCCAGTACAGGTTAGCTAGGTGGGTGCCTCTAATATAGGTAGCCAGAATAGTTGCCCCCAGCGTAGGTTAGATAGGTAGGTGCCCCCAGTATAGGTTAGTTAGGTAGGTGCCTCCAATATAGGTAGCCAGTTTAGTTGCCACCTGTATAGGCTAGCTAGGTGCCCCCAATACAGGTTAGATAAGTAAGTGCCCCCAGTATAGGTTATATAGGTAGGTGCCCCCAGTATAAATTAGATTAGGTCGGTGCCCCCTAGTATAGGTTAGATTAGGTAGCTGCCCCCCAGTATAGGTTAGATTAGGTAGCTGCCCCCCAGGATAGATTAGGTAGCTGCCCCCAGGATAATTAGGTAGGTGCCCCCCAGTATAGGTTAGATGAGGTAGCTGCCCCCCAGGATAGATTAGGTAGCTTCCCCCCAGGATAGATTAGGTAGCTGCCCCCCAGGATAGATTGGGTAGCTGCCCCCCAGGATAGATTAGATAGCTGCCCCCCAGGATTAGGTTAGAATAGGTAGGTGCCCCCCAGGATAGATTAGGTAGCTGCCCCCCAGGATTAGGTTAGATTAGGTAGCTGCCCCCCAGGATAGATTAGGTAGCTGCCCCCAGGATAGATTAGGTAGGTGCCTCCCAGTATAGGTTAGATTAGGTAGCTGCCCCCCAGAATAGATTAGGTAGCTGCCCCCAGGATAGATTAGGTAGGTGCCCCCCAGTATAGGTTAGATTAGGTAGCTGCCCCCCAGGATTAGGTTAGATTAGGTAGGTGCCCCCCAGGATAGATTAGGTAGCTGCCCCCAGGATAGATTAGGTAGGTGCCCCCCAGTATAGGTTAGATTAGGTAGCTGCCCCCCAGGATTAGGTTAGATTAGGTAGGTGCCCCCCAGGATTAGGTTAGATTAGGTAGGTGCCCCCCAGGATAGATTAGGTAGCTGCCCCCAGGATAGATTAGGTAGGTGCCCCCCAGTATAGGTTAGATTAGGTAGCTGCCCCCCAGGATTAGGTTAGATTAGGTAGGTGCCCCCCAGGATAGATTAGGTAGCTGCCCCCAAGATAGATTCGGTAGGTGCCCCCCAGTATAGGTTAGATTAGGTAGCTGCCCCCCAGGATTAGGTTAGATTAGGTAGCTGCCCCCAGGATAGATTAGGTAGCTGCCCCCCAGGATAGATTAGGTAGCTGCCCCCCAGGATAGATTAGGTAGCTGCCTGTCCCCATAATGGAGGGGGGGCCGCAGCCGCGGGGAGGGCAGCCCGACCTCTCCCTCCCTTCCTCTCCCCGGGGCCCCCCCTCAGATGCAGAGTAAGCGGCTAACGGAAGCGCTATAGGCAGAACTCACCTCCGTCCCTGGTTCCAATCGCCGCTGATCTCCTCTCTGGCTGGCTCTGCATAGATGCTTACACACGCAGCTTCCTGTTTAGCCGGAAGCTGCGTGTGTAACAACATCTATGCAGAGCCAGCCAGAGAGGAGATCAGCGGCGAGTGGAACGCAGGGAGGTGAGTTCTGCCTATAGCGCTTCCGTTAGCCGCTTACTCTGCATCTGAGGGGGGGGCCCGGGGAGAGGAAGGGAGGAAGAGGTCGGGCTGCCCTCCCCGCGGCTGCGGCTCTCTCCTACCAACGCGAACGGGCGCATGGCCCTGCAAACGGAGATGGGCCCCCCGGGCCCCTCCCCCGCCTCCTCAGGAGCCGGGCCCGGTTGCCAAGGCGACCGCTGCGACCACGGGCCCTACGCCCTTGTGAAGAAGGCATTGTAATGACATAAAGTCATATAGTAGAATGTAATACATTATATAGGATATCCAATTTTTTGACAATCATCCTGGTGGCTGGATAGTGTACTGGTTAAGGGCTCTGCCTCTGACCAGGAAACAATTCTCAGCTCTCCCGTTTCAGTAAGCCAGCACCTATTCAGTGAGGAAACCTTGGACAAAACTCCCTAACACTGCTACTGCCTATAGAGCGCACCCGAGTGGCTGCAGCTCTGGCACTTTGAGTCCGCCAGGAGAAAAACACCATATAAATGTTCTGTGTGTCTGTGGTTTTAGCATCAGAAACATTTCATGTACCTATACATTTCTTTATATCAGTAGGTAACCCCACCCTTCCAGTGATATCTAGCCTAGCTATGAGGTCACACAACCTTCTGCCCCAGAGCACTCTGGGAGACCAGGTGTTGTTCCAAATCACTTTGGAATACACAACTAACAAACATTCCACAGTGATGCAACTGCCAGCAGTAAAGATGTCACCAACTGAGATAAATGTATGAATGAAAACAGGCTGAGGAAAGATTTGACAATGTGCAAACACTGACTAAATTATTTATACTGTAAATGAACCAGTGACCTTAGGTTCTTGGAAAGAAAAAAACAAAAAGACAAAGAGAGACCGGGAGCCCGATCTGGTGTATTATCCGAGAAGCACCAAAAAAGTATAATATTTGTGGAGATATACTCACAATTTACTGGTTGCTATGTTGCAACCAGTCATTGGGCATGTGGGGAAGTACCGTCCCACTCGGCCTTGCTTCTAGTAGTCTAGTAGTTGGTCGCAGCTCCAGAAAAAGATAGCACACAAGGAACACTTCCAGGGGTCCTTTCCCCTAAGATAGGGGTTTAATAACTGAGGTAGAAGGAGTTCGGAGGCGCCCGAGCAAGGAGTCTGTAGCTCTTATATCTTAGACTTCAACTATATAATAATATTGGTAGGCATACCTTGAGGGAGTCACACTCACACGTAAGGTAGTGATGGTAAAGAAAACTTTATCAGGCTTTATTTAATATGGCACAATTTGACAACGCGTTTTGCGGTCGCAGCCGCTTCCTCAGACCAGTAGATGTGCCCTGTGAGACTAGAATCAGATCCAGAGCGCCTTAGAAGTCTGAGTGACCTTAGCCCGTTTAAAAACGGACTAGGTATGTCACCACTGATCCGCCGCTCGCTCGCCGTGCGCGCGCCCTCCTGGCCCCCCGCCGCTTCATTCCCCCAGCTCTCCTGTGTCTCTGCGTCCCTCCCTGCACATGCACACAACAAAAACAGACACACACAGGGACACGGGACGCAGAGACACTTGCATTTTATTAGGTAGAATACTGTAAAATATTAGACATTTTAATCATTAAGGTGCCTTAAGTAAAGCTCCTCTTTAAACTTTCTTTAATTAATTCAATCTTTCCATAAAAGTTTTGGGTAACGTTTCAGTTTAATGCCAGATGGACTTCTTTTCAAAATCACACAAGAGAAGAGTAATTGAAGCTGAGGCTGTAATAAAAGTACTAAATAAATATTTTCAATGACTCATTATTAAATGACAGTATGTTGTCAGAATTTAGGCCAGAACTCTATATGCATGGGGTTTGTATATCCTCCCCATGTTTGCTTGCATTTCCTTTGGGCATTCAAGTTTCTTCCCATATCCCCAAAACATATTAGAAGGTTAACTATTTTATTCCCCTAAAAAAGACCTAGGCTATTGTAGGGATAGTGAACTCTTCTGGAGCCAGTTCATGACAAACACTGTTACTCTCTAAGGCACTGTGGAGAATGTTAAAACGATATAACTGCATGATCATACAGGCGTAGAACACTCTTCTGCTCAATAAGCATAGTAGACATCGTAAGATAATCAATCTCAGGGTCATAAAAATATTTAACCACAAGGGGGCTCTTACACACAAGATTACAAAATCTTTGCCAATATCACAGTGTCAACATTATATACCGACTTAAACAAGAAAAAAACATTTCGCACAAATAGATTAAATACTTGATATTTTAAAATGCAGATGAAAATGTAAACGTGATATATTTATTTTTAATGTGAGGGAATTGAGAAATATGTTTTCTGTTTAAATAATCACACTTTAATTAAACCCTATCTCGAACTTCCTCACTTAACTTCTGCAGTCTGACCTATGTAGCCTCAGTGCAACCACCCACAGGCATGGAATTCACCTGAATATAAATAAAAAACAAATGCTATCCAACATATTTAGCAAAAGTCATTATTAACATGAATACAGATGTGTGACAGGATATAGTACAATGATTATTATAGGATGCACTGCAGACAGCACGTCCTTATAGTGAACACGTTATCTGCATGTCAGAACAGCGGAGCAATGCTGCTTCATATCTATACATATTTTACATAATACCACCTAATGGTCCATAAGTACTTATAAGCCATCCTACTATACAGGATACACAACAACCACCACATGCCCAATAGGGAATAAGCATGTCCTCCCAAAAAAGCAAATATACAGATGATACTAATGCTGATGATTCTATCTATCTATCTATCTATCTATCTATCTATCTATCTATCTATCTATCTATCTTCTACAATATAAAGTGCAACCATCCAACCCACCCAACAAGTGCAGCCACCAGCCTATGCCTCACAGCATGTGCAGCCACCATTTAGCATCCAGTCCCCCACACAACATGAGTGATTGTGGGGGACTGGGTCCCCCCATTACTTTTGCAGCATTCATTACTTCCTTCCCCCATAATAATTCTGGTCACCCTGTGATCCCCCCCCCCCCAAAAAAAAAAAATAAAGACGAAGAGGAATCTGTCCTCCTCTATTGCAACTACCCACTCATATTCACCTCTGTCCTGGTCTTGAGCCATCACATATCATGCAGAAGACAAGGACTGAGATGAGGGAGATTGACCAGCTGCAGCAAAGGAAGACTGATAATAGATAGGTAATATAATCTCTTACCCACCCTGTTTTAAAAGAACAGACAAATGTTTGATTTCATGATGGCAGCCATCTTTTGGTTGAAAGGAGGTAACAGGGAGCATGAGACACAGTTCCAACTGTCCTGTGTCCTGAGCACCTCTCCAAGTTGCTAGGCAACGTGAATAACAACATAGGAAATCCCATCATGCTCTGCACAGCATCAGGGAAAAAATGCCCAGGCTTTTTTCTTTGATGGGTGGAGCTTAGCTAAAAATGCAGCTAAAGACTTCCGGTTCCGGCGCCCGCGCATGAGGAGGTAGAGAAGAGAGCTCCGGCTAGCCGAGCCCCAACAAAGCCACAAAAACCAGCTAACCGCCCGCACTGAAGCCGCTTACCATCTCCGGAGACCCCGGAGACACCAGGCGTGTATCAGCCCCGCTGAATGGAGCGATTTCTCACTCGCTCCGCCATCACCTCCACGAGTGACACAGCTCCCAAAATGGCGGGCGTGAACGGCGCACATAAGACTGCAACAGCCTCCAGACCCGACAAGCATAAGCAGGACCAGAGACCAGCAGAGCCTGAATGGGATTCTGAGGAGGAGAGGACCTCGGCAGAGGGTAAGAGACCTACTGCAGAAATAGACTATAAGAGGCTGGCTGCTGAAATAAGAAGGGTACTCTTGCCAGACATAAATGAGACAATACAAGAAGCCATCACACTCTCACTGAAAAAGATTCATAGGGAGCAGCAGGCGCAGGCTAGAAGGCTAGTAGAAGCTGAAAAAAGAATAAACGAATGTGAGCAAAGTCTTGAAGCTGCAAACGAGCGTATAGAGACTCTTACAAAAGAAAATGCGGAAACTTATGATAGACTGGAGGACCTAGAAAATAGGTCTAGGCGCAGTAATATCCGCATTGTAGGCCTCCCGGAGGATTTCACTCAAGCGCAGCTTCATACTATCTGTGCAACTGAGATTCCAACACAACTAGGCCTGCCAGCCCCAGTGAAGGTGGAAAGGGCACACAGAGTGGGGCCCCTAAAACCCAAGCAGCAAGCGAAACTACCGCGTATGGTCATAGTAAAATACCTTGATTTTGCGGACAAAGCAGCAATTATGACAGCTTACAGAGCCTCACGACAGGACATAGAGATCCAGTCCCATAACATCAAGCTTTTCAATGATTATTCAGCGGAGGTCTCCCGCAAACGACAAGCCTTTACCAAAGTATGCAGTGCACTTTTTGACAAAAAGCTTAAATTTACTTTGGCATATCCTGCTATACTAAGAGTCACCGACTCCAACAGCAAAATGCATACTTTTCATGCTCCAGACCAGGCCTTCTCCTTCCTAAAACGCATAGCCACGCGGAACCAAGATGGAGAGCAGCTTCAAAATGATTGACGCGTCGCCTGATGCCATTATTTCATGCACTGATCGAGAAAATAGCTTAGATATGCACTAGGTCCTAAAATGAAGGAAATAATGTCATAATGCTACTGCTATATGTAAAAGAAATTATATTAGGAGGTTGTTCAGTTTTAAATTCTTTATGATGGCAATAGGGCTCGAGGCTTTCGGATAGTAAGGAGATGAGAGCTCGGGGAAGAAGTGAAGTCAGCTACAACTGTGTTTGGGGATTTAGGGGATTGAGGGATAGGGGAGTGGGATTGAGGGGGGAAGAGAGTACATTCTGGGGTTGTTTAACTTGGTTTCTCCACCTGGTTCAAAAAACAGATTTAATGATGAAAACCACATTCACTACTCTGCAACTTAAAATCCTACTTCTGAGGGACATACTAGTAATATGAAAATACTCTCTTGGAACGTTAGGGGACTCAGATCTCCTAACAAAAGATCCAGAGTACTGAAACACTTAAAGAAACTAGGCACTGACATAGGACTATTGCAGGAAACACACTTGGCCATGGATCAGTTTCAATACATGAGAAAGCACTGGGTAGGAACAGTTCACGGGGGCCCCGCACTGCAGAAGAAAGCAGGAGTATTAATACTAATAGGGAAGCATGTCCAATTTCATACAATCAGTGAAGAATGTGACCCGAAAGGGAGATGGATCAGGCTGGAAATCCAGGTGGCGGACAAAACGTGGGTAATCTATAACATCTATGGGCCAAATGGGGATAACAAAGGGTTTTTTAAAGAAATCTTGCAAAAAATCAATAGTGAGACAACGCGACACCTCATAGTTGCTGGAGACATGAATTCAGTAATAAATGCTAGAGAAGACAGAAATCCCCCTACCCTACATACTAGAAGCTCAGATACCAGACTCCCTCCTCTTCTAGAAGCTACGGGGTTAATAGATGTATGGAAATATTATCATCCCTTTGACAAGCAATACAGTTTCTATTCGCCTTCGTCTAAATTATTCTCACGTATAGACATATTTCTACTCCATGAGACATTTATAGATAAAGTTACGGAAACTACTGTTGAGGACATATTGATATCCGACCACGCTCCAATTACCCTATCACTAACAGACATACTTCCGAAAGCAACATACTCAACTTGGCGGTTTCCGTCACAACTTTATGGTGATGAAACCTTCGAGGCTAACCTTAAAAATTGGTGGCAGGAGTTCTTCTATGATAACAGGCAACATAGAGATTCCCCCTTCTTGCTCTGGGAGACAGCCAAGGCAGTACTCCGGGGCAGAATTACAGCTTATCAAGCCACAAAGAAAAAAACCTTGAAAAAAAACTATCACGAGGTGATGGTCAAAGCGAAAGCAGCTTATCTGCAATTTACTAAGGCCCCCACAGAGGAGAACAGAAAGCTATGGCTCAAAGAAAAACCGATAGCAGATATGTGGTTCAAAGCGAGGGCGGATCTCAATAGGTCTTATATGGAGCTAAAATGGTACAGGCATGGGGAGAAGACAGGCAAAATCCTTGCCAATATGGCAAAAGCGCAGGAAAACAAGAATAGAAAGCCCATCTCACTAAGAGGCCCCCAAGGTCAAATATTAAAAAGCCCCCAAGAAGTTTCAGATATATTCGCCACATACTTTCAAAAAGTTTATTCTAAAAACAGACAGACGGTTGAAGGCCTGGACGATTTCCTCAAACGATTAAATCTCCCGAAGATTAATCAGGATAGTCAGGATCTTCTGAATGCCCCCATTACTGAGCCAGAGGTTCTAAGCACCATTAAGTCCCTAAAAAACTTTAAAGCCCCAGGTCCAGACGGCTATACGGCAGAATTCTTCAAGATATTGAAGGGAGAGATTGTCCAACCTTTAACTGAAGTCTTTAATAAGATCCTAAAAGACAAACAATACCTGCCCACTGGAAGATTGGCCTACGTTAGGCTTATTCATAAAGAAGGTAAGGATCCCATGGATCCGGCCTCTTATAGGCTGATCTCCCTATTAAATCAGGATACAAAAATTTTATCAAAGATCCTTGCAGATAAGACTAGCCACAATACTTCCTTCTTTAATACATCCCAACCAAGTTGGCTTTGTTAAGGGGAGGGCAGCGGTTACAAACATCAGAAGAATGATGGTACTGCTGGAGCATGTCAGGGCATATCCCAAATCCAACAAAAATGCGGCCATACTCTCACTTGATGCTGAAAAAGCGTTTGATAATGTAGAATGGGACTGGCTTGACATGCTCCTGCAGGCTCAGGGGTTTCAGGGGCCCTTCCTAGATGCAATAAGAGCCATATATGCCTCCCCGAAAGCTCAAATCCTGTGGCAGGGATGTATATCCAAGCCCTTTCCCTTGGAAAAGGGGACAAGGCAGGGATGCCCGTTGTCACCCTTACTTTTTAATTTGGCGGTGGAACCCCTGGCTAGACTTCTGAGGAAAAATGTATCGGGGGTAAAACTTGGAGAAAAAGAAATTCAGCAGTGTCTCTTCGCGGACGACATCATCCTATTCCTTTCTGATCCCCTGAAGCAGGTACCTGAGGTTTTCAGCCTGATACAAGAAATAGGATATTGGTCGGGATTCAAGGTGAATAAATCAAAAAGTGTACTTATGCCACTATCCAAATTCGCAAGCTCTAGGGCATGGGAATCGTTAGGCATAAATGTGAACCTCAACAGTATTAGATACTTAGGACTTAACATTACAAGAGACCCAACTCTATTATACAAAACAAATATTACGCCACTAATTAATGATGTCATTGCTCAATTGAAAAGATGGAACCAGCTTCCCCTGGGCCTGGCGGGCAGGGCGGCCTTAGTCAAGATGTTCTCAATGGGCAGACTGCTATACCCACTGCAAACTCTCCCACTACTATTCAAACACAAAGATATACGATATGTGAACTCTGCCATCAGCCAATTTTTGTGGAAAAACAAAAGACCTAGAATAGCCCTACAGAAATTGCAGGCGGGTAAGGAAGTGGGAGGTCTCAATTTACCTGATTTGAGACTATACAATCTGGCCGCCTTGCTACGCCATGTCCAGGACTGGCTGTTCAAAACTAGCAAATTTTCCAACTATGATCTTGAGGCAGAAATGGCCTTGCCTTGGAACCCAGTGGGTCTGCTACATTCAAAGTTCCCTACCATCCCTCCTCGGCTCAAAAATAATATAGTTTTTAAAGACACCATACAAACGTGGAGGGCTGTTGGGAAACTGTTTAAGCTACCCTGCCTGGTCTCCAAATATATGCCACTATGGGGTAACCCCAACTATCCTCCAAGCACTCAACAATCAGTGTTCTACGACTGGGACAGTAAAGGTCTTGCAAGCCTAGGGGGCATGTTTCATCTAGATAGGGGTACTTGGTTATCCCTAGCAGAACTGAGAAATAAGTATGGGATCCCTACAAGGGATTTTCTAGCTTTTTTGCAGATTAAATCTATGGTTACGACTAATGCACAGAACATTTCGAATATAGCCACTCCCAACAGCTTTGATCAGTTATTAGGACCGCAGTCTCCTCTTAGGACTCTCTCAGATATATACAGGGGACTCAAGAGTACAAGCACTAAGAATGCAAAAGATCTGCTATGCAAACCATGGAGAAAGGATCAATTAGGAGAGGGCCTGGCAGACAAACTTCTTCAAGGACACGAAAATTTCAGATCCCTGATAACCTCTGAAGTGTGGAGATCTTCTAACCTGCTCTTGCTTCACAAAGCAAAATATGCCTACAATATAAAATATAGAAGACCTCCTCCGCACTATCATCCGTGGTGTCCAAAGTGTAAGGAACCTGAAGCCAATTTGATACACTGCGTGTGGGACTGCCCCTACATTGACCACTTCTGGGACAAAGTCCTCAGGTATGCCAACTACATGTGTAAAAAGGAGGTATCTAAGCAGAGAGACTTATGTGTCTTTAACTACTTTGAAACCAAAGAACACAATTCGAAGACCATTCCATCCGAACTTTTTCACATAATCCTAATTGTTGCAAAGAAAGTTATATTTCAAAAATGGATCAGCCCACATCCTCCCATTGTTGCAAATGTCAGGGAGGAGCTCCTGAAACTATTTTTACTGGAGAAACTTCATACGCTACAGGAAAAGGAAAAGAGATCCAGCAAATTCTTCAAGAAATGGAGACATTTTATACAGCAAACTTTTTCGCAACAGGAAATAGACTCCTTGATGGAACATTTCAAATATTCAACATGGTACTGTGCTCAGCAACTCTTAGGCACTTTGGGGAAACTACAGATCTCAAGTACTCTGAATGTTTAAACAGTTTATGTCATACAAAGACTTAGCCTATGATATGGGCAAATATAACGTCGAGTCTTGTAGAGTTAGTGAACGGGTGAAACTTAAATAAAAAGGGTGGAGAAACCAAGGGGGGTGTAGAGGGGGGAAGGGGAGGGGGGAGGGAGTGTTTCTAAGGTTTGTCAGCTAAGAGATGTTACATGTTCGAATGAATATTACACTGTCATATCATATATCTCTAATGTAGAACATAAGCATGATTGTGTCGCCTAAGAGTTGGGCATATGGCACACCATGCTAGTATTGTACCTGAAAATTTGAAAATGTTTAATAAAACACTTTGGAAAAAAAAAATGCAGCTAAAAATGATGCTTTGGTAAGAAAAACAAAGTTCTGATGCTGTGAAACTGTTAAAGAAACACCAAGCCTTTTCAGTTCTGCTGAGTAGATTTTTAGTCCGGAGGGACACTTGAAGCCGAGAAGATTTTCCCGGCAACCGGCGATTTTTGAGTGCCGAGCAGTCATTTCCACGATATTGCAACGTTGGTACAGGTGCACTACCACACAAATGTTGCTTAGCAACACGTCACAGCGGATTGGATATTTAAGATCCCCGCCAACTCCTGCGCAAAGTACCGTGAACGCTTGAAGTCTCGTTGGCACCTGGAGTGTAACGTCATCTGACGCCATGCATACCCGCCGGTAGGAAGAGGCGTCGCTGAATGACCGTCATTCAGGGGACGTCGCTGGACCCGTTGGGTGGTGAGTACAGAGCTTAGGTTTGTGTATAAAATGTCAGTGTATATAGTTATGTGCATACAGGGCTGTGTATATAGTCTTAGAGTAGACTATCTACAACATATATGTCAAATGCCGACCTGTGGGCTAAATCTGGCTGTCACAGCTATTAAATTTGGCCCCAAATGGTTTCCCCTCTTTGCATTATGTTTGGCCCACTCTAGACCACCAGGGAAGCTATATTGGAGGTAAAGCCCTAGACGTTGGGAGGATGGTGGCCTGTAGACATTAAGGTTGGCCCGCGACTATTTCCCAGTGTTCAATTTTGGCCCACTTTGCATTAGAGTTTGACACCTCTGATCTACAATGACATATATAATGTTGTGTATATGGGACTATGCATATACTTTTATGTATAAAAAAGCACCAATGTAGTTTGTATTCTCTGGAAGGCTAAATGGTATAATGTTCCTGATCCCTGCAATGTACCTTACAAATATTCTAATTAAAATATGGGTTGTCAGTTAATTTAGAAGTAGTAACCAAATTATGTTTGGGGTGATTTATTTTGTACCGTGTCTGAGAAACAAAAACAAAAAACTAAGAAAAAAAAACAAAGCCTGATATTTCTGTGGAGTAATTTATTTTGTATTTATTTATCCATACAACCAACCAAATACTAGATGCATCCATGGATGGATCCACTAGGGGTGGAGCTTACTGAATAGTGTCATTTTGGCAGGATTTTTACAGTTACAATACATCAGGGCTCCAGCAAAATACAGAACAAACAAAATACAAATTCAGCAAATTGCTGACACTTCTGCATAGAAGATATATAGAAGAATCCATTTTGCAAGTTATTTTTTATCCTGAAATTAAGTATATATTTTTTGTTAAAAAAAAAATCAGAAAAAAATGGTAAAAAGTAAAAAAAAAATAAAAAAAAAATCTATTTATACTGAAAACAACAATCAGAGCATCTGATGTCTGAAACGGGCATATGTTGTAACTGTTTACTGTACATTTAGTACATACAGCTGATGCTAAACTTTGCCTTGTGGTCAAAAACTATCATCAAAAATTTCACAGTGGAAACTATTCTTTTCCTATAACTTTGTCACATGCTTAAATGTTTTACGTGTCCTAACTGACACTGCCAGCATAAATTGTTTCTCCGTTTAAAAGAGGTAACTATCTTTCCATGCATGAAAGGGAACAAAAGAAAACATCTTATTTGCAGAGAGATTCCTTCACAAAGCCAGACTATTCCCAAGTGGAGGACGCTGCCTTTTTGACGTGTTACTTGGAATGTTGGAACCTGGAAACATCACAAAGACTCTGTACATCTAAACCAAGCTAAATAAATATTCACACAAAAAAACCTTCAGAAATTATCTATTGAAATGTATATGAAAATGCTTTATGGGAACTGCAGAATAGAGGATTTTAGCCCAAACGTGATCTGATGCGTCGGCTGACAAATTCACTTTGTGCTACTCTGCAAACAAGACTTGACAACCATTTTCTGCCCCCGCATATATATACACTTTGAACAATTAACGGATGACTAAAATAAACAGCATACTGCCTACACTTAGCACAAGAAACATACTAACAATTGCAGAGTTGGGCTGCTGCTTTGTTAGCACTAGTCTCTTTTCAAAACAAAGCATTGTGGGGGTTTGAACCAGCCTTGAGTTGCCACTGCTCATTATCCCTTGTGAGCCCATAGCTATGCAAATAGTAATGGTTCTTTTATTTTTACAGCTCAGCTAACCAGTGGCAAGCTATACAATCCAGTACAATGGCGGTAGAGTGAGTCCACTGCATTGCAAATTCAATTCGGTGCAAGGAACAAGAGCAGAGAAGACAAAGACTTGGCACCAGGTGGGAGTATTTTTAGACTTAGGTTCCCACATCAAGTCAAAGAGCAGCATGAAACACCATGCTTGAGACATAGCTAAGAGTTCCTCAGCATAAGTTTACTGATATTAGCTTGCATGCAAATTTGCAGGTTAAATATTCACTGAGGGTACTTGTCACTCTTGACTGATACAGCTGAAAAGTTTGCACTCACAATGTTAGCATTATTTATCTGATTTGCTTGGCTAATGAATTAGTGCTGCAATAAACATGATTCTATATCAAGCACAGATACAGAAGGCACAGAGCCATGTCACACATGTGTGCAGCAACCAGCCATAGTAATTAATCACTAACTAGTTCATAGCAATTGCAATTCCATTAAAATGTATTTAAGTCTAGATGGTACTACTAGTGATATGACTAAGTGGTCTGTGGGACATGGACTTTACTTAGCCTATCTTCATAGTTCAATCCCCCTCCTTTCGATGGAATTGCATCCCCCCCCCCCCATGTGTCCCTCTCCACTACCCCTTACATTGCAAGTCTATTTGGCAGGGCTCTCCTCCCCATGTGCTCTTATCCACCACCATAATCAATAGCGTGTCTTCTTTAGTGCCTGTTTCCACTGGCCACATTGCTGCCGTGTGGTGCGATCGGCCCGCCCTGCATACAACCGCACGTGCTTCCAGTCGCACTGTATCATATAGATGCGGGTATGGCACCTGCAGGTACTGTCGTGTCCACAACCAAACGCGGGAGATCTTATCGATCTTTAAAGGTGAGAGATTTGAAATGAAACAATACATTAACTGCAATTCCAGTAATGTGGTTTATCTTATCACCTGCGATGCTTGTGAGCTTCAGTACGTGGGGTGCACTACCCGCCCTCTGAGGCAACGGATCTCGGAGCACTATAATGGATCGGGTAGATGCATCAGGAATGAGGCCTTTATTACTCAGGTCTCTAGTGTGGCTAAACATTTTTTGAGGGCACACCAGGGGGACATGACTAGTTTTACTTTTCAGGGGGTGGAGAGGGTGGTACGCTCACCCAGAGGAGGCGACTTATATAGACACTTACTCAAACGGGAGGCCCTATGGATATGGAAATTGGGCACACGCATTCCAGCGGGCCTAAATTCAAAAATGGATATTAGTTTAACATATGACATAAGAACATAACTCCCTTTTGGGTTTCCCTATCCGGGTTTCCCCCCCCCCCCCCTTTTCCTCTTTTTTCCCTTTCCTTTTCTTTCCTGCTTCCCTCCCCCTTCCTTCTCATTCATGTTCCACTTCTCCTCCCTCTCTCCCCCCCTCCTTCCCACCGCTCAGCATCTTGTA
Source organism: Hyperolius riggenbachi (assembly GCF_040937935.1). NCBI lineage: Eukaryota > Metazoa > Chordata > Amphibia > Anura > Hyperoliidae > Hyperolius > Hyperolius riggenbachi. The sequence goes on along the minus strand of NC_090655.1, from coordinate 132,722,287 downwards.
TTATGCTTTTGATAATATTTATTGTACCATGTCGATTGTCAGGCTGTTTTTTCATATTGATGTGGTAAAATGTCATCGGTTTTTTAACTTTTTTGACTTTTGTATGTTGGCTTAGCCATTTTAAATGCATTTTGTATATGTTGCTTTAAGTGGGCTGGCCCTGCTCGACGTGGGCGGGCGCCCAATTATTTAAACCCATGCTGACATTGTATATGCTGGCTATGATTAAGGAGCCTTCTAGAGCTCCGATACGCGTCAGCCTTTTTGTGTGTCTATTGATGTATTAATAAAGGAAGAAACTTTTTACACCCACCCTCGGTGCAGCGGGACATAATTTCTTTATCTAGATGTTCCTGAGGTCTGTGGTTCCTGCTCCCTTGGGATTGCAGCAACGGTGGCAGTAGCGTTTCCACCTTCCTCTGCTTTATATTAGGTAAGCACACAGAACAAACCTCCTCTGTAAAATTATGTATGTTCTGTCATTGTGCCCTGCCTTTTTATGTCCAGGCATGGGGGGGGGGGGGGGGAATGAAGGTTTAGCAGTGATGACCCAGTTCTTCCTGAAAGAATCCTGCAGTTATGCAGTTATGGCTGATGCTGCTGAGGATCCCGATTGCTGGCATCTGGCAGTGCTGGCCAAGGTGTTTCAGTTCAAAATGTGCAGTAGTGTTCATTTTTGAGGTGGATCCCGACTCCTGGGCAGCATTCCGCAAGGCTGGTCAAGATAATCTAGCTGTCACAGAATTGTCAGGCTGTGGCAGCCTTTACTTCTGGATTAGCGGCTGGCATTATGGAGGGGTGATCCAAAGGAGTCCTTGCTGCAGTGGAGCAGCAGCAGCTGATGAATTGATGGATCCAGCATCCAGCGAGGATGTAAGGCATAAAGATGTGCATTTGCGGAGATCATCCGTGAGCAAAGGGAAGTGATGCAACTTTGCATCCTAATCCTCAGGTTTATGCTCAGACTCAAAGACTTCTGTCTAAAAAGCTGATTGGGTTTCAAGCTGGAGAGCAGCCGTGGGTCCTGTGCCTGACAGCAAAGACAGGAAGGTGTCTGAGAGCAGTCGGGTTGGGTAACTAGCTTGGAACTGGGCCAACATTGCACATAAGTTTAACGATACCCATCCATCACTGACAAGCCAAAGAATCCATACCAAGAAACATACGAGCACAGTCACCTGCTGATAGTACACATGTAGGAAATCCAATCCCTAAGCATGCTTTCTTCTCCAGACGACTTGCAAGGTGCTAGCGAAAAGTCAAATAGGATTGTCTCATGGTAATTTACTGGTGTAGGACATTGTTTGCTTCAAGGCAAAGTGTATGCACGGTACTAAGGTATTTATTTTACAGACAAGATTAAGATGACTTTTTAGGAAGAGATGACATTTACTGCTGGTGGAATGACTATGACTAATTATGTAACTTATTAAAGAAGGAATGTGTATAAAGATTAATGTTCAGGGTATTGTATTTTTAACAGCAGGTTTATATTTTATATAAACCAAGAGAAACATATTTCTACACACTTTATACCTTGCTGTTGGGTAGTACTACTGTTGCTATCAAGTTGATTTACTAAGTTTGCATAGCGGTAGAGAGAGCTAGAGTAAGGTAGGGATCCAACAAAAATACACTGGATTTATGAATAACTAAATTAGTTGGCAAAAGTTTGCAACCCTTATCTGGGTTGTATTGGAATATAGTGATGGTTGCTGGAACCTCTCACTATGCAGGCCAAAGACTACAATCCCACAAAAGCTGATTTATGTTTCTTTAGGTAACCCCCCTAAATTTCGATATAGTCCTATTTATATTATTATTATTTATTAGATTTATATAGCGCCAACATATTACGCTATAGAGGCACTGCTAGAGGCACTCTGATCTCTTTCAGTGGCAATCTGATATAACTCAAGTTATAGTTTTTTTTTTACTAAATGATAGCAGGCAGACTTGAATAAAAGTTTCACCAATATCCAAATTCATGCGCAACAGAAAACAAGAATTCCTGTGTGCAAATCACAGCTGCAAACTGGCATCCTTGCAAAAGTCCTGCTCTTAGGGCTATTTCCCACTAGCAGTGTTTTGAAATGAGATTGCAAAATGCTAGATACTTTTAAAATAATAGAAAACATCTCGTGAACAATTCACAATTGTGCTTGATGGATTGTTCATGTCATTGGCCGGCTATACAAATCATAGGAGTGCAGAAAATTGCATATTAATCACGCCGCCATGAGATTTTTTAGGCATTCGACAATACAAAATATTTTCCACGCAGTTTTTTTCTGCTGTTAGAAAACACAATCACGTCTACACCTGACGGATCGTGCCAGAATTGCGGCAGAATCACAGTAGTGGAAAATAAGAGAAACGCAATCACATCCCAGCGCGATTGTGTTTCTTAGTGTGAAACAGCCCTAAATCACAGGGCTGCTGTTAGCTGGCCAGAAAGAGCTTTGTGTATAGTGGTCATTCTGACATCAAGCACTGCTGTGTTGCCCATTCTGTATACAGTGGAGGCCCAGTTATCCAGAACTCAAGTAACCAGAAGTCTCAACCAACCAGAACAAAACACCATCAGTGCTCACAGTGGTGAAGGACAACATTTTAGGCTTTTTGTACACTCTGCTGTTCTTAAAGTGAACCTCCGGACTAAAAATCTATTCAGCAGAACTGAAAAGGCTTGGTGTTTCTTTAACAGTTTCACAGCATCAGAACTTTGTTTTTCTTACCAAAGCATCATTTTTAGCTGCATTTTTAGCAAAGCTCCACCCATCAAAAAAAAAAAAAAAGCCGGGGTTTTTTTCCCTGATGCTGTGCAGCGGGATTTCCTATGTTGCCTAGCACGCGCAGCTGGGAGGAATGATCAGGACTCAGGACAGTTGGAACTGTGTCGCATGCTCCCTGTCACCTCCTTTCAACCAAAAAGAAAGATGGCTGCCATCATGAAATCAAACATTTGCCTGTGGGTAGGGTGGGTAAGAAATTATATTACCTATCTATTTTAATTAACATAACTAATGTAACTTAATGACAATATTTTTGTTTAGGCTGAAGTACCCCTTTAAAGACTGGGTTTCATGCCCCCCCCCCCCCAAATTTAATATTCTTTCAATTACTGTATATTAATATTTAATACAGAGTTCATGGTATGTGTATAGAGTGGGTATAGCACTGGATTACTTAGGCCTATTTTTAACATTGAGTCTCAAGCAACCAGGAATCACAATTCTCTGGCATCAGCCGATCCGCTTCAGGGCCGGATAACTAAGAATCTACTGTTTTCAATGCTCATTGAACATTTTTAGCTGCAGCAAATCTATGGGAGGCAACCTGGCAGCAGCTGTTGCCAAGATGTACTCAGGCTTTGAGAGCAGAGCAGCCTTATCTCCACTAAATTGATGCACAGCATGGCAGACAACTATTGCTCAACCCGTGCTTAGTCATCTGAGTGAGAGTGCATATATCGATGAGGTTTTCAGGTCTGCATATATTGGTAAGAGCTAACTGCTCATACTGGAATGGCGGGAGGGAGTGAATTGTGGTCATAGCTGACACCTGATGGTTCCATCTGTCTAGCAGTGTTTTTCTTTTCTGAAGAGCTCAAGTAAACTGTACATTTAAATTAAATAGTACTACATATGGTTCCATAAAAGTGCTGTGGAAAATGTGTCAACACTATAGAAATATGCAACAATATGGTTTGGTGGAATCCATTAATTGAGTCAAAGTCCTTGAGCCTAATAATAAGAATCACTAAAACCTTTCAAATGCCCAAACAACCTTACATGGTTAGTTTCATTGAAAAAACACATCTGTCCAACCACACAAAAAAAATGTTACAACACTGTCCTGCACCCACACATTTCCCAGTTTATTTAGAAGAAGGCAAAACCCCTAATAAGTCTTGGGTCAAGTAGTCTTGAAAGGGGAAAAAAATCCTAGCTGACTCCAAATAAAATCACTGGATATTTGGAAGTAATGCATCATGGGAAGCAGCACTTGCTCACTTAAAGCAAATCTGTAAAAAAGGTACGTACTATGGAGAGTGAAGGACGTGGATCCTATTGAGCCTTTCCCATCTGCTCTCGGTGCCCTTGTTCCCCCACTGTCCGCCAGTGAAGTTATGCCACCTCCAGGAGCCCCGGAAGGCTTCAGGAGCACTTGTGCCCCCGAGTGATCCCAAAGGTGGGCAGCTCCGTACTGCGCATGCACAAGTGCACATTTGTGCATGTGCAGTACGGAGCCGCCCATGTTTAGAAGCCTTTGGAGGATCCCCTAAGGCGTATTTGACCAGTTGGTCAAATAAATGCAACCGGGGTGACAGAGCTGGAACAAGGAAACCAAGAGGGGAAAGGGAGGCTCAAAAGGATCCAGAGCCTACTCTGTCCTTAGATAAGTATTAGATTTTTTTCCTTGCTTCTGTTGTACTTGAATTATTGCAAATGCATTCTTATATTCAGCATCACCTTTTTTAGTAAAAGGGCTTTTCAGTCTCCTTTAGCCCCATATTCTCTCCTAGTTGTTCTGAGTCACATTGAGCTTTTTGGGTACTCTGTGGATGAACACAGCCAGGAATTACCAAGTATTTATAGCTGTGGATGACCTTCAAAGCCAGGAACGCATTAAGCCCCCGTTAAATGAAAAAATATAATTAAATGGACTTTTTAAAATCACTAGTTAGCTTTAGAAGATGAATACGAGGTCTGGAAAACTGAAAATATCAGCATAAGAATAGATTTAACTATGGCGTTTACTATATTGCTTACAGAGAGAGACACAAAATATGAGAGAGATATGATAAATATAACATTTTAATTAATTAAATATAAATGAAGTTCACAGAAAGTGAAAACACATATATTGGTATGAACTTAACTGTTATCGACCATTGTAAGTTGCTATTAAAAAATGAAGTGACTCAGCTATAATGCTGAATTGATGGATGCCAGTCAGGGCACATCTGATAACCAATCATGGGTGCACTGCTCATTAGCTACCGGCCTGGCAAGTGATGACAGAATTTATCTACAGCACTGCAGTGACTGTTTGTGCCAAGAAGAGGGCACTAAGAAATGTTTATATAAACCAGGAAAGATGCTAACCTATAATGGGTAAGGAAACCCCAACCTATTATGTGTAAGGGTTTCATGGAAGTATGAGTACTTGGAAGAGACAACTTAAAGAGAAACTCCAACCTAGAATTGAACTTTATCCCAATCAGTAGCTGATACCCCCTTTTACATGAGAAATATAATGCTTTTCACAAACAGACCATCAGGAGGCGCTGTATGACTGATTTTGTGCTGAAATCCCTCCCACAAGAAGCTCTGAGGACCGCGGTACTCTGGGCAAACTGCCACAATGTAACAATGTTCACAGACAGGAAAAAGCTGTTTACAGCTGTCTCTAACAGCCAAAACAGCTAGCAGCAGCTACATAACCTGCCCACAGTAAAAATGTCACCATGTAATAAATGTCAGAATGTAAATCAGGGAGAGGAAAGATTTTACAATGAGTAAACACTGACTAAATCATTTATACATAATTATGGTAAAAAATGAAGCACTTTTTTTTACTACATTATTTTCACTGGAGTTCCTCTTTAAACAAAGAATATTAGCAGATACCCATAGCTTAACTTATTCCCAGCCTGTTTACCTTAGCCAAATGGCAGCCCAAGGACAAACACACACTGGCTGTAATAGAGACCAAGATGCATAATATGCTCAAAAGATTATGTAACCATTTGCATGCTATATATGTGCCACAAGATGCAGTATAAACTCCTCTAACACTGTTAAGACACAAAGATAAAAGCACTTCCCCTATAGAAGAGCAGACAAGTTTTAGCAATAAGGGATTAAGGCCTAGTTCACACGGGTGTTAAACGCGGCGGTCGCAGCGTTCGTCGCTCTAGTACTATCCATTCAAATGATTGGACAGCGCTTTTTAAATGTCGATACTGGCTTTTTCTATTGTCCGTACAAACGCCATGCTCGATCCTTTAGTCTCCCGTCATCTCGTTTCGTCTTTGATACTACATGTAGCTTCCAGGATCAGCTATGCTTGGCGCTTACTGAACTAACTGAACGACGTGAACCGATGCCAAACACTTTGCTAGTAGTTTGCACAGACACGTTTAGCATTAGCTAAACGCACTGCCGCCGAAGACCCATGTAAACCAGCCCCTAAGCCCCCCATGTGCTCTGCTATCCCCCATAAATCACAGCCGAGCTGTCCACACGCAGCGTGTCGCAGCGGGCTGTGTTTACCTCTGTACTGTCAGTCTGCTGCTCCCTCCGCCTCCTGCATAGCTCCGGTCCCCGCCCGTGTCCCTTCCCTCCCCGCTGATTGGAGGGAAGGGATGCGGGCGGGGACCGAAGCTATGCAGGAGGCGGGGGAGCAGCCGAGACTGACAGTACAGAGGTAAACACTGCCCGCACAGCGCGGCTGTGATTTATGGGGGACAGCAGAGCGCAGGGGGAACTTATGCTGGTCATACACGGGTCGACAGGTCCGATGACCCGCCGGATCGATTCCCCGCTCGATCCCCGCGGGCGGACAATAGCGGAAAATAGCGGGGAATTGAGCGGAAGATAAGGAAGCGCCTGCGAGGACGAGTGGGAATTGATCCGGACAGCGCTAGAGACGTGCGGGGACACGGCAGGAGTCGATCCGGCGGCTAATCGAGCCACCGGAATGACTCGTGTATTCCCAGCATTAGTGGGGATCTGGATAGCAACAGAGGCTGGGCTGTATAGGCAGACCCAGCCTCTCTATGCGGATAGCATTGTCAGAACCCCACCTCGGGTTCTCTTTAAGTTTGGATTGTAAGTGCACTTGAAGCAAAAATAATAATAATAATAATAAAACTAGATACTTATCTCAGTAGAGGCTGGATAGTCCAGACACTTCCCTGATCTTCTTACACACTTGGACCCTTTGAAAATATTCAACAATATGGCACACACAGCGGTGCTCCCCTCCATGTACGGGCGCAGCTGTACTACGCAGGTGCAAAGCACGGCCCACACCTTCTCTGTAGCATGGAGCCGCTCATGCATGGTTTCTTTCTCCATGCATGAGCAGCTGCATAGTACTACACAGGTGTGAGCCCTACTGGTGACTGTGCAGTGCAGATGCACTTTTACATGGAAGGAAGTGTAGCCAGGAAGAAGGGATCCTGGCCATTTGCAGCGCGATCAAGGAGGATCAGGGAAGCTTTTGGAGCATCCAGAGGCTTCCCTCTACAAAGGTGAGTATCTATTTTTTTCCACTTTAGATGTGCTGTAAATATACAAGTGTTTGTTTTCTTCAGTTTATTGTTGGTCAAGTTTTGGAGGATAGCTATCTTGCTCAGTAATTTGTATAATTCCTCCCAGTTTTATGAGTACATATACTGAATGTATCTTGAGTGTATGTTGACTTTTATTCAATAAACCTTTTTGTAAACTAAATATACAACCATTTGTAACCCTTACTTGGGTCAATAGAAAGGTTGTTTAAAAGTTAGTGAATTAGCAGCTGTGTAGTGGCAGCCAGGTATATGCACTGCAATTTGGAGGTGATCCAACACATCTTAACGGACACCTAAAGTGAGAGTGATATGAAGGCAGCCATATTTATAATCCTAACATTTGTATAGTGCTTTTCTCCTGTTGGTCTCAAAGAGCAAAAGAGCTGCAGCCACTAAGGGCGCGCTCAAGGGGCCTCCCTGCAGTGTTAGGAAGTCTTGCCCAAAAACTTCTTACTGAATAGGTACTGACTCTTGCCAGGATTCAAATCCCGGTTGCCCTTCTCAGAGGCAGAGCCCTTAAAGCAGAATACAATCCAGCATTTCTTCTTTGCTCAAAAGATTATTTACAGCATATTATATACTACCACCAATTTTTTTTACTAGAACAGCATTTAACTAGTTAAACACAGGACTTACAAGCTCAGCGCAGAGAAACCTGGACGCATCCAAACTGGAGATAATGTTATCTTGTGTTTACTTAATTGTATCAAGTGAGGAATGTGACACATTCTCTGACTGTGCAGACTCTCCTTAACACAGACAGACAATCAGAAAGCATTTCTGCCTTCAATACAAGATGAATAAAATGCAAAGTCAACTCTCAGAGCTAAAAAATGTACTTTGGGAACTTGTAATTTCTAAATGAATAATAATACTTTTGCACAAAAGCAAATATGATAACCGTATGGCATATAAAAATAGGAAAACATGTTTTTATTGAATATTATATCAGGGTTTTATACCGCTTTAATCAGTAAATTAGCCAGCCATTCTTATTTCATTTAAGAAAAACTAGTTGCCTGGCTATCCTGCAGATCATCTGCCTCTAATACTTTTAGCCATAGATCCTTAACAAGCATATGCAGTTCAGGTGCTTGGACTGCGGTCTGACTGGATTAGCCACATGCTTGTTTCAGGTGTGTGATTCAGAGACTGCTGTAGCCAAATAGATTAGCAGGGCTACCAGGCAACTGGCATTATTTAAAAAGAAATACATATGACAGCCCCCATATTCTTCTCACTTCAGCTGTCCTTTAATGCAGTATCACAGAGTGCAGAGAGAGCAGGTATGGTTACTTGGCCTCATACTCATCTAAGCTCCACATGCAACTAATGACTTAGGACACAGTGAAATCTCAGCCAAAAATATTAGAAACTAGTAACCTTAGCCCGTTTAAAGATGAGCTAGGTCTGTCAGCACTCCTCCAGGCGCCTGCCCGCCACTCATGCACGCGCCCCGCGCGCCCACCGCTTGTGCACGTGCCCGCTGCTCATGCACACGCGCGTCCGCCGCGTGCGCACACGCCCGCCCCTTCTGGCCCCGTCCTCCCTTTGCTTTACACAGTCTCTGCGTCCCTGCCTGCACGGGATACACACACACCCACAGGAAGTCAGGTACAGGGACGCAGAGACACTTGCATATTGTTATAGAGGATGGTAATTTGTCCTGCATAAACTCTCCTTGAGGAGACTTTATGTAGTAGAAAGGCCATCTCTACTTCTTAAGGTGGCCATACACTGGTCGATTTGCCATCAGATCGACCAACAGATAGATCCCTCTCTGATCAGATTCGATCATATGGCTGCCTTTACTGCAAACAGATTGTGAATCAATTTGAGCATGAAACCGATCACAATCTGTGGAGCTGCCACTGCCGCCGCCCCCCGCCAGCTATACATTACCTGCTCCGGCTTCACTTTTTTCAGTCCGGGGAAGTTTAAAGAGTAGAGGGCGCTCTACTGTTTAAACTTCCTGTCGGGACAGGAAGTAAGTGAAGCCAGCTGGAACCCAGAACCCAGCGGAAAAGGAGCAGTGGGGACAGAGGGGATATGCGCCGGCGGAGCAGGCAATGTATTGCCGCTAGCAGAGGCGGCCTTTGGGGGTGGCAAGTGGGGCGATCGCCCCAGGCCCTGCACATGAAGAGGGCCCCGCATGTCATGCCCGCCATACCATGCTCATTTTGGTGATGGTGAAGGAAAGGTCTACAGAAGTCTAGCTGTTTGTGTTCCGAGCAGTGTGTCATTTACAAATACTCAGATTTTCCTATTTTGTTTTACACACCTTATATTTTGCACCGCCCCCCTTTTATTGCTTAGGTTTTCGTCTTCAGCATGCTTTACTGTACTATGCCGTTTGCATTTTTGTAATGAATTTCTGCACTGACATGAAGCTTGCCAAATGTCAGATTAAGGTAACGTGCATGAGCCTCAGCTTGAAGGCCCCAGGGGCATTTAGGTCAGTCAAGCATGGACTGGAGCTAGAGGGGGCTCAGGCTGGAGCTTCCAGACTGGCTGGGGATTGGTGCTAGGTTTCATGGGGAGCTAGGGATAGGTAGAGGCTGGCTGGGGAGCTAGGGATAGGTACAGTTTGATTACATTATGTATTGTAATTGTTCCTATATTGGTTGGCTTAGGGGCCTTTAACAAGTTTTTAAACAATAATAAGTTATACTGCTTTATAGGTGGACAAGCCCATGACTGTGGTGGTACGGTACATGGCCTTCACTTATGCCTCTAGGCCCCGCATATGACACTCGGCCCAGGCCCCGTGTACTCTAAGGCCGGCTCTGGCCGCTAGCGTCGGTCGTCAGGCATTCGACCGCTGCTATTGACGCACTTCCGACCCGCCGGCGATCAAGCGAAATCTTCCGCACGGACCAATCGACAGGATCGATTGTTCTGTCAGCGTTTGCGCAACGATTTCACAGCAGATTCGATCACAGTGATCAAATCTGCTGTATATCGGTGGAAAAATCGTTAGGTGTATGGGCCCCTTAACTGAAAGAAACAATTTCATAAACCTTTACTACTTTCTACACTCTTTACAGGACCACAGTGGTAATGATGTTATTTGTATAATGTAGATAGCATCCGCTTTTGAAAGACAACTCTTTACTCAACATGTGTGGTTGCTTTGAACTATGCCCAGCTTTTTAAATAGCAGCTGCTAGATAAGAGTCCTGATTGTATCACTTCATGGGAAGCTTGCAAAATGCATCTTCTCAAATTCACATCTCCATTGGCCTCCCCTGTGTAGCATTAAAGGACCACTACCACGAAAAAAGTAGGCAGTTAAATCTAACAGAACCAACAGGTTTTGGGCAAGTCCATTTCCTCATGGGGGATTCTCTGGGTTTTCTTTGTTTTCAACAGCATTTTCTGAACAGCAGTTGCAAAGTCTAACTGACAAAATAGTGTGCAGGGTAAAATAATCTGGGTAATATAGCTTCTATGGCAAACACCAAAATTGGGCCTCCCCTCTTCCCCGGTCAGAGCCCCCCTCCCCTTAAAAACACTTTCTTGCGTACATGTGTAATGGTTGCCTTTAGTTTTGGGCTTGGGATAATGATGGAGTTATTTTTTTGGAAAGATTCTTATCCCCTCTCTGCCCTCTTCTCTAATACTATGCCAAGTGCACCCTACATACATAAGTTAAGTAGCCATGTGGCCCCAGATAACGGAAATGATCTGATCTGAGGTTTGAGTGGCACGGAGGAACAGGGGCAGGCATGCGGCGCAGCACAGGAGCAGGCATTACGCCCATGATGCTATGGCGTCCATGGCATGAGCCATGTCTGCATCCCTCTAGATACGCCTTTGATAGTGTGCAAGTAATTAAGGAGGCTGGCTGGTATCTTACTATTTTGACAGTTAGACTGCTGTTCAGGAAATGCTGTTGAAAACAAAGAAAAACCTGAGAATCCCCCATGAGAAGATGGACTGGCCCAAAACCTGTCCGTTATGTCAGATTTTAAGTGCCTACTTTTTTCACGATAGTGGTCCTTTAACATCCCCATTCTCACCTGTTTGTCGAGTGTTGCCATGGTAACCAGTCACGCATCATGATGCAGATAATAATTTTTATCCTACTTGCAGTAATTATTATTTTAAAAAGTCCAGTCCAAAGCACAGTTGCTGGTGGTCATGTGTAGACCTGCAGTGTTACATTACAGATTCGCTCTTTAACCCTCTGGGCGATACAATTATATCGCCCAGGAGGTGGCGCAGCACTATTTTTTTTAATTTTTAATTTTTTAAATCATGTAGCGAGCCCAGGGCTCGCTACATGATAGCCGCAGCGCAGCGGCATCCCCCCGCCCACTCCGATCGCCTTCGGCGATCAGAGTAAGCAGGAAATCCCGTTCAGAACGGGATTTCCTGCTGGGCTTCCCTGGTCGCCATGGCGACGGGGCGGGATGACGTCACCGACGTCATGGACGTCGTGACGTCGGAGGGAGTCCAGATCCACCCCTCAGCGCTGCCTGGCACTGATTGGCCAGGGTGCGCAAGGGGTCGGGGAGGGGGGGGACTGCACGGCACGGCGAGCGGCGGCGGATCGGCGGCGAGCGGCGGCGATCGGAAGTTACACGCAGCTAGCAAAGTGCTAGCTGCGTGTAACAAAAAAAAATTATGCAAATCGGCCCACCAGGGCCTGAGAAATCCTCCTGTGCGATATACCCTGAGCTCAGCTAGGAGCAAAAATAAACTAATGAAATAAACAATTGTATCTATCTTCCTTCTTCTAAAAATGACTTTTAAAGATCTTCCACAGTTTTGTTTTAATTTTTAAATCTACTTTTTAAGTTTTATTCATTGTTTTATTGTTTTTGCTCAATGACACATTAATTGAAGTATACTAGAGCTAACATTTATGAACTATTGACCCTTTTTATCTCTTTCCTGCTCTTAGAAGCCAATTTCTGCTAGGAAAGTGTTTTATAGTTGGAATTTCTTATCAGTGAGGGTCACACTGTAGTCACTTCCTGTCTAAGTCAGGACTGACTCAGCCACTTACATACCTGATATTTAACTATTTTAGACAGAGAAAGACAAGAAGGAACACAGCATAGTTATTTGTGCGCTACGCACTGTACATACCCATGTCATATGTCACTTCGGGTATCCTTTAAGTGCCACAACTATGGGCTTATATGCTGAAGGGGATGGCTGCAATGATCCCCATGAAATCGCAGGCAACGTTGCTTTATAAACATCTGTTAACATTGTAAATTCATTTATTTTTTACTAATGCAGTATATATAGTCTATATGTTTTTAATAAATACTATTTAAAAAACAGTGTAACTTCCTCTAGAGATAACATCCTAAACCTATCCATCCAAGTAGGCTGGGTGGCTGTAAGAAAAGGGCAAAAAAACAGTTTTGAGCTTCCTGCTCTCCTGTGCCATAATAGCCTGCAAAATTTACAGCATTGGCTAAAAGGGTGGGAGAGGGAGGAGTTATCTTGTGTGTGGGAGTATTCTATAGGCCGCATGTAAACCCAGGTTGAAGCATGTGCCATTGTCATGCTACACCCTCACCTAGGGGACCGGTGGCAGATCATGGTTGCGAGAATAAGCTACTTAAAAAAGAGACAGGAAAGTAACGAGGTTCTTTGGTTTGGAGAGGGTCGTTTGCATCTCCAGTGTTTCCTGTCCCTAATATGAAGCAATGTCTCTGTGCCCCTTGTTGTGCTTGACAAAATAGAAATACAACATTATACTGCTAAAAATAAATATTAGAAAGCTTTTTTTTTTAAAGCTGAACTTATTTAACTGATCCCTTCTGACTTGTATAAATGTCCACAAATAAGCCATAAAGAAGATTATGACTCTAAATAGCAGACCTAAACATGATAACAGCTACCATAAATACTATGAAATCTGTAAATATCTTCAGTTCTAATAATTTACAGAAACTGAAAAAATGTAAACTTTCCTTGAAAAAAATAAATTTGATAACTTTTTTATGCTAGTACCAAAGTATGCTTTCGTTAAAGCCCACAGTGCAACACAAATTGTAGTCTTCAACACAGTAGAATAGGGTTAAAACCTCTTTTAAGTTGATATTTGTCTTTTTCCCCATTTTTGAAAACTTCATTCACTTTTTGCTCTTAATGGAGAAGTAGTTAGATCTCTATAAAGGTGGCCACACATGATACAATAAAATGATCAGATTTTACGGCAATTCGATAAAAAAGATCGGATTTCCCCAAAAAATTGAGTTGTTTTTTTTTAACCGAGCAAGAAATCCGATCAGATTTCCAGTTTTTATTCAATAAAAATTGATCGGGAATAGTGGATTTTTCTGATCAATTTTTATGAAAATTGAATGGTACGTGGTAGATTGTCAATTTATTATTATTTATTATTATTTTCTCAGCGTTTCCAATCATTTTTATCATAATTGGGAAAAATTTAACATGTGCGTGTGGTACATTGGTCAGGTTTTTGAAATGTTACAATCAGTCAGAAAAATTGATTGCTATTCTTGAATTGAACAGATATTTAAAAAATTGTATGGTGTGTGGCCACCTTAAGTGGGGCACCAGCAAAACACAATTTTTGTGTGGAGAAGAGTAATGGCCCATACTCACGGGCAACTTTTTTGCATGTCGCAAGCACACGGGAGCGTGCTTGCGACATGCTGGCGACAGCTAGTAGCCAGGTCCCTCCGCATACACACGGCGGAGGGACCTGGCAACTGATGCGACGGAAGCTGTCGCCGTTGTCCCTCCCCCCGCCGGAAGCGCCGTTTATTTACTATTATGTTGCTGTCGCTAGTCCGCGTACTCACGCGGACTAGCGACAGTTGCGGCGGAGGTGCGGCGGCGACTGTTGCCATGCGATTGAAACTTTCAATCGCATGGCGACATGAGCGACGGGCGACAGTTCGGGGTGCGCGCGCGTGCAACGGCCCGTACTCACGGGCGACCTGTCGCCGCAACACGCGCGCGCCGCGTGTTGAGGCGACAAAAGTCCCTCGTGAGTATGGGCCATTAGAACCTTCCTAAAGTGTTTGCCATGCCTTGTTTCCTTTCCGTTGGGCCACCAGGGTTCATTGTAAAGTCATGTAAGTGAAAGAGACAGGAAGTGAGAAAAAAGCTCCGCAGTGAGAACACAGACTGCAGAACATCCTGATAAGAGTTCTAACACTATCCTCCATAGCCAAAGTAAAAAAAATGGTTAGAACTGGGATTTATTAGTGCATGCAAAAGCTGTAGTTACTGGAAATCAAGAATTGTTTCAATAAACAAGGAACAGTTCAGGAATTATCTGGACCTGGAAATAATAGTATGATATGTCAAGTGGAAGTTTCCTAAGTGGAGACTCCCAGCATCATGTGAGAGGCTCCATGTCACAAACATTATCTGTTTCTATATATAAAGCACAAGGTCAGGAGCGTCCATTGTTCTACGGCAATCATTTTAGCATCCCGGATGACCACAATTTGCTTTGCAAAGTTGTAAATCGATCACATAAGAAATTTTAAGTAAATGTTAGACAAAAAAACAAAAACCGAGAGATACTTTTAGAAGTAATTAGAAAAGCAAAAACAGGACAAAAATGGTGGTTGATTTCTAACAGATGGGTAGCCTAAGAGGCAGCCAATTACAAGGCAAGTTGGGATAATAAACCTATCCCCGTGTTGTGCCTGGACATTGAAGGAGGGTTGCTGCATATGGAAGAGGAGGCTGCAAAAGGGAAGCAACACATGGAAGAGGGGAACGGCTGCCAAAGGATGCTGTACGTGAATGGGAGGGGTTTCTGTGCAATAATGTTACAAAAAGGCAAATTATTGCTTAGTATATATTTATTGCCTCCTTAAAACATAATTCAGCTTTAAGTGAGCAAGAAAGATCTCTCACAATGCATCAATGCTGAATATGCAAACAATCTCTTTATGCTCTAAAAGCTAGGCACACATGCAGAACTCCTGGTTTATAGTGAGCCTATAGCTAACAGAACCACACTAATCCAATATGCAAACTGCTCCTTCAGAATCTTTGCTCCTCATTAGTGCATGGCATGGATTAATAATATGGCTCCATAAGGTAGGGCTTGGACCTACCTTGTTCTGGATGTGTCTGTGCATATTCAACAGTGTTGCATCATGGGAGATCTTTCTTGCTCGCTTAAAACTGAATGATTGCATATACCTTCTGTTTTGAGAAGGCAGATTTATATTAAGCATAGTTTTTTTTTTAATAAGAGGGTGTTTTGGTCTCTTTGAGCTCTAATACTTTCCATGTGGTTCTGGGTCACCATGAACCATCTGGGTATTGCATGATGTATGCAAGAGAAAGCTGTACATGGAATGGGAGGGACACTGCTGCACATGGGTGGTATTCACAAGAAAGTTAATCTCGGGGCGCAAAAAATAAAAATCCACACTTGTGTTCAAAGTACTCTGGGAAGCACTGAGGAAAACGAGTTGGTGCTACATAAATGGATAACAAGTCGAGCATATAACAGGTTCCATTACAGACTTGTTGGTTTACAGACTTCGCAACCCAGATGAATGGGCATTACACACGCGTCCTTATATAAGTTGATTAGATTCTTATACTTTTATAGTTTTTCTTGCTTACAACAAATCACCTTCAAGAAATGACTGTTCCCTTGCTGCCTAGTATACCCCATTTTTTTACACACAGTAATGACAATCACTGTCATTTACTTCACTTGTGAAAAGTTATAATGTTTGGCCGATCAGTGTATATGTATAGAAATAAGAAACATAATACACAAAATCTGGTTGAGGTTGACATGCTGTTAATATCTGACAAATCAGAGAGTTCGCTGTACTTGAGTGGACCTAGGTGGTGTTGGTTTAATACAAGATCAGCCTATCAACTATAAAGCTATGGAAGATGCCATATTTATTTCCTTTTAAGTAATACCAGTTGCCTGGCTTATCCTGCTGATCTTCTGCCTCTAATACTTTTAGCCATAGACACTGAACAAGCATGCAGCAGATCAAGTGCTTCTGACATTGTTGTCAGATCTGACAAGATTAGCTGTATGCTTGTTTCAGGTGTGATTCAGACACTACTGCAGCCAAACAGATCAGCAGGGCTGCCAGGCAGCTGGTATTGTTTAAAAGGAAAAACTATGGCAGCCTCCATATTCTTCTTACTTCAGTTGTTCTTTCAGTATAAACTGTATAAATATTTTTTTCTATTGCCTTATTTGAAAATATGAGCTAATATGAGAGTAAACAAAAGGGATTTACAAAATCAGACTGACTGCCAACCAAGATAATTACACAGATTATTAGCTGAACTTAAAACTTACAAGATTTCCTGCAGTTCCAATAAAACCAAATTCACCAGAATATTACCCCACTCAATGTGAATATGTGATTACTCCCTATACTCCCTACGGGAATCTTTTTTTTACTAGTTTTCCCATGTTCAGTAGCAGCTTAGCTTTACCGAAGTATAGAATGTCTTTTGTTAAGGAAACCCATAAAGGTCAAAATATATCCTACATGTATTTGCACA
Organism: Hyperolius riggenbachi; assembly: GCF_040937935.1. Lineage (NCBI taxonomy): Eukaryota > Metazoa > Chordata > Amphibia > Anura > Hyperoliidae > Hyperolius > Hyperolius riggenbachi. The sequence continues at coordinate 132,705,477 of NC_090655.1, read as the reverse complement.
TAATTAGAAAATGTCTATAATTTCTCTAAGGTATTAGGATAGGAAAATTGCTGACATGTGAAACAGCAAGCAATAATTGTGGAGAAAATGAAGTTACACTCTGTAGCTAGTCTCAGTCAGATCCCTCAAGAGCTTAATTCAGGAATTCAGAAGGAAGCTATGGCTAACGTTTAGGGAGGTTAGGTTTTTCACGGCACATATTGCCATTCTGTTAATGGTTTGAGAAAAAGAGGATCATTTTGTTCAAACATTACAAAGTAAAAGTAAAGGGGAATCCGGTTATTGCCTATTTTCATGATTTTATACAAACATGGGGATACTTTTGACATTTTCAGATTCTGTAGCCAGCTGTGTCAATTTTGAAACAACCTAACTTTAGTAAACGATTCCTAAACTCTGTAATGCAGCTATAGCAAACAACTCCTGTAATACTTTCTACACAGGCTCCAGAACTCTCACACATAACAAGCTCAATTTTTATTTGTCAGTTTTTAATTATTGGTGGTAGATTCTATGGGGGCTTATAGAGGTGAGGAAAGTTTTCCTCTTAAAGTGGACCTGATCTCTTGCACAGGACAGAAGGGAAACATAGAGAAATGCACCCTGTATGTATTTAGAGAGTTTAGCATTTTTAATTCCCCCTCATTTGTGTCTAATCACAAATGTAATTTGATCTCTCAGCTGTATCAGCTGGCTGCCTCAGCAGAGTAGCTAATTTGTAAATACAGGATGTTAACCCTTTGTCTGTTTCCATTAAATCAGAAAATAGACACACTGCAGATTTATTGCAGGATATGTATCAGATGTAACAAATAAATGCTTTTCTTTAAAATATATTATGCTGTTGCTTATCTTTTAGAGCAGAGAGGAAGTTCTGAGTTCAGGTCCACTTTAAAATTAGATACTTACCTAAAGTACAAACGTAGATACTTACCTAAAGAGAGGGAAGTTTCAGGATCCCATTGAGGCTTCACTCTGCATTCTGATGTCTCCTGTCGATGAGGGCAGCCCCTCGGAAGATTAGTGACAAGGCATTGTCTCTAATCAGATCAGGTCCGTGCAGCTCCTCTTTCTTATTCATGGCCGAGCAAAAGCTGACTGAGCCTGCCCACACATGCCCAGTGAGCTGTGCTACAGTGCATGAGCTGGTGGGCTCCCGTGGCTACAGCGCGGCCATGAATGAGGAAGTTGAGCTGCACGGCCCTGATGTGGAGGGGGGCTGCATTCTGCAATGGGGGGTTTTAAACAATAGGACCCTGAGGCTTCCCTCGTTGTAGGGTATGACCTTGTTTTCCCCCCAAGCTTTTGCTTGGATTCACTTTTAGGCAAACCAGAGGCATAACATGATGAAAGAGTATAGAGTACCCAGTAAGCTCATGGGGATCAGAAGCACTAGGGGGTGGTAAGGGACCAAAAGGAATCAAAAAGCACTCTCTTAAAAGGAACCAGAGATGAACGTTTCACACAAAATAAACATATCAGTCGATAGCTTGTAAAGAATAAATGCTCTACCTGACAATTTCGCCGCTCTGGTGTGCCTTTTTTAGTGTTTTTTATCCATTATTGCTCCCGGAAAAATCAAATATGGCCGCCGGGTCATATCCCTTCTGCTTCCTGGTTATAAGTTGTTCTGGATGTGCTGTCTAGGCTATATGAGAAAGGCTGCTGCAGCCTTTCATCTGTGTGCTTTCATTTTGGTATGATGTGCAGCTGCCTGTAGGAAGTGTCTCTCATAGGAATGAAACTGCAGTCATCATCATTATCTATTCTGAGTGCACACAGAACACACTCTATGCTGAGTGCACACAGAACACACAGTTCATATTGCAGGCATTTGCAGCCACACTTGTCTGTTTCAGAGATTCTCTCTCAGCAGCAGCAGCCCCTCCCATGTCATCACAGCTCTCAGTATGCAAAGCAGGAACTCTAAGCCAGGAGGTGGCAGGCTTGGGCTTGAAAAGACTCCACAGAAGAGTGACTCAGCTATAATGATTCCAGGTCAAACCTAGACTGATCCAGTCGGGGATTCTTATCAAAATGAAACTAAAAGCAGGGTAGGTGTTTACTGTCATGTTCCCACTGATAAATGTAATAAAATACATGAGGGTGTTTCGTCTCTGGTTCTCTTTAAAGCAGTAGGTAATTGCTCTATGAGGTAGGACTTGGCCAACGAGTGTTATAGAGTACCCAGTAGGCTCAGAACTTATGGCATATTAAGCAGTGATGCATTATAGACAGGGCCGGATTTACCATCAGGCGCCTGTAGGCACGTGCCTACAGTGCCTTATGGTAAATCCGGCCCTGTCAAAAAGCACTCTCTTAAAGGGAACCAGAGATGAACGTTTCACACAAAATAAACATATCAGTCGATAGCTTGTAAAGAATAAATGCTCTACCTGATAATTTCGCCTCTCTGGTGTGCCTTTTTTAGTGTTTTTTATCCATTATTGCTCCAGGAAAAATCAAATATGGCCGCCGGCTCATATCCCTTCTGCTTCCTGGTTATGAGTTGTTCTGGATGTGCTGTCTAGGCTATATGAGAAAGGCTGCTGCAGCCTTTCATCTGTGTGCTTTCATTTTGGTATGATGTGCAGCTGCCTGTAGGAAGTGTCTCTCATAGGAATGAAACTGCAGTCATCATCATTATCTATGCTGAGTGCACACAGAACACACTCTATGCTGAGTGCACACAGAACACACAGTTCATATTGCAGGCATTTGCAGCCACACTTGTCTGTTTCAGAGATTCTCTCTCAGCAGCAGCAGCCCCTCCCATGTCATCACAGCTCTCAGTATGCAAAGCAGGAAATCTAAGCCAGGAGGTGGCAGGCTTGGGCTTGAAAAGACTCCACAGAAGAGTGACTCAGCTATAATGATTCCAGGTCAAACCTAGACTGATCCAGTCGGGGATTCTTATCAAAATGAAACTAAAAGCAGGGTAGGTGTTTACTGTCATGTCCCCACTGATAAATGTAATAAAATACATGAGGGTGTTTCGTCTCTGGTTCTCTTTAAAGCAGTAGGTAATTGCTCTATGAGGTAGGACTTGGCCAACGAGTGTTATAGAGTACCCAGTAGGCTCAGAACTTATGGCATATTAAGCAGTGATGCATTATCTTTCTTGCTCACATAATATTAGCAAATACCTTCTGTTTTAAGAAAGCAGATGTATATTTAGCGGATTTAAGATGAAAGAAGCTGGAACCAAATGCTAATGGCAGTCACCAAAGTATCCCACACAGGAAGGTGCTCCCAAATAAGCCACATATATGCATCCAATACACAGAGAAAAAACAAGGCACTGATCTACCCCTCCCTACCTTGTACATCGCAAAGCTACAGTTATTATTAATACTAAATATAAAAACTACAGACTGATCCAATAAGTGTGCTTTATTTTGTCAGGTGATTACAGCCTAAAGGTAGCCATACACTGGTCGATTTGCCATTAGATCGACCAGCTGACAGATCCCTATGTGATCGAATCTGATCAGAGAGGGATCGTATGGCTGCCTTTACTGCAAACAGATTGTGAATCGATTTCAGCCTCAAACTGATCACAATCTGTGAAGCCGCCGCTGCCGCCTGTCCCCCCCGCGCATACATTACCTGAAGCTGGCTCCGGGTCCTCTTCTCCGCGCTGCACCCCGCACCGCATCCCAGCGTACACTGTGTCACTCCGTGACCAGGAAGTTCAAATAGAGCGCCCACTATTTGAACTTCCTGTGTCACGCCAATGTACGCTGGGATGGAAGCAAGAGCGGTGCAGCGCGGAGAAGATGCGGAGAAGATGCCCGGGTGCCAGCGTCAGGTAATGTATAACTGTATCGGATCTGCCGCCGCTAGCGACGCGCTCCCTAACCGCGGGCAAACGACGGAAGTAACCCGCACGGCGCGATCGACGGACCGATCCGATTTCGGGAGGAAATCGGATCGGTGGGTGCGTTTAGCGCGAACGATTGGCAGCAGATTCGATCCCAGTGATCGAATCTGCTGTCGAATCGGTGGCAAATCGGGCCAGTGTATGGCCAGCTTAAAGGGTAGAACATACCATGCAACTGGCTTAACAACCATTTTGCAGACTCCCCTCTTTGCCACCATCACTCTGTGGTCTCTGATAAAATGAGGGAGCCTGTGAAATGGCTATTAGGCCAATCACACTGTATACCCATCCTTTGTAATCACAGGAAAAAATAAAGCACACCTGTTGGATCAATGCATCGTTTCTATATATAGTATTGGTAATAACAGAAGCATTGCAATGAACAAGGTGGGGAGCGGTGGATGGTTCACTTAGACAAGATGAAAAACCTGATTCAATCACTAACAATGGGGTCCTCCCCTGCCCCCACCCACATAGTACCTGACAAAGCTGGTAGGTGTGTGCATGCATGTAGTTTGTTTGGCATGGTGGCTAAGTGGTTACTAATTCCCCCCTGCAGAACTACAGTCCAAAGTCGCAATCTTATCCAGGACACTATCTAAAAGGAGGTTGTTGATCTCTCTGTGTGTGGGTGGGTCTTCCCCTAGGTACTCTGTTTTTTTGTTTTACAACCCAAAACATAGGGGTTAATTGATGTGTTCTAAACAATACACCTTAAGGTAGGTACACATGCTAGACTAAACTTGGTGGAGGCGGCCATTTGTGCCCTTGGTCTAGAATTCAGCATGTCTACAGGTGTTCACCAAGCTTGTTTAAGTTTCAGAATGCTGGATCTTTAAAGGAAACCTAGTCATAGCCAGAAGCGCTCTGCGCTTGCGCAGTAAGCACAAATTGCTACCATGCATGCACAGAATGCTCTCAGCCAGAAGCCAGCTCAGAAGCACGATAGAGGAGACGCACCACACATATGACTCGTTACAGAGGGGGACCAGGTGTGTAACAATAGACCCTACAAGGGATGCAGTCGCAGGGGGGCCCAGAATCCACAGGGGGCCCTGTCCTCAGAGACAGACAACTACGGGCACAGAGGAAAAAAAAACCTTTCTATTCTCTGCACAATTGTTCTAATGACTGCATCTGCTCAGCCACTGATAATGAATCATAAAAAGTTTTGCAGACAAATTTGTAGACAGTCTCTATTCAGCATGCAGCAGACCCTCCTGTACAGCGCTCTGCCCCCAACCTCTCTATCCTTCCCCAAGTGCTGTATACAGTAGTGATGCTGGAGGTATCTGCAGAGCCAGTTCTGCTCCATCAGAGATGGACAGAGTGAGTGTAATAAGCTCCGGCTGGAAGCATACTCGTCTGTCGGTTTTCTGTATGCATTTTCTGCACACCATGTGTGTCTGTATGTGTGAAAACATGCACGTTTTATCACAGAAGTTAATGTAATTGATAAAGAAAATGCATGTGGTTCTTCACTGCTGTCTGTTTTTATATGTATGGGGGGGAGGGGGTTGGCAGAAGGGGGTCCCATCCAAAGTTTTGCAGGGAGGCCAGGTGATTTCAAGTTACGCCCCTGAAGGGGACCACAGAGGAACGGTGGAGTGCATGATGATGATGAGGGACAAGGAGGACTTTAGGGGGCCTTCAAACACCGGCATCCCCCAAGTGTATTGTTCTCCCCCTTACACCTACTGCCTGAGACTGTTCAGTCATGACCCCCACCATTGCCCCTCCTGGCAACCATGATCCTACAGTTTATGTTGTGTCATTAATCAAATAGTTTTCCTCTATTATCCAGCTACCAACATTTTGAATAAGTTTCCAAAAAGGATGCTTAGTGAATTTCAGTAGAATTCTGTACTAAGAGCTGACGTCATCTAAAACATAAATTAATACAATCTGCAGGATATATTTGTCCCAAAACTGTTTTTATTAAATTAAAATAGACTTTTATTAAATTTTAATAATAATGAGCATGAAGAAAGATGAATGTTTGATTGTAACTAACTGTAATAAACAAATAAAGCATCCTTTTTGCGGTCAGGTCAAAATGGAAGACTGAAGACATTTTTAGGGACAAAACATTCCTGGCTAAACCTTAGAAACCTCAGAGCTAAGGCCGTTCCTGAAATGTAGAGACACTTGGCACGTCCGCAATCCAAGCAATGTCATTATACAAGACAAAGCTCAGTGACGCCACAAAGTCTTCTTTTAGCCACGTGGGGAATGGCAATCATCCCAAGAGAGCGCTGTTCACTGTTCTACTTCCCAGCAGAATCATTCCCTCCTATTCAACTGTATGGAAGCTATCTTATCACACTGTTCCTACAGCTGAGACCACCATAGCAATTCAATCTCATCAGCTGTCAGTATATAATAAAAGTATGTGTGTAGTAAGTCCTGCAGCAAGGCTAATGCGTTACACTTGCTTGAGGCTACTGGCTTAGTCATGTTAGTGACTGTCTCCAGTAGCATTTTGAGGAGAGTGAGGAGTAAAATTAACATGTTCTTGCTAGGCAGCATTTTTCATCCAGAGTTGCCAGTCACAGATAATGTCTAGTGTAGTGAGCACTCTCTGCATGCAATATTGTCACTTCACAAAAAGATAATCAATAATCCTCAGCGCTCTCTATTGCACTCCCGCACAATGTGATGCCTGCAGACATGATACGTGGTGGATTGGAAAACCTCTGGCTGCTGATTGATTATATCAATACACTGCGCTTGTATTACATCTACATACGTCACAAAAGGAAACATCCTACTAATGGAGACTGTCATGTTACTCACAAGCTGCATACTAGTTCCGGAGCAGTCAAACACTTTTTCAGCAAGCATGTCAAATACTGACTCATGTCATTTAGTAAGAGGGCTTTTTGGTATTTTTAAGTCCCTCATAGTTTCCTAGTAGTTCTGGGTCACCATGAACTATCTGGGTACTTTGTGCACAGGGGCATAACAATAGATCCTGCAAGGAATGCAGCTGCAGGGGGGCTCAGAATCTGCAGAGGGCCGCGTGGGAGAGAAGCTTCTTTTCCCTGTCCTGAGAGACAGACAACTAAGATCATGGAGAGTAAAAAGCTTTCTGCTCTCTGCACAATTGTTCTAATGACTGCATCTCCTCAGCCACTGATAACGAATCATACAAAGTTTTGTAGACAAGGATTTGTAGACAGTCCCTATTCAGTGTTCCTCAGGGTCTTGTGTGTATAGCGCTGTTCTACCCCCAGCCTACAGATCAGGTGTTCTGACATCACTCTGACTTTGACTATATGCTTATTGTGAGTGTGTGACTCGGAAACTACTGCATGCAATCAGAATTACACAGACTGTAAATTTTAAAATACATGTGTATGCATACGTAGAAAATGTACATAAATGCACTATAAGTTTCATTTTTCCTGTGTCTTACAGTAGGTTATAAAATATGACAGGTTTTGGAGTAGTCCATCTCCTCATGGGGGAATCTAAGTTTTCAAAACAACTCTCTGAATGGTAGTCTCTCAGTCCAATGTGCAAACTTGCAGGGAGGTTGGCTGACATCTTTGTATAGATCCTTTCCAAGTAGTACTTTTGTAAAGAATAAATGGAATACTGAGACTCCCCCATGAAAAGATGGACTTGTCCAAAACCTGTTACTCCTGTCAGTTTTTTACTTGTGAGAGACAGCACAGAGGCGCTATATACATCACTGACGAATTACTGTTTATACCCCTGCCTATTGCCTGATGAAGCGGGTTATACCTGTGAAACGCGTTGCAGCTTTTTTAGGAGTATACAATAAACTTATGTCTTTTTGATATTGAAAGTTTTTGTGTCTGCTTTTTGGAAGTAAGTCCATCATTGCCTGCCAAGAATTTTTAAAAGTTTTAGCTAATTTTATCCTGTTGGCGCCTCTGTCCTCTACCTACATAGGAGAAAAGTAATACATAGTGCATTTTATTCTTGGAGGTATCTACTTCTTCTAAATATGCATACACATGTAACGTAATGGGAACCTGAAGTGATTGGAATATGGAGGCTGCCATCTTAATTCGTTTTCAAGCAATGCTAATTGCCTGGCTGTTCTGCTGATCACCTGCCTCTAATACTGTAAGCCCTGAACAAGCATGCAGATCAGATATTTCTGACCCTAATCTGGCCCCAATAGCTGCATGCTTGTTTCTGGTGTGTGATTCAGACACGACTGCAGAGCTGACAGACAATTGGTACTGTTTAATGGGAAATAAATATGGCGGCCTCCATATGTCTCTCACTTCAGGTTCCCTTTAAATTTTACAAAACACACTGATTTTCAAAATGTAAGCATAAGAAAACAAAATAAAAATGTGCAATTGAAGCCAGATTATTATAATACCTTCTTAAATCCATATATTAAACAAAAAACAACAAGAAAAACAAAGTTATGCAAATAACTTGAAACATTTATTTTAATAACTCCAGAAATAACCACACAATATCCTATTAATTAATTTACTTCTTTTATTTAAACAGTGCCAGGAACCTCTGTAGTGTTTTAGAGATGCGTACTGTAGCTCAGCTACAAAGAAAAACCCATACAGTATATAAATACTCATGGAAAAATTCCTGGAAAAACAGACATTTTATTTAAACACACCTTTGTGTCATTAACTATACCAAAGCAAGCAAATCAAATGGAGCGAGGATATGGCAGTCTTTGTATTCTCTCCACGCACAGAAAGCATTTTACTAAAATGTAACCACTGTCATTTCAAGAAATATGCAGGCCGCATATCAATCTCAGTGAGCATTGATATCAGGAAGAGGGTGGAGGATGATGTTATTACTAACCAATAAGATAAGTATTGCGCTGCTGGAGTGGCTATTTGAAAAGAATAGTCAATATTTTCTCAGGTGTTCCTCTTTAGAAAATTCAATGCTTCTATAACTGTGAAAGCAACAAGAGAAGTATCCAGTGCTAAGTAAACCAGAGCATCAAAGACAGCTGGAGCTTTCAGAGCACTGACAGTCTGACACAAGTGCCTAAATATATTTCAGAGCGGTATACGCCGATCAGCCACAACATTAAACCCACTGACAGGTGACGTGAGTAACATTGGTTATATTGTTACAATGGCACCTGTCAAGGGGTGGGTTATATTAGGCAGCAGGTCAACAGCCGATGCTAAACAGGCAAATATAAGGGTCTGAAAGAGAAAGGGGCAGTTTGTAATGGCTGTAAATGTAAAACAACAGGATCTTGAAAAAGCAGGTCTTCTGGGATGTATACGCAGGTTAGTACCTATCAAAAACAGTCCAAGGAAGGACAGCTGGCAAAGTAAATGTGAAGTGTACCCAAACAAGATAGTTTGATACTCCCCTATGGAGAGGAAAGGTTTTGGATCCCAGAGTCACAGATTGCCCAGCAAGCTCATGGTGAACCAGCACTACCAGGAGTGTGAAAAGGGCTGTAAGAGACCAAAAAGCCTCCTTACTAAAATGCAATGCAAACAGGAGTTTGCCTTCTTAAAACAGAAGGTGTTTGTGAGTATTCCAACCTGAATAACTTCTGCTTTGCATCCCATAAAGCCTTCCAGGTCCTCTCTCCGTCCCGTAGTTCCAGCATCAGGCCTCGGTGAAGTTCTTCGACCAGCATGGTCAAATACATTCTCCTGACTTCTCTGCAATCTTCAGAAGCATCCCTGAGTACTTATGAAGAAGTACAGGTCCGTAATGAGCATATGCAAGTCAGGGCTCGCCCATGCCCAGTAGGATGCTCTGCCTTCGAAAATAGTTGAGGAAGTGAATACTGCCAAAGATTACCAAAGAAACCCAAATGTGCCTAACTTCAACAGAGAACAGTGGTGGAATGAGTGGACTGAGCGAAGACTAGGAAGGCTCCTAAAGGCTCTATGGGATCCAGAGCCTTCCCTCTCCATAGGTGTGTGGCAAACTCACTTTTTTTGGGGGGGGGGGGGGCAGCTTCACATTTATTTAAAGGGATACTGTAGAGGGGTCAGGGGAAAATGAGTTGAAGTTACCCAGGGCTTCTAATGGTCCCCCACAGACATCCTGTGCCCGTGCAGCCACTCACCGATGCTCCGGCCCCGCCTCCGGTTCACTTCTGGAATTTCAGACTTTAAAGTCTGAAAAACAACTGCGCCTGCGTTACCGTGTCGACCTCTTGGGCTTCTACTGGCTGAACAACACTTGAAAACTGATGCTTAATAAGGCCAAGCATTCATAGTCGTATATATGGAGCCAGTGGTGTAGCTACATAAGTGCATATTTTAAACTGCACCGTGTGTATAATAATTGCCTGATACGGTCCATCAAAGCTGGCTCTCTAAAGATAGCAATTGTGTAAGAAAGGTGTAAGCAGGCAGAGGGAAATGAATGGATTGTTAATGATTACCTGATTACTACTATACAATGCACATATAGGCTTCAATACCCAAAGCATTACTGCATGCGGATAAGCAGAAAACAACTGATTTTACCAAAAGTCAATTCACTAAAGCTGTTACTACATGGAAAACTGAAATTACCGATTAGTGAGGTAAATACAGCAGAGTCCCCAATATCCTGAATTTAGGCAACTGGAAGCCTCAACTACCCGGCATGCCTGAAGGATAACAGGGACTATTATTTTGGGACTTTTAGGGGCATTTTAAATACTAGGGGCAGCATAAGGCCTGGCAGCCTCCCCATACCTCCTCATGGGCTCCTAGCAGCTTTCCGACACAGTGCCTGGAAGCTGCGTGTCACCTGACCTGATGTGGGTCATGTGACACGCCGACTTGTGGGCACAGAGTACGCCAGAAAGCCTTTAGGAGCCCGTAAGGAGGTATGGGGGGACTGCCAGACATCGCTGGAGGCTCAGTAAGTATGTGCAGGGGAAGGTCTGTGATTTTTCAGGCAATTGCTCAAGCATTCAGCAAGTGCATGTATCTGGCATCAGGCGATCCCCACCGGTGCCGGATACTGTGGACTGTGCTGTACTTTTTTTTTTTTTTATCTCTGGTGACTAACAAACAGTCATTCAGAAAGTTTTAGAAGGGAATAAACAGAAGTGAGAAAAGTGGAAAACTAATGAAACTATTCAGGAAGATAAGAACGTTAATAAGGGAAACTAATTTCCCTAATTACACTATATTAATATGTAGTAATTAAAATTGGTTAATAAAATACTAATGGTTTTGAGCTGATAGAAACGTTATGTTCAATTTATGCACCTTGTACTTACACTTTACTTGTCAGTATAATAAAAAAAATGTTGTCTATATCACATATTGCATCCATTTTCCATGCACTGCTATAATAATCCATCAAATACCAAATGAACTATCACGAATCCTTAAAATATGGAATGAAATACCACATGAGGTAAAAATCTTAGTGAATTATAATGCAGTCTTTTGGTAAATTATCAGACTATGGGGTTGATTTATCAAGCTGCGCTGCTTTGGAGAGCGAGCTCAGCGCACGCTATGCTGCGGTAGTGCAGCTAGCGTGCACTGATAACTTATGCACGCTCCTTGTAAGTACCGGCCACTCCACTAAATCCACCATGAGCCCTGGCAGGTCCAGTGGCTTTAATCGACGAGATCCCCGCACTTTGATTGGCCCAATAGGCTGCTTGTCAAGTGACTAGCTGCACTATCGCAGCATAGCGTGCGCTGAACTCGCTCTTCTGTCATTAAGCTGCACTGCTTAATCAACCTGTATATCTGCTTGCGTGAAAATCTTTGTGAATTTCGAAAAAAAAGTCTAAAAACTGCACTGAAGGTGGATTTTACTAACCCTTTATTTTTTTCACCAAACATGTCATAGTGAATTGATCATTACCACTGAGCCACCAGTAGTGAGTGAATGCATCACCTGGCCTTATGTGGGCCCCTCAGGTCCTGGGTCCTAGGTGTGGTTGCAGCCTCTGCATACCATATTGCTATGTCCCTGTATGGAAAGGAGTGGAGTGAAGGAGCAGAGGGCAAGCACTAGACTCTGCTAACGCCGCTTACCTCAGAGGTGTACAGCAGTGACCAGGCAAAGCTTACATTATTGGTCATCTAACACCCCCACCATCATGCAAACAATGGTTTTAAACCAAACAAGCTTATAATTATTAGACTGGGTGACTATCCTGACATGCTTATGGGTATTTTACCTCAGTGTTTACTGCCAATATGCAGCATACAATATTTTAATGCTACTACTACCAGCATGATTTCTCTTTACAATTTCTTGTTTTAAAGGCAAAATGTCAAAAACGAGACACAACAAAGAAAGCTCTGAGCTGCACAATGCAAAGCATGTGAACATGAACAAGAACATATATCACACAGTATGTATTATGAACATTCTATAAAAAGACCACCCACAGTTTAAGTGCAAGGTGCAATAAGTTATAGAAACCAATCAGAGTTTATATTCAGACTGCAGTTAACTTAATAACTTCTTCCCTGTTGTTTCCAGAAGTTGCATTGCTTCAATTAAAAAAACAAACAAACAAAAAATGTGTGTTGTTCTTGGTTCTGAAAGGAAATATTAAGTAAGAGTAATATGGTGGCCAATTGCCTTTAAAAAAATGTACCTTGCGTGGCTGATGTGCTGATTGTCTGCTTCCAATTGTTTCTGAACCACTGAGCGAGGAGCAATATGCAAAGCAGGCACTGCAACTCCACTATGACTCCACTAGCTACATGCTTATTGCCAGGGTGTCATTCAAACCTGTTGAAGCCAAACAATTAACCCCCACAGGCCAGCAACTGACAACTTTTTCCTCCCAGGTCTGTGCTTCAAGAGTGATGGGGCATGTCATATCATATGTTTCGCTAAGTAACGTGTCATAAACAGTGAACAGTAAAGAGTATACCTACATATATGAACCACAGGAAAAGGGGGTTTAAAACTGCATTGTGTTTACTGTCATGTTGTATTTATGGTTGTAGTGCATTTGCAATTCATCAAACACACACACAGCAGTATACCACATGCTGTGTCTTGAAAACCACAATACAACCACAGGTCAAACGTCTGACAGCCAGGCAAGATCTAATGGCCCATACTCACGGGCTACAAATGTCGCCGCACGTGTTGCAGCGACAGGTCTCCTGTGAGTATGCGGCGTTGCACGGGCGCGCACCCCGAACTGTCGCTCGTCGCTGATGTCGCAGGGCGATTGAACCGCTCAATCGCCTGGCGACAGTCGCCGCCGCAACTCCGCCGCAACTGTCGCTAGTCCGCGTGAGTACGCGGACTAGCAACAGCAACAAGATAAGTAATACATTGGGCTTCCGGCGGGGGGAGGCGCAACAGCGACAGCTTCCGCCGCATCAGTTGCCAGGTCCCTCCGCCGTGTGTATGCGGAGGGACCTGGCGACGAGCTGTCGCCGGCCTGTCGTGCACACGCTCATGTGTGCTGGCGACAGGCCAAAAAGTTGCCCGTGAGTATGGGCCATTATAGTTAAAGTGTACCCAAGGAGAAATAGTGAAAAAAAAAACCATCTAGGTAGAGGGAAACGTCTGGATAGTGCCATGCATGGACCCCCTGAACATATCCAACAAGAGCTTATTGGATATGTTCTCATGGCCGTGCTACCCTTCTTGCACAAGCACAGCTGTACTGCGCCTGCATGAGTACAGTTATGCCTACGCAGTAAGCTGAAGCTGTTCGGCCAAGAGTGGCTCCATGCTACTGTACAGGCAGAGATACTACATTCCACAGAGCCTCCCTGATGACTGCCTCTTATGTGACTCCTCTGTTGCATTTGAGTAGTCAAAGCTCCAACCACTAAAGCTAGGTGGTGTGGGCACATGCGTATGGTATCTACTGATTATCAGCTCAATAAGCACAGCTGTGGTCAGACCTCCAATTTAAAGGACATCCGAGATAAAAATAGACTGATGAGAAAACCAATTGTATCTGTCCTCCTTCTCCTAAAAATGACCTTTTTTTAGATATCCCACAATTTTATTTTATATTTAAATCTAGTTTTTAAGTTTGTTTGCATTAGCATTGGCTGGGTTATAACTGAGTGTGGGTGCCCAAACTAAACATTCTGCAATAAACTGCATCAAGCCTTCATATCCCTCTCACTAAAAGTTTCCTTTAGAAATCTGTTAACTAATGTGGGCCTGTACTATGCCTAGAGCCTACAGTACCTTACTTGCAAGAAGGCTCTTACATATTCTCTTTAGAAGAGTCTTTAGGAACATCAAGTGTTCACTTTTAGTGAGTTAGACCTTAAACATGTCACATCGCCTGTGCAATGTGAACACAGGTTCCCAGACAACTACACTGGAGGTAAGAGGGACAAATCACACTCAGAGATCAAACAAATGCATCTAGTAACACATGAGTATCGTTAACTCTACATCATTTTGTGAAGCATCAGGTTTTGATGAATATTAAGTAAGAGAGGTCAGGTCACTAGAAAATGGCCCGGATTACCACTGAGGTTTTCCTGGGTCAAAGTTCAACTACAAACGCAAACTGTGGGCTTTGTAGCATTGCTTCAACCAGGAACAGTTCAATAAAATGTAAAGGTTCTGCATCTTTAAAGTTTGCTTGAACCAAAAGGAATGTATTAGCTATACTGGTTTTCTACCTACAGTAAGAGAAATAGAAATATTAAAAGCTCTTTCACACCTATTGAGCTTCTAGAAATTAGTGTGTCATGAACTCAGCTTATCATCCACTTATAAGAAGAAATGTGCATTTATGTGAACCGCATGCATCAAAGTGTATAAAAAGGAAAACCCTATTAGCATGATGCTGCATGGGGATGTGGCACCCTCTCCACAACCTCCTTCTTTCTGTTTAATTCTGTTGTGCATTTTATATTCACCCCCCTCTATGTATGTCACGTCAAATAAGGGTGCCAGTACTCCCAATAGTAGAATATTGGTACATTTACAGATATTTTACTATTAAAGTGTAAAAACGAAAGTAAAATATTGGTAATAAATACTGATACTTCATTATAGCTAAACCTAAGCCTATTCTCACACTTAACCCTTTCACTACTGATGCTTAACCTTAACCCTCCCCCCTCCCCCCCCCCCTATGTCTAACCTTAACCCTTCTTCCCCTTCGCCTAACCTTAACTGTTTATGCTGCCAGTATAAAAAAATGCAAAAAAAAAAGGGTAAACAATGTAAAATTTGGGGCGCCGACAAAGGGGCTTGTTTTAATTATCGTCAAGGAGGGGAAATTATGGGCACCCAGGGCTGAAAATTACAATGGGCCCCTATGGTGGAGCCCAAATTTCTGTCGCTAGCGGGCATCCAAATTTCCTGCCCCACCCTTCATTTCTTTTATCCCTCTTTTATTTTAGTTGGCTTGCGAATGCTGGGTTAATTTCCCCTCTGTCACCAGGTGGTCGAGCCATGCACACTGGAGCCTGTGGCTGTGGAGGAGCTCTTCAATTGGCTGGCTAACCCTTGAGGTGAATCAGGGATCACAGCTGGCCCCGCCCCCTCCATAATGTCACTGCTGGGAACAGTGAATCAGGATTATAGGAGGGGCAGCATAAGGGAGCAGCAGGTTCCGTGTGGTGCAGATTCAGTCACCACTGACAGCTTCAGCTCAAAGTCTCTATTTTTATATGGCAAAAGTGTTGTGTTTCTCCAATATAATTTAAAGGGAACATTTTTTATAGCTGCAGTTCTATGATATTCAAAATAATATTCAAAGATTTCTTTATTTTCTTTGTTAACGAAGAACATGATATAATGATGCATGGCAAAAACAAAGCGTTACTGCAACATATTTTTAAATGCACATTTTCTTTTAAATGATCTGAAAAATAATATCCAAAGATTTCTTTCTTTTTTTTTAACTGAACAACATGATTTGATGATAAAGGTTAAAGTGAAAGCAATGTTGATATTATTTTTTGATTGCACCCTTTGCTGCTCAGATAGCACTGATTTATAAACTAAGGTAGGAATCAGGAGTTTAACAAGAACTGACCAGTTGCTATAGATTACAGCACACCATTGCTCTTGCACTGTGTTATTACATACATGTTTTAATGCTTGCTTTGACTGTTTTTAGTCTATGACATTTTAATAAGTCGAGGAGGTCACAGACAGACAGGTCTCTTACTAGGAATGACAGACAGAAGAGATATCCCTGACCTCACTATAACCATGCACTGCTGTGACCTAATACCAGTCAGTAAATGGATCACTGACCATGTGGTGAAATGTCCCTTCCTACAAAATCTCATTATGCAATAATGAGCACTTAGGACTGTCCGAAGAGCAGGATAATGCTTGCCCTTTAACAAGCCGTTACAGCACCCAATTACTGCAAACGATTCTACAATATGTTCATGGCTTGCATTTACTGGATTGAGTACTATCATCGTCCATCTGTGCCTAGCTTAATCTTCATTACATATACTACAATAAGGCAAGCAGTAACTTTAATGCGTCAGACAGACTGGCTCTTACCAGGAGGACATATGCATTTCACGCTCGTATCTCTCGTCTCTCGAAGTCTTGGTAGATGTGATTTGAGTTTCTGAAAAAGAGAACAGTGAGAAAACATTTTATTAGGTGTGGCACTTCCATGACATGGTTTATTTCAGGACATAACCATTATCATTACAAACACTTTTGGCAGAGGATAGGGAAACCAGGGTTTAATTATATCAATGTACAGTGATGCGTACACGTGTTGATTTTTATCAGGTCCATTCTTCATGCAACTGTTCCTGCTTTAATTCTCTCCTATGAATTGCTGCTACTGACTCCCTTATGATGCCAGCCGGGGTTTAATATACAGGATTAGCTTTTCCTGTCGGAACACCTGCTGATGAACGTATTGAACCAAAGAGACTTTGCACCTCTGCATACTGCAGGATCTTGTTTCCTGCATAAGATGGAGCCAGACATAGCGTGGGCAGGTGCAGTGCCCCTTTATACCCTCAGGGAATGTGTGCCAATGCACCTCAAGTTAGCTTCCCAGTTGGTTCTCAGTTACAGTCCTGAGATGAGACATTGCTCAGGAAGTGGATGTGCACCAGCAATGTTTCGATGGCTGGACAGCTGTAAATTATTAATTAAGGTTTTTTTTATTTGAGCTGAGAAATGTGACTCACCAGTCTCAGACAAATCCACAAGTCCCAAGTAAGCTATGTCTTTCTTGGTGGGCCATGTCAACGTTAGTATTATTTTTTTGTCTTACACTGCATTTGGAGCCAGAGCTTTCTGTCATGCTGCCCCTACCCTTTTGAATGCCCTGCCACACTTAATCAAGACAGCTCCAACCCTGAACATGTTACGTGTACATAAAAACTGAAAAGCCACCTGTTTAGTCTGGCATTTATGATCACATAACTTTTTCCCTGTAACACATTACTATGTACTGATCTGAGAGAAGCTTATGCGCTTTGGCTCCTATGGGAGAAAAGTGCTTTACAATTGTTTTGATGTTGCATTTCCTTTTTATGATTAGTGCACAGCCCCCTATGAAAACAGGTACGAGATTGATACATCTTTTTGTTCTATTCAGTGCAGTACAACACTATTAATTTTAAACAAATTTATTCCAACTTCCCTTATCACATTTTTGATCAATAAAACCCACGATCCCTTAGGATGCGCTCACACATATGCATGTTGCCGCACACTGCAGTGCTGCATGTGACAATTATATGGGTATGTTCTCATCTCTTTGTTGGAACTAGGGATAAGCGAGATCAATTTTGTGAAAAGCAACATTTCCCAAGAGCATGTGGGGATCCCCGGCTGCCCAGTAAGGGTTAGCTCACCTAAGCTGTCGCCTCTTGTCAATGTGCTCCATGCTGCTCTCCATCTTACCCACACTTCCGCCTTCACAATAGAAGTTCCAGTTTAGAAGGCGGAAGTGTGGAAAAGGTGGAGAGCGGTGTGAAGCACATCAGTGAGAGGTGGTGGCTTACGGGAATTAATGGCCCGCGCCTCCTACACACTCTGGGATAATTTTGCCTTTTCCAAAACGAATTTGTCTCATCCCTAGTTGTAACAGACTACAGTATTCATATTGTGGATTCATATTTGATTACAAGATACCGCCCCCCTCCCCCGCTTATGTGTAATTAAGAAACCTTCCGCTACTATTTTCTTTACTGCTGTACATACATTATTCAAATGCACTTTCTACTTGTGTGTTAACAAGCATGTTACTATAGGGATCTTTCTGCAAATAAAAATGACATGCAGGTTATAATGGGCAGATTGTGCATTGCATTATGACTGCATTGTAGCGTGGGCATTACACAATGTGCACAATGTGAACTTATCCTTAGATGTCATTTATTGATTCTCAGGCGGGGGGAGATTTCAGTTTGATTTAGACAAAATAATGGAATCTGACAAAAAAAAACAATAGTTCCAAATTGTAATCTGGTGCTTACATTGATAGGACATGGGACCGGGATTATATGGTTTCCCAGCTTTTCAGTACAGACACAGACATTAACAGAAATAATACTTCAGTTACATTTCCTGTTGTATAACAGTATATATGAATGTAAGTAAGACATCTCTTGTACTGCCTCAAGTACTGACAATGGGATGCTTTTAGCACTGTCCTCCAAGTGATTGCATCAGTCAGCCACAAGCACACACACCATGGTTTCAATCACTTCCCCCTATTTCCTGTTTACCTGATGTGTGAGATTTGGAATGACAAATGGTGGGAACAGGGTTTAGCTGTATCCCATGGAACTGTTTGGGCTCTTACCATCTATTTTGTGTAGCCATGGCTATTTTGTGTAGCCATAAAAAATAACTACGAAAATATTAACAGAACTGAAAATGATAGAAATAAAAAAGACAAAAAACAGTAAAGAAATATTTGGTAGCAGCACAAAATCAATTCCTTTATACACATTCAAGTTACAGTTTCACAGATTTTTTTTTTCCTTTTTCCCTGACAAAAAAATTAAGCTGGCCGTACTGTATTTGGGTCAGTTATGGCCCAATACACCAAGCGGATCAATTGCTATCAAATTGGAACTCGATCAGATAACTGCCCTACACAGCAAACTCAATTTCAAAACAATTCAGCAACAATCCAGTAGGCTGGGAGCACCCTTATAAGAATTGCATGCGTTTTATATGCCAATTTGCACATAAAACATAAGGGCCCATATGCAATTAACTTTTCCACGTAAGTTTTCTCCTAGGTGATATTTCCACACCTTGCAAATGAAATGCTTTTTAAACTACCAGCAAGCAAGAAAATTCTTAAATTGTTTTGATAGTACTTTGTCATCTACTTTTTGGTACTTTTTCATTTGCAAAGTGCTAAAAAGTTTTTAGATTTTTTTAAAGAAGTTGAAAAATTATCAACTAGGAGATAACTCAGGAGAAAAATGTAATTGCATATGGGGCTAAGGCCTTGATTCACTAAAGGGTGGTAAGTGTTAGCAAGCCAGTGAAAAGGTACTTAGGACACGAAAACGGCTGCTTCGCGCGCTAATAAGTGCGCAAGTGTTTGCGTCGCACCGTTCATGCGCAAAATAGCCTGAAACTATATTTTCCACGCGAGCGGTGCGACGTTTCGAGCGCACCAACTTAACGCGCGATCAGTAATAGCTTTGTTAGCACTATTTTGTGAATCAAGCCCTATGTGTCAATTAGCATGCATTTTCCAATCTGGGCCACACAAAAATTGCTTTGCTGCACAAGTTGCAATGCAATTTTATCTGCGTTTGTAAGCAAAATATCATGCATTTTTATGCGTTATTGGAAAAAAATAATAATGTATTATTTCACTTGATGAATATTTATTAAAAACACAAAACTGGGGGCGTGGCCTACGCATGGCGGAGTGAGGACGTGTTTCTCAGGAGCTCCCGCAGCCTCACCGTTTTTTTAAGCCTCCTAACTCTCCAGAGAACGAGCCAAACACCACATGGGCCCTCCTAAGCAGAAGGGGAAAAGAAGATCTCCAAAACAACGCAGCTCTGCACATATACTAAAGTTCCTGAGGCCTCTAGAACGGAGGTTAGCAGAGACGGAGGAAAACAGCATGGCGTCTCCTCGCGCTCAGCAGCAAACCTCTTCATCTCCTCCGAAACAAAGGAGAAGCCAGCCGGACAGTGATGATCCGCAAGCACGGTCAGTTACTCCTTCCCCTACACCCTCCGAGGCGGATCGCACATTAGAGCTGCGATCGCCGCCATCACTATCACCGGGGCAGGGAGGGAAGGCCCAACCACGAGGCAGTACAATTCGCCATGATGAGCATAACTCACCCTCTCCAGTAACACTAGAAACGATCCCACAACAGGCCCAGCAGCGATCTCCGGACCCTGGGGCAGTTTCAGAGGGGGACCTTCACGTTGTGCACGCCATTAACACCGGTCATCAGCTTCTATCTAATCCTCCATCACCCGCCATGTCTGTGAACTCGGGCTCTTACATTGAAGTAGACCTACAGGAATATGTCCGCTCTCTTCCGACCAAACATGACTTTGAAAGGTTTATAACCCGAATGGAAGAGGTATATAAGAAAGAAATGTCTGAGTTTCGGCAGGAAATAGGACAGATAGTACATCGGGTGGAAGAGGTGGAAAAAAGGCAAGACTCCCTAGAATCCAGAATGGATAAACAAGAAAGAGCCACAGCAGACAATACACAGCACATTAGTGCCATTTATTTAAAAATAGATGACATGGAGAACAGGCACAGACGAAATAACATTAGAATTAGAGGAATCCCTGAATCCACTAAACCCCCAGAGATCATGCCGACGGTAGAAGGACTCTTCAAACAGATCCTGGGCTCACCTGCGGATCATAAAATAGAAATCGATAGGGCTCATAGATCCCTGGGCCCCCTCCTTACTAACCCACCCAGACCACGGGACATAATATGTCGAGTCCACTATTATAAAGAAAAGGAGGCCATCATGGCGGCAGCGAGAACGCAAAGAGAAATTGACTTCGACGGAGCCAAGGTCCAACTAATGGCAGATTTATCCACTTTAACACTACAGCTTCGAAGAGCGATCCGTCCCCTTTTAGAGGCTCTCCGAGAAAAAGACATAACCTACCACTGGGGATATCCTTTTGCTCTACATATCTCCCATGAAGGTAAATCAATGGTCTTTAAAACGCCAAGGGACTTAGCCAAGATAAGATCGACCTTCAACCTGCCTCCGATCAGTATTACAGAATGGCCACTATCCCACTCCCAGGAACCCCAAGCTCTCCCACAGCGAGAAAGGTGGGAATATGTAAACAGGCGAGGAAACCCACGCAGGAGATAACACCCCAGGCCCTTGCCACCGCTACAGAAATTATGGCCCTAAGTTTGCTTGTCACTATGATTTCTTCCAACGCAAGATTGCACATCACTCCTCAGTCAAACTTCATCCATGAATGCTATATCTCTTTAAAAGCTTAACTTTAAGAGCTTACTATCTGGTGCATTTGCATCTGGGGAAAAAAAAAAAAAAAAAACCATTACTCAAGACGAATTAATATCGGTCCTTACTAAGGGCAAATTGTCATGTGGGATATATAATTACAGATATTGTGCCTGCTATGTTCAGCCCTCATTCATACAGCCTGCTGAGCATTGGCATTATTACCTGTATGTAAACTATTGATGTGGACATGGATAATAGTTACCTACTAAACATGTTGCCGTTTTATATATAATAGCCTAGTGTGACATAGTGGTTATGATAGGTGTCATAAAACCTTATCTGGAGAGCTTTAGTTTTATGCTATGTATATAAGCCATGTGAGGCGGGGGAGCATTTCCGTTATGCGTTCCCACGTCACTCGGATCAGAGCTCTTACCGGGAGTGCTGGTTCTAGCACTCCGGAAGATGCACAGATTGTTTCTGATCAAGTAAGGAGATTAGTGAGGGTCGGTGCGTTTGTACCGAATCTTTCTATATTTGTTGGTCTTTTGTCTGTTTGTTTGACCGTGTTTCTTCTTTCTCAAACCAGAGTATGTAATTTCGTTCTACTTGCTGACAACCCCCCTACTTTTCCAAGCAATAAACAAACCAGGTTACAATTTAAATCATTGATAAAATATCCCTTAATCCAAGATGGATGAATGTAGAATCGCTACCTTCAATGCCAAGGGTTTAAATGTTCCCCAAAAAAGATCCCAGGTCTTATTCCACTTCCACAAACAGAAAACTTCTATCCTAGCCCTACAAGAAACGCATTTTAGAACTGATTCCATCCCTAACATTAAATCAAAGTGGTATGATAGGTGGTACCATAGTTCTAACCCTGATGGAAAATCCAAAGGGGTTTCGATAGGCCTACATAAATCTTTAAAAGCCTCACTGATAGATACTCTTCCGGACCCCAAGGGTAGATATATCTTTATAAATATTGAAATTGATAGCACCAAATACACTATAGCTAATATTTATTTACCTAACCAGAATCAGACCCAGAAACTTTCTTCCTATCTTAATAAGCTAAAACCCTTTGCAAAGGGACATATAATTATCTGCGGAGACTTCAATTTTTGTCTGAATCCCCGTTGGGACTCTTCCTCCCAGAAATCCGTTATTACATCAAAAGCTCTCACCCAAGTTCGTAATAAACTCCAATCGTACTCCCTAGTTGACTCCTGGAGGACTTTACATCCCAACGAACGTGACTATACATTTTACTCCCATGTTCATAGATCGCATAGCCGCATTGACTATATACTGGTCCCACAGTGGCTATTAGATAGAAACATGCATACGCTCATCGGAAATAGGATCTGGTCTGACCACGCTCCAGTGTTCTGTTCTTTCTCACTGAATAAACCAGGTACCTCTCACTACTCCTGGAGACTTAATGATAATTTACTGAAAGATCCTATTTGCGTGTCAGGCATTAAACAAACAATTGAACACTTTATTCAAGACCACAGTAAAGATGAGTCAGCGCCAAGCATCAAGTGGGAGGCTCTTAAATGCACTATACGGGGAGTGCTGATCTCCCATGGGACTAGGATAAAAAAAGAAAGAGGTACTCAGATCAAAGATCTATTTCTTAAAATAGCTAAACTAGAGGAAGATCTCAAGAAAAATCCTTCCTCTTCAACTGAACTAGACTTATCCAACGCCAGACATAATCTCCTATCACTGCTTGATGATAAATCCCTCTCAGACAGAATGCGTCTAAAAGGTGTGATATATGAGCATGGGGGTAAATGCGGCCGTCTGCTGGCACGCTACCTACACCCGAGGAACAACACTTCCACCATTTATTCTATCTCAAAACCAAATGGCCTAAAGGTATTTAAAACCTCTGAAATTGCTGACATCTTTAAACAATATTACGAATCCCTATATAACCTTAAAAATAACCTAAGTGACTCACAACCCCAAGAATTTAAACACCGCCTAGAATCTTATCTAAGGAAAACAAAATTGCCCCCCATATCTCCAGAAATCCAGGAAGAACTAGATGCGGATTTCTCAAACCAAGAGCTATCTGAGTGTATCAAAGCCATAAAGTCAGGCAAAAGTCCGGGGCCAGACGGTTTCACGGGCTCCTTCTATAAAAAATTTGGCTCTCTTTTATCTCCCTTGATGTTAACTGCGTTTAATGACATATCAAAGGAGAAGAATTTCCCCCAACAGGCCCTCACTACTCATATCACAGTAATACCTAAACCTGACAAGGACCCCTCCTTTTGTTCTAACTTTCGTCCCATATCCCTGATAAACCTAGACCTAAAACTCTATTCTAAAATGTTAGCTGAAAGGTTAAAACCCCTCCTACCTCAAATTATAAATAATGATCAAACGGGATTTGTCATCAAAAGAGAGGCAAGGGACAACACTCTTAAAACAATTTCTATCATACACAGAGCACAGCACACCAAAAGCCCCCTTTGTATAGTATCAGTTGATGCAGAGAAGGCATTCGACAGGGTCCACTGGCAATTCCTGGAGGGAGTGCTAACCCATCTAGGTATAGGCCAAAAATTTGTAGATAAAGTGATGGCGCTATATAGTAATCCTTCTGCCAGGGTTAAGATTAATGGGACCCTGTCGGATGCCTTCCAGGTTCGGAACGGGACCAGACAGGGATGTCCCCTGTCCCCCCTTCTTTACGTGTTGTGCATGGAGCACCTGGCCGTAGCACTTCGCAAGAACTCTTCTATTCAGGGTATTCCTTATGAAAACTCACAAATAAAATTAGCAATCTTTGCCGATGATTTGCTGCTTTACATTTCAAATCCTCATATAGCCTTTCCTCATGTCTTGCAAGAAGTGGCGGAATATGGCTCGTTGAGTAATTTTAAGATAAATATTTCTAAAACAGAAGTCCTTAACATAACCCTCCCAGGAAAGGTAGTACAGCATTTATCGACCTCCTTCCCTTTTAAATGGAAACAGGACAAGATTAAATATCTTGGGGTATTTATCTCGAAGAATCCTGGCGAACTATTCCAAATTAACTTCCCCACCCTGACTTCTAAAATATTTGGGGACTTGGAGAGATGGAGGACACTGCATTTATCTTGGTCCAGTAGGATATGTGTTCTAAAAATGGATGTGTTACCAAAACTTCTATATGTTATGCAGGCTCTCCCGGTGTGGCTGCCTAGTTCATTCCTTAAAAAAATCCATAAGCATTTCTTAAACTTTGTATGGGATAAAAAACCACATCGCATTCATTCAAAGCTACTTAGTCGTCCCAAGGAGGGAGGAGGAATGGGTTTACCGGATATTCAAGCCTATTACCATGCAGTCCTGTTAACCCAGATAGTGGACTGGTTCCAAAGCAGACAAACCAAACAGTGGGTGTTGCTGGACGCAGCGTACTCGGCATCTGACCCCAGGGCCCTATTATGGACTAAACCAATCCTGAGGCCTAGGAGGGATCTGATGGCCCTCTCTCCCCAAGTCCTTCTTAAAGGCTGGGATTTAATCAGAGAAAAATATAAGCTTTCCACAATCCCAAGTCCTCTCACATCATTATTAGATAACCCTCACTTAGCAATGGGTCTTCATTCCAGCTCTCTTCTAGGCTGGAATCGTGCATTCTGGCCCCAGGTACGCCATCTTTTGGGATCCTCCACTTTGCTAAAATGGGAAGAGCTTGGGAACCAGGCTAATAAACCCACCATAAACTGGTTCACCTGGAGGCAGATAAGAGAATTTTATAACTCCCTAACACCTAAGGGGAACATTCATAGAGGCCTGACCTCCTTTGAATCCCTATGCTCCCCCTTAGTGAACACTGAACATAAAATTTCATTTCTATATTCTGAGATTGCATGTACTTCCAGCACGAAGCATTTGCTCAATGTAACAGCTAAATGGGATGCAGATCTAGGTGAAAACCTTAAGGATGAGCAATGGGAAAAAATATTTTCATTGACCCATAAGTCCTCCATTTCCTCCTCCTTCCAAGAAAGGAACTATAAGGTTTGGGCACGTTGGTATAGATGCCCCTCCCTGATTGCTAAATTTAGGGCAGACGAATCTGCCACTTGTTGGCGATGCCTGGGGCAGGAGGGCACATATATTCATATATGGTGGAGTTGCCCACTGATCCAGCCATTTTGGAACACAATATTTGATATTAACCGCTCCCTGTATTTGGAAGACCTCCCATTTAAACCAACAATAGCTCTCCTGAATCTGATACCTGGAAAAATCTCCCAAGCAAAAAAAAACTTAACAAGCTCTCTTATGATTATAGCTAAACTCCTCATTGCAAGGAACTGGAAGAGTACTTATGTCCCAACTGTCAACCAAATTTTTACTGAGCTGAATGAGATTTGCAGATTAGATGATCTGTTTCACAGTGCCCATGACCGTAATGAGGCCTTTACCAGAAAATGGGCGGTCTGGTACGATTACAGGGAGTCGGACGGAGCTAAATCCCTTCTCTCCAGAGATCCACTACAAGGGACTAATATTTAGACGTAATTCCTACATGGCATAAAAACGCTACTTTTGACCCTGTATTAGATAACGGATTATTAATACATATGTTCCATAAGTATAGTCTTGGCATTATGAAGGATCTAAAAGTTCTAATTTTATCCTGGTTAGTTATTGGGAATTATATGCGGGGGACTCCAAGGGGGAAACATGGTAAATATGTTTGTATGTTCTATCTCTCTGGGATCCTACGTTATGGGTCCCTTCCTTTTCTTCTTTCTGGCTTCCTTTTCTATCATCTTGTCTTCTTAACTTTTGCTTTTTCCTCACTGATGTGTCCTTTCCTTCTGGAGAGTCAATAATTTCTCAAATATAACTGAAGTGAGACCAAGTTCACCCTGTTAACTGTTAAGTTCTGACATTTGAATATCTTTACTCAAAGCACAAGTTGTATAGGATATAATGTTTAAGGTCTTCAATATATACTAATCGAATGGTTGAAACTCTCCAGATTCTGTTTCTGCCTATATATGTTTGTTATATGAAAAATGCTTCAATAAAAAGTTTTATTACAAAAAACACAAAACTGAAATGTGTGAAAAACACACATAGAACAGAAATGCAGAGAAAAATGTAGAAATGCAAATATCAGAAAACAAGGTTTTTCCGCATAGACAAGTGTGCTTCCAGCCTCAAGCATCAACGGAACTGAGGGAATTGTACTGCTTTGTGCGGTGCAACACTATTAGCAATTTATTTCCCAGCGCTCCTGCCTTGCCCCCATCGCACAGAGAATTTACAACATGTCTGATCAGACTTTTGATCGATAAACTGCACAATACCAATCAAAAGATAATTATTTGAATAGGTAAGAGAAATAGATTACTGGCAGATCAGAGATACTTTAGTGATCTGTGCTGGGTGGGCTCTACAGCCCCCAGCACAGATCAGGGTGCAGGCAGAGAGATCAGATTGCCCCCCTTTTTTCCCCACTAGGGGGATGATATGCAGGGGGGGTCTGATCTCTTCTGCCTGCGTGTGGCTGGCGGGGGGGGGGCACCTCAAAGCCCCCCTCCGCGGCGAAATTCCCCCCTCCCTCTCCTACCTGTCCCCTCCGCTATCCGTCCTGTGCAGCCAGTGACAGGACGTCCCCTGTCACATGGCGGCGATCCCCGGCCGCTGATTGGCCGGGGATCGCCGATCTGCCTTACGGCGCTGCTGCGCAGCAGCGCCGTACAAATGTAAACAAAGCGGATTATTTCCGCTTGTGTTTACATTTAGCCTGCGAGCCGCCATCGGCGGCCCGCAGGCTATTCACGGAGCCCCCCGCCGTGATTTGACAGGAAGCAGCCGCTCGCGCGAGCGGCTGCTTCCTGATTAATCAGCCTGCAGCTGGCGACGCAGTACTGCGTCGCTGGTCCTGCAGCTGCCACTTTGCCGACGCACGGTATAAGCGTGCGGTCGGCAAGTGGTTAAAGGATACCTGAAGTGAGAGGTATATGGAGGCTGCTATATTTCTTTCCTTTTAAACAAAACCAGTTGCCTGGCTGTCTTGCTGATCCTCTGCCTCTAATATGTTTAGCCATAGACCCTGAACAGGCATGCAGCAGGTTAGGTGTTTCTGACATTTTTCTAAAATTTGACAAGATTAGCCACATGCTAATAATTTTAGAATACAAATTGCATTCACTGAGTTAAGGTAGCCATACATGTAGCCATTCTGATTAAATCGACAAAATGATTGACTTTATTAAGCAATCGACTTCAGTATGGTGGCCCACACTACAAGCAATATCCTATGCGATTCACCTACGCTAATCGATCTGACAGATGTTGTGTCTCCATGCTCAGAATGCAAAAATTGATTCACAATCGATTGAACGACATGTGAACAGTAGCCAATTCATGTGTGACCGACCAATGTCATCTATCCAGCTTGATCAATTAAGCTGGTTTTTATCGATTGGGCGTACTGGAACACACTCAATTCTCTCTCGATTCGATAAAATGATGGAATCAAATGGTCAATCGTACAGCCAAATCTCTAGATCTATGGCCACCTTTAGTGCATGAGCACAATTAACATTCATTTCCCTTCTATGGAATATATTACATTTCCTTTTTAACTGATCCTACTTGTGAATCCACATTCCAGACTTTGCCAGTAAACACAGAGCTATATCTGCTGGTTGGACTGACTTTTAATGATGTATTTACCTCTTTAAATAACAGTGCACAGCAAGAGGCTTCTAATATAGCATCAAGCAGGGGTGACAATACATTATTAATGTCTGTCTCTGAACATCAAAGCTTCAGTGCATTTAAATGATCACAAAGGAGGGGCGGAGGGCAAAGTTAATGGAAGAGCAATAAAGTCATTGAGCCATATAACACCTCATGTATAACTGTCAAGGTAAGAAAATGCAGAGGCACCACAAAGTTATATAAATACACAAGAAGCAGCTTTTGTATAGTGGTGGCTGGAGAATACTGTGGGAATCTTAGAAGTTGTGAATGAGTGTGAGAGCCGCAAGGAATAAAGAGTAGAGTAAGTTTGCAGATACAGTAGTGTGTGGTAAGGACAGCGCCTAACACTATACCTGCACATCATGAAAGGAAGCCCTGACCTTGAAGACAAGCTTGGGCTAGCAGTTAATGGTCAGCTGGAATTCTCTCATTACAGTGAATGAATCATAAAAGACATAGGAAGATCCGTTGTGCTCATTATCTGATCTGTGTCTTCACAGGCTCCTCCTGATGTCTGCCAAAACCACTATACAGGTAATGCTGGGAATACACCATGAATCTTTTCAGCAGATAGATGGCTCGATAGATAATTTCTGACTGCTCAGATCTGATTTTGATCGTTTTTCCGATCGTTTTTCACATAGAAGTAAATGGAAATCAATCAGAAAAACGATTGGAAAAACGTTCGGAAAATCGATCGGCCAGTAAATCTGCCCCAAAAAAATCATCATGTATTCCCAGCATTAGGGTCTTTTTACACTTAGAGCTCACACCGTAGAACGCTTGCACAAATGTGATTTCGTGCATGTGTTTTACGGATGCACGGAATCAGGGGTGTAGCAATAGGGGTTGCAAAGGTTGCGACCGCATCAGGGCCCTCGGGCCACAGGGGCCCCGAAGGGCCCTCCCTCAACTGTAGTATTAGCTCTCAATTGGTCCTGTGCTCATAATAATCACTTCTATAGATACTTTGAATAGTGGTAATCATTAACGAGCTGTTCCCCATTCACTTCTTGCACCTCTGACACTGTAGTTGCCATTGGCAGGTTTTGATGCACCGCAATATCATTTGTTATGTATAGAGTGCTTGAGGGTCCCCAATGTAAAACTTGCATCTGGGCCCACAGCTCCTTAGCTAACTGCACGGAATGCATGTTGTGGTGCGTTAAATCACAGACATCGGCAGCCACAACACAATAGAACCCGTCAGAAAAACATGTGTGTCGTGCAATAAAATGTTCCCAGACGCTTTACATCACAATGCATGGAAATGCACAGCTGTACTCTGAATGGTAACATGAAATCTATGGACTTTCATGTTATCATGTGGATCGCATGTGCAGTGCGTCAAAACTGACAGTGCAGTACATAGTGAGCCCTCAATCAGTTGCTCTCAGTTATAACTGAAAGGACAACTGTTTTTTCAAAGTAATGCCTATGTTTTCCGAAGGCTCAGTTCTCATTATGGGCTGGTGCACACCGAGCGGTTTTCTCAGCGTTTCTGCAGCTGCTTGCGGCTGCGGATACGCTTGGTCAATGTATCTCAATGGGGTGGTTCACACCAGAGCGGGAGGCGTTTTGCTGAAACGCATACTCCCAGGGTGAGGCATTTTTTGGATTGCAGATGCGTTTCTGCCTCAATGTTAAGTATAGGAAAAACGCAAACCGCTCTGAAAAAGCCTGTTCAGAGCGGTTTTGCCGGCGTTTTTGTTACAGAAGCTGTTCAGTAACAGTTTTACTGTAACAATATATGAAATCTACTACACCAAAACCGCTACACAAAACCGCAAAACGCTAGCTGAAACGCTACAGAAAAATAAGAAAAAGCGTTTCAAAATCTGCTAGCATTTTGCGGATCTGCTAGCGGTTTTTGGTGTGCACCAGGCCTAAATGTGTTTTAACTGTAAGATTTTTCACCCCCCCCCCCCGCCAAAAAGAAAAACCACAACGCATACTTCACCCCTCTGCTGTGCACTCTGCATGCTTCCATACAAACTTTGTACAGATAGTAGATTATGCATTTTGATTCACTTAGTAAAATGTGCAGTGAAAACTCACACAAAAATGCAACTGCTACATTACAATGTGTAAAAACACAAACAATTTCTTGTTTACAAAGATTAAAAACACAGCCTCTTTACATAGCCCATAGATGACCATTAGATCGGAACGCAATGCGTACGATTGCGCGCAATCTGCGTTTGTATGCGTTGCATGGCTGATCAGCTGCGCATTTGTTAACAAATGTATGCAGCATGCGTTCGCGGACCGCAGTGGTCCGCAACGCATGTAATGTGAACATCAGACAGTGCAGTCTATGCACTTCTGATGTTCGCACGTGTCTGCCTCCCGCACGCATTGCCAAAATATGGACGGCAAAGCGTGCAATGTGAACGAGGCCTAAAACACATCTAAGCATCTTTGAAAGAGCTTATGAGCTCTAAGGATCTAAGAAGTGGTGCAACATTTTTATTTTTTTATTTTTTACTAAAAAGTACAACATTTTTACATGAACTTTTAGGGCCTGAGCCCACTAATGCAGTTGTGTCCACTTTTCAGAAAATGTTACAGATGCTGAAAAGCAGACACAACTGCATACAACTGCGCTCAACTGCGTTAGTGGTCTTAGGCCCGTAATGCATATTCTGTTAAATACTTATTTAAAGTATACCAGAGATGGGCTATTACCAGTAAAATATACATACCTGTGGCTTCCTCCAGCCCCCTCCGGCCTGATTGCTCCCATGCTATCCTCTTCTCATGCGCAGTTGGCCGCGGACCAAAGGACTTTCCGGGGCCAATTGCGGTGAACAGAGATGGAGAAGAGGACTCTGTGGAAGCAATCGGGCCGGAGGGGGCTGGAGGAAGCCCCAGGTATGTATATTTTATTGGCAATACCTCATCTCAGGTTCCCTTTAAATAAAGAGCCTAAACTGAAGCTTTAATACAAAGCTAACCACAGACTTTCCTCTGAGAATCACAGAAGTTTGCTTTCTTAAAACAGAAGGTGCTTCTCTCGGTAGAAGCCCAGTAAGTTTGACGAGTCGGGGGCCATGCGCAGTACTATTGTGCAGGTGCAGAACGCTCCCAGCCGTGGAAGCGAGACAGGGGGGTGTGTGTGCATGCACAGTGCGCCCTAACTGGTCAAACTTACGGGGCTTCTACCGAGAGAAGTAGAAGTTGGAGGAAGACGACGTGCAAGCGATTCGTGAGGAGGGGGCTGGAGGAAGCCCCAGGTATGTATAAAACTTTTAAATTTAATCGTCTCTGGTTTCCTTTAAGAAGGTCCATTCCAATTCGATCATAAAATCCAACTTTCAGATTGATAATTTTTCGTTTTCCAATCGACCAAAGTATCATTTCACATCGATTTGTACCACAAATGGCGCAGTTTTCTATACAATTCAATCATAAAATGTTCATCAAAAGATCGAGTCTAAAAGAAAAATGTTACCGTTAATGGGCACCTTCACAACTGCCATGCTGGGTACATTACTTATCTAAAAATATCTGGACCCTGGATGGTCTCATCAAAGTGGAGTGTATGCAGTTATTGAATATTACTTTTGTCCAAATATTGCTTATGCTAGAGGCGATTCATTCACTCTGCTGTGTAGTGATAGGAATCACATATGTTTGCCTACCTGTAATCACCTCTATATTTATTCCTGGCATCTGATATGGTGAGAATGATTTGGAGAAGCCAGGGAGATAAAGTTCTATGAGCTCATGCTCTCGGAAGCAGTATAAAGTGCATTGCTGCCTATAGATTATACAGGAATGTGATGTGACTGAGAGGGCAGAAAACTGCTTCCGCTTCGGAAGGATCACTAAGTGGTAAGGCAATCCTCCTTCAGACAGCAGTGAGGGCATGCTGGCTCTCAAACACACCTATTTACACACACAACATTTAGCAAACGGGTTTAGTGCTATATTAAAAGTCAGAACAAGCTGCAGATAAGAAACACATCTATAGTTAGAACTTCCTTTGTTTATTCTTCAAAGAACTTGGCAGGTTTACGTTAAACACATTACTGTCACACAGTGCATAGATTTATATTGGCTTCTGCTTAGGTTCTTATTACAGAGCATAAATGAGGCACGAATGGACATAGAGAACAGATTTGTCTGAAAATTACAGTGATTAGCACCACCCAGAGCCGGATCATTCAAAGGCAAACCTAGAAAGCTGACTAGGGCCTGGAGAGAGTCTAGGGGCCTGGTGGATGCTAGCCACCACCAAATCAAACTAAAAAAAGCAGGTGACCATCAGCGTTGAACAAAAAAGGCTATCTTGTCTAGAGCCCCATTTCATCTTAATCCTTTTCTGGCATCACCTGCTGTGGACATTTGGTTTCAGTCATGGTCGGATTTCAGGCAAGGCCGAATAGGCCATGGCCTAGGGCGCCAGATAAACAAGGGGCGTACTGCAGGCAGCCAGTGGGGTTTATTTGCAGATTAAGGGCCCATTCACACTAGGGGCTTGATTCACTAAGCCGTGATAACTCATATCACGGCTGTTTTCGAGGGCATTTTTGCGCAATCGTGAATTTTCACGCGCAATCACGACTTTTCGGGCGAAATCGCTAATTTTGATAGTTTTCGTGCGAAAATTAGCGATTTTGCACGAAAAGTCGTGATTGCGCGTGAAAATTCACGATTGCGCACTAACGCAAAAATGCAGGCGAAAACGGCCGTGATATGAGTTATCACGGCTTAGTGAATCAAGCTCTAGAAGCACTTTTCTGACTGTTTTGCGATTGATTAACGTTTTTTAAAATCGCTCCCATTCGATTTTATTAAAATCGCGTAAAAATCAGTCATTTTCGCATACGCGATTGAGAAATCGCCATGATTTTTCAGCAATTTTTACTGCGATTTTAATGAAAGTGAATGGGAGCAATTTTAATAAACACTAATTAATCGCAAACCGCTCAGAAAAGCGCTTCTAGTGTGAATGGGCCCCTTAGTGTCCAAACAAATGAAAAGGGTCAGGCCAACCACACTATTTGAACCAGCTGGCAGCTGCCTGTGCTGTGGTGCTGTTTAACGTATGGGTGGTTCTCCTGTCCGGTTTTACGTGATGACCTATTAGGTCACATGTTTGGCGTCAACCCTGGAAGTATGATGCATAATGCGGGCGGAAGTGTAAGTAGGGAGGGCAGTGGCATGACGTTGCAGGCACGCCCTCTGACTGGAATTGAGAGTATTTATTGGTCCTCTTCACGCATGCTCAGTTAGACCCTGAAGCAAGCTGTGCCGTGGCCCTAGACGCATTACTATTTTAAGAGTTTATTAAACTTTGGTTTTACACATTGGAGGCAATTGTGCTTGTTTTGAGGTACTGCGTATGGGCATATACATTGAACGGGCAACCACTGGTGGTTATCCAACTAGGTAAAAAAGAGCGTTTAGTGAAACTGAACCTGCCACTCTCTCACCTTGCTACATGATGGTGAGCAGGGAGGACCAACGGTCTTGAGAGGAGTGTTTGTTTGTAGTTGGTGGTGGTGGTCCCCACCCCCCTTTACCTTCACAGTGTCAGTGAGCCTGTGTATATGTTTGCACTGACGGGGTGCTAGCCCTTCAAAACAGTCTGCACTATTATCGTTAATGTGTTTTTTTATTTGAGGTGTTTTATGATCAGAGGAATACTACAAGAGCAAGTGGACCCCCCAGATGCATGAACTGAGCGCAGCTATTTGAACTGGTTTTTTTTTGCAAATCGGGACTGGTAACTGTATATAGCGTGCACCACCTCCAGTTGACTATTGATTTTAGCGCTGTAATACTGTGTGTACAATTGTGCTGTGGTGCAGGTAGCTGCACTCAGTTAACCGTGTGTGTTTAAAAAGCAGCCAGACCTGGTCCAATGACACATCAGAAGCTGAGGGCAGTTACGGAAGACTGGGTCAGGCACGCACATGGGCACATATGCAATTCACTTCTTCTCTTGAGTTTTCTCCTAAGTGATATTTTCACACATTGTCATAAAATGCCTTTTAAATACCCAGCAAGCAAGAAAATACTCAAAATAATTTTGATAGTACTTTTTCACCAACTTTTGAGTACTTTTTCAATTGTAATATGCTGAAAAGTTATTTTAAAGAGAAGATAAAAATGATCTCCTAGGAGAAAAAGTTAATTGCATATGGGCCATGGTGTGGGGGATGAAAGTACCCAGGGCAGCACCAGCGAATAGTACAGAAGGCAGCCTATCATAGTCCCCATTTCCTGGTTACTGATTGGCCAGTGTTGGTCCACGTCACTTTACCATGGAGACCACAGTGTTCGTGGGACTTTTACGCATTGCCCACTCCACCCACTGTCCAACGTGGTAGGATACTATGTGGTTAGGGGTGGCTGGTAAAAGTGGGCCTTGAGCGGTAAGAAGTACAAATCCAGCCCTGATTTCAGTGGTGCAGGGCATGGGTACCTGCTTGCTTTGATTTCATGGTTCATACAGAATTCTCCCCTGACCCTCCACAGTCCAAAATGTTTTACTATACTCATACCTCCCAACATTTTGAGATAAGAAAGAGAAACACTTTAAGACACGCCCCTATCACATTTGTAATCATGCCCCACCACACTCCTTACCACTAAAAATTCATAAGCAAAAGATTTCATTTTAAAATTAAAACCGCACTAGTCCTTTCTATCATCACTAGTTTTTCATCATATTAACATTTGAAATGAAGAAAGATATCAATTTGTGGGAAGAGAATCCACTTTGGAGCCAAATAAACACTTTTTTTGTAGAAAAATGCATATATTTATATCAATCTGTACATCAATCTCAAAAAAGCGACAAATAAGTGACTTGGAATTCTAAGAGGGAATGTCCCTCCGAAAAGGGACAGTTGGGAGCTATGCAGTACTGGGAGTGTGTTAGCTGATCCCAAACCTGCTCCAATACCATTTCCCCGCACTCTGGCACTAAGTTTTTTAGCCTGTAGCTGGATGGGCTTCTTCTTTCCTCTCTGTCTTGTAACTGAACAAGTGCCATCTTGGCCTTCTATTCCAGCCCATATATAGTCAGTAGCCCCATCAAGAATATGTGTCTTTGTTATACAGGGTTTTTTTTAATATATTTCAATGTTTGTATAGGAAGCTGTCTGTAATGATTTGCTCAGCTGCCTGTGCAGGCAGGCAGCTTTTTGACCATTGTTTAGGTTTACATGCTGCAGGACTCTGGAAAGGAGAGCTTCTGTCAGTTTTGCAGCTTGTGCTTGCTGAGGAATTTGCATACGTTGTCATGCAAATTGCCTGGCCACATTCATTGGAGGCGTGTACTATAAGTACTATGTGTTTTCCACAATGCTTCTGTGGTCATAATGATTCCTTCCTGTGAAACACTCCTGGAGGAGTGTCAGCCTTACTCTTTGTTTGAAGTTCAGCTTAGAGTAATTTCTGAAACTGCGCTAGGCAGGTTCCCCTAGTGCAGTTAGGATTGCTTATCTGTTTTGTTTGTTCTGTTGCGATTGTCCTGTCCCAGCGGTGGTCGACAGGAAATCGTTCTGATCTCTGTTCTTGGAGTATAGCTGGTGCAGCGGTTGCTACCAGCTATCTCTTCTGATCTGTCTCACTTGGATCGCACTAGCATCTTGCGCTAGCGCTGTGGATCTTTCTGTTCTGTCTCCTTGGATCGCGCTAGCCACTTTCCGCTAGTGCTGTGGATCCTTCTGTTCTGCTACTCTGTACCTGGATCGCGCTAGCCACTTTCACTAGTGCTGTGGATCCTTCTGTTCTGCTACTCTGTCTGCCTGGATCGCACTCGCCTAGCGCTAGTGCTGTGGATCCTTCTGTTCTGCTACTCTGTACCTGGATCGCACTAGCATCCTGCGCTAGTACTGTGGATCCTTCTGTTCTGTCTTCCTGGATCACGCTAGCCACTTTCACTAATGCTGTGGATCCTATCTCTCGCTTGTCCCTGTTTTCGTGTGTCTGTCTTGTCTGCTATGAACGCTTGCTGGAGGCTCGGTGAGGTAACCGTTAAGCAAGCGCTCGCGTCCTCTGTTACATGTTTGTCTGTTGATGGTTAGTTAGGCGTGCTTGTCTCTATTGTGCTTATCACGTGGAGACCGCGCATGAACGCGTGCACTGTTGCGAATGAGTGCGGTGTTCGCGTTCAGTTAGCGTTTGTTATTTTCCGTATCTCCTCATTGTATGATTTGCTGTGCCTTTGCTATCCTCGTATTCTGTTCTGATCTGCCTTGTGTCACTTTTGGCAATCGCCTTTCTTGCGGTTGCGTTTCTGTTTCGTATCTGCTGTTGTGTGTGTGCTGTCGCGGGGTGGCGTCTAGCTTGGCGCACACACATACAACCTGTCCCTTTGCTCGTTCTCATTCGCAATCGCTTCTCTTGCGATTGCGTTCTGCACTTCGTACAATTCTTGTCTGGCATTTGTGGAGGTACAGAGGATTGGTTCCTCTGCACTCCTCAGCGCCATCTGCCGACAGGAATTTCCCTCTACAGGTGCGTAGCACCTTTTGCTGGGTTCCTGCAATTATACGCTTGTGGAGGATTTCCGCCGTGTCAGCGCACGCGTTGTGCGCTGATCACGGAAAAAGTTCCACAATCGTTACAGTATGACCAGCCCAACCAAAATTCCGAGTGTAGAGGGAATTTCCGATTTGTACGATTTTGTCGAATATGGCTCTAGTACCTTTAAGAGATTTAAAAATCTTGAACCTGAATCAGCAGACGAGTTTTTGTCTGAGTGCACTAAACTTTTAGCGAACCCTGAATTCCAATGCACCCCAGTGTCTACCTGGGCCCCCCAAATGGTCTACATTCTGTTGGGGGGCGAAATGTCAATGTGGGCTTATGATGTGTTAGATCATACCACCCTGAGTCAAAGACCCCTGGAATTCTTGGCCTTTTTAATTCACAATTGGCTGAGATTACCTCAATTATCATACCCCCTTAATGAGTTGTTGTTAGCAGCTCAATCAGCTGTTCCATCTACTCTTTCATCTAAAAAGCAGCCATCCAGAGCTGCTAAGTCTAAACGTAAAAGATCTAGGAAGACTTCCCAGCGGAAAAATCCGTTGCCCATAGCAACTACAAATAAAGAAATTAGTTCTGTAAACTCTGAAGTAGGGAAAGCACTTGAATGTGATGGTTTCAGAGAGACTTCTCAGTCTCAGGGTTCGTTGCCCCAATCCAAAGCTTATGTGGATCCTATTATAGGTAGGATCGCACACTATATTACAGCAGTTAAAAAATCTGTTCTTGTTCCTAATCTCCACCCATATGGAGATTTTCTGGATACTGGCCTGTTTAAACCTCCATTTGAGTCCTGGGATGTTGGGGCCTTGCTGGAGGAATTTGATTTTGATTGGAAAGCCTTTTGCGATTTTTACATCGCAAAAAGCGAAGATGTCTTGAATGCTTGTCTCGATTCTATGTACCTTCTGATTGATTCCGATGAATGTGACAAGGATGATGTGGATCTGGTGATCTATGTATGGCAAACCATTTTGGATGAGTTGCACACACACCAACCGATTGATTCCAATAAAAAGACATCGTTCTCGGATGATTGTTCCTGCCTTTCTGGGGTAAAGCATGTGAGTCTTGACTTTGTGCAATCTGAAATGAATGAGTGTGCCCCTGTGGTTGATTCCTGTGCGAATCCTGAAGGATTCGCTCCTGACAGTGTGCAGTTTGAATCTGTGCGATCTGATGCCTGTTTCTCGGATGTTCCTGCAGATAGTGATCGGCATGAGTCTGCCGGTTTCCTCAAGGATGTGTGGGATCCTTTGTCATTTAGATCTTTGAGATCTTCCGTCTGTGACCCTGCTATGGGGAAAATTTCTCGACTATGCAGCGTGAAAAGTAAAATTAATGTGCCTAATAAAGTTTATCCTGTTGATGTCGCTATTTCTTCTGCAGATGAGTCTCTGTCTCACCCTGTTCACACCTGTAAGGGCCCGTTGCCTGGTGACAGTTGCCCCAGTGTTTCCGTCCTGAACACCTTACAGTCTGCCCCGCAGATCGCGGAGGTTTGCCCTATGGAAGCATCATTTTCACAACCTAAGGTGATTTTTGATTCGCAGGTTTTGCGTTCTGACTCTTCGGATTCGACATTGTTAGCCGAATCTAAGAGTGAGACAGCGCTACGGTTTTGCGAATCTGATGCTGAAACTTCTTTGCCTTGTTCAGAGACGCTTTCTCTGAACCTGCCCTGTACCATGCATGAAAACATGTTTTCCTTTCACACTGACGTTTGTGAGCCCCTTTCTTGCTTTGAGGGAAGTGCTGATTCTGCACCCTGTACTCTGGATGAGTCAATGTGGCCTTGCTTAGAATCCCCTGCAGTGTCCCTAGAGGCTCGTCTAGGTATTGCCACTATACTCACCTGTTTTTCTGCAGTTTTGGAGTTACAAGCTAGTTTGACTGCCACACAGAATTCTGGGTACAGTGAGAATGAAGTTAGGGAGTTAGTGTGTGTTCCAGTAAATATTCCTGTACATCCCGCTAATTATGATGAAGTTCAGTCTCAGGTTATGGTGGAACCATTCCTGGGACATCTGCCCTGCCTGCAGGAGGTATTTAATGTTCAGCCCTGTAACATGGATAGTTCAGAATCCTTCTTAGAAAACCTGGAAAATGATGTTCCTGAGGTCTTGTTTGATGTTCTGGAGGTCTCCGAGTTCCTCCCAAAGGGTGCAGAACTTGTAGGAGATGTCTCCTGCACCCCAAGACCTTCTGAGGTGTTGCCCTCTTCCGTAGGCATTGCTGCCTTGCTGGCTACCTTTTCAGCTCTGGTGGAGCTTTAGTCATGGGTATTCAATGATAAATTTCTGTCAGATACCATTACAGTCATTGAGATCTCTAAGCTTGGGACCGAGTCTTCCTCTGAAATACCAGTACCTGTGACCTCTACTCGTGATGATTTTCTGCCCGGTCCTGGTTTTGGTCTGGTCGTGCCGGATTCTGAGGTTGGCAGTTCCCCGACGTGTCCTGAGGTTTCTCCTGTGCTGGTGTACCCCAGTGTGTTCTTTGACCCAGAAAGCCCAAGTGTGCCTCGGTTACCAGCGTACTCAGATGCTTCCTCGGTGGAGACATGTTCTGATTTAGCCTGCCTGCTTGCATGCCCAGAAGTGGTCCCTGAAAGTCCAGATCTTGATGGTTGTCCTGCTAATTCTGAATCTGGAACTGTCATAGGTTCCATGGGGGTGCTTGGTAATTCTCCATGTGAGCCTGGTGAGCGTTCTGGCTTCTTGGAATCTCTGCGGAGCTTCAAGGCGTTCTGGGAGATTCCGAGAGAAGTTTTGCTTGGTGCCCTGAATACGATCAACAGCGGCTTTTGTTTTGAAAGAGACACTTCGAACAGGTTTTGTGGCAGATTTGGTATTTTCGGACGCTCCTTGGAAGGTGGTGGGTATTGTCTGGAGGGTGTCGGTGGCTTCTTCTCTGGTATCCACAGTCCTGATGGGTGTTACGCTGAGACTTGTAGTGCTGATGGGCATGTTTCGGTGGCTTCTGTTTCCGATGAGGTCGGTTTCGGGTGGACTGACTCTGGAATTGGACCTTGTCGGGCTGTCCCGACCTTTATGAGTCTTCGCTTGGAGTCTTTTGCTAATAGCAGTTTTGAGGGTCGTCTGGAATTCGACCCTGGAGGGGGGGGGGGTACTGTAATTATTTGCTCAGCTGCCTGTGCAGGCAGGCAGCTTTTTGACCATTGTTTAGGTTTGCATGCTTGCTGCAGGACTCTGGAAAGGAGAGCTTCTGTCAGTTTTGCAGCTTGTGCTTGCTGAGGAATTTGCATACGTTGTCATGAAAATTGCCTGGCCACATTCATTGGAGGCGTGTACTATAAGTACTATGTGTTTCCCACAATGCTTGGGTGGTCATAAGGATTCCTTCCTGTGAAACACTCCTGGAGGAGTGTCAGCCTTACTCTTTGTTTGAAGTTCAGCTTAGAGTAATTTCTGAAACTGCGCTAGGCAGGTTCCCCTAGTGCAGTTAGGATTGCTTATCTGTTTTGTTTGTTCTGTTGCGATTGTCCTGTCCCAGCGGTGGTCGACAGGAAATCGTTCTGATCTCTGTTCTTGGAGTATAGCTGGTGCAGCGGTTGCTACCAGCTATCTCTTCTGATCTGTCTCACTTGGATCGCACTAGCATCTTGCGCTAGCGCTGTGGATCCTTCTGTTCTGTCTCCTTGGATCGCGCTAGCCACTTTCCGCTAGTGCTGTGGATCCTTCTGTTCTGCTACTCTGTACCTGGATCGCGCTAGCCACTTTCACTAGTGCTGTGGATCCTTCTGTTCTGCTACTCTGTCTGCCTGGATCGCACTCGCCTAGCGCTAGTGCTGTGGATCCTTCTGTTCTGCTACTCTGTACCTGGATCGCACTAGCATCCTGCGCTAGTACTGTGGATCCTTCTGTTCTGTCTTCCTGGATCACGCTAGCCACTTTCGCTAATGCTGTGGATCCTGCCTCTCGCTTGTCCCTGTTTTCGTGTGTCTGTCTTGTCTGCTACGAACGCTTGCTGGAGGCTCGGTGAGGTAACCGTTAAGCAAGCGCTCGCGTCCTCTGTTACATGTTTGTCTGTTGATGGTTAGTTAGGCGTGCTTGTCTCTATTGTGCTTATCACGTGGAGACCGCG
This sequence comes from Hyperolius riggenbachi, assembly GCF_040937935.1. Lineage (NCBI taxonomy): Eukaryota > Metazoa > Chordata > Amphibia > Anura > Hyperoliidae > Hyperolius > Hyperolius riggenbachi. Next base: position 132,664,891 of record NC_090655.1, on the reverse strand, counting down.
CATGAACGCGTGCACTGTTGCGAATGAGTGCGGTGTTCGCGTTCAGTTAGCGTTTGTTATTTTCCGTATCTCCTCATTGTATGATTTGCTGTGCCTTTGCTATCCTCGTATGTTGTTCTGATCTGCCTTGTGTCACTTTTGGCAATCGCCTTTCTTGCGGTTGCGTTTCTGTTTCGTATCTGCTGTTGTGTGTGCGCTGTCGCGGGGTGGCGTCTAGATTGGCGCACACATATACAACCTGTCCCTTTGTTCGTTCTCATTCGCAATCGCTTCTCTTGCGATTGCGTTCTGCACTTCGTACAATTCCTGTCTGGCATTTGTGGAGGTACAGAGGATTGGTTCCTCTGCACTCCTCAGCGCCATCTGCCGACAGGAATTTCCCTCTACGAGTGCGTAGCACCTTTTGCTGGGTTCGTGCAATTATACGCTTGTGGAGGATTTCCGCCGTGTCAGCGCACGCGTTGTGCGCTGATCACGGAGAAAGTTCCACAATCGTTACACTGTCATTACAATTCTCCCAGGGCTTCCTCCGTGGCAGCTGCCAACCTGGCCAGATCAGTGGGTTCTGCCATGCGAGAGTGCCTGGCTGTGCTGCTCGTGCTCCCATGGCTGGGAGTGTTCTGTGTAGGTGCCACTATGACTGCTGCTATGGAGGGGTCCCCAGGATACTGGCTGAGAGCGGTGCTGCAGCAAGGGATACATAGACTTCTAAGTGCTGGAGGAAGCACCAGGTAAGTCAATTTGGTTTTATTTAATTTGCCTCATGTATCCTTTAAAGCTGTTCATAATAATAATCCTAACCTTTGTATAGCACTTTTCTCCTGTCAGGCTCAAATCGCTTGAGAGCTGCAGCCACTAAGGGCGCATTCAACCCTGTAGTGACTCCAGCTAATAAAGCTACTTTAGGATATGAAAGTGAGTCTATTGTAAGTAATGGTAGCATACATATATAACTGAATAGGTACTGGCTTGCTGAATGGGAAGGGCCTCCTATATCAGAGGCGGAGCCTTTAACCTGTACACTATCCATAAGGCCTATGCAACTGCCTCAAGCTGAATCAAGTCATTAATAAAATGTCTTATTCTTAACAGAATTACTTTATAAAATTATGTAGTCAAAGAAAAATGAGCGTTGCAATCACTATTGCGGGTCCTCTCATACAAAGTATAGGATCGCTGCAAAATCGCTTTACAATTGCTGTACAAAAGTGGTTCTGCAGCAATGTTACTACCCGTACAATCGCTACCATTACATGAAAAAACACTTTGAAATCCACAAAAATCACACCAGAAAAAAGCAGCAAAAACACAAGACAAAACGCAAACGCTACTTGCAGTGGACCCCAGGCCTAAGAAAAGACATTTTACTCAGGTATTTGGCTAGGACATTTCTTTACAAGGATCTGTACAATGTAGTTAATTCAATCTTAATCCATACATACAGCGCCACGGAATATGTTGGAGATTTATAAATTAATAATATTAACACACACCCTATCTATACAGCTATCATTTACACGTCTGATTTTTTTGGCTGAACTATTCTATTTTGTTTCCCATCGCATAGCAGTGCCTTGCACATGTAATATTTCAGTCTTCAAGCTGTGCTGGAAATATTAAAGCTGGAACTTCAGGCACAATTCTTATTCAAGTTTTCAGATGGAGCTGTCAAAGGTATAAGAAAAAGAACAACCTCAACCTGAGGATCCCTGTAGTTCTCTATATAAGAATGTGCAGTGCCGGAAAAGATTGACAGCCTTGCTGATGTCAGTGAGAAAAAGGCAGAAGAATATTTTTTATCTTCAAAAGTATTTAAAGGAATCATCAACCAAATTATACTACCCCCTGCTCTACTTACCCGGGGCTTCCTCCAGCCTTCCTCCAGCCTCGCAGCAGCTATGTCCCACGCCGCATCTCCGCTCGCATCCGCCGGCCCGGGGGGTCCCTGCCGGTGAAGGCTACTGCGTCTGCCGGCCCGGGGGGTCCCTGCTGGTGAAGGCTACTGCGTCTGCGCGAGCACCGCTGTCAATCATCTCCACATGGTCCGGAGTGTACTTCGCAGGCGCAAAAGTACTGTGCCTGCACAGTACACTCCGGACCACGTGGAGGTGATTGACAGTGCCGCTCACACAGACGCAGTAGCCTCTGCACCGTCAGGGACCCTGGGCCAGTGGATGAGAGCGGAGATGCGACGTGGGACATAGTGGCTGTGAGGCTGGAGGAAGCCCCAGGTAAGTAGAGTGGAGGGGTAGTATAGTTGATTAAAGATTCTTTTAAAGTCCCACCTCTTTAGTTACATGATCATGAGAAGGGAAACTGATTACCGTGACAGCTTAAAGTGTACTCTCGTAACAACATGCATGTGAGATGATGAAATAGACATGTGTATGTAAAGTGCAAAACCTGACTGAAAGAGTTAATTTTCAGGCATGCAAGTGACAGCTTCTGTATTGTTGGTACTTTGTCGGAAATATAGTAAACCTCACTGATAAGCAAATTAAAGCCACAAAAGTTTTCCTGTTAGAATAGAACTTCTGAGGTCAGGGAGAGATAGAAAAAGGTCAATAGTTCATGTATTTTAACTCTGGGACACTTAATAGAGTGCCACTGAGCAGAGACAACAAAACATTCAATCTACTTTGTAAATGTAAAATAAACAATGGGATGTAAAAAAAGGCCATTTTTAGGAGTAGGAGGATAAATACACGTGTTTATCTCATCAGTTTATTTTCACATTGGGTTCACTTTAAGCCATGCTGCCATGCTGACTGTTAAGTTAGTCATACGCTATACAAGACCTTTGCCCAATGGGACCTTATATTTGCCCAAAAAAGTATAATTGGGCAGAAATTGTGGTTGACCACAGCGCTGTGGTCGTACTGTGATCAACCAACTGGACCAACATTACATGATCGGGATTTTTTTTGCAATCGACCAACAATATTGGTCATAATGCCAATCATGGTTCAACTGCGGGATGATCGGCACCGCTGTTGAATAGTGTATGGGTAGCTTAGTCTATCATGGCTTCAGGTAGAAAGGGGTGGGGGGATTAAGCAGGAAGCTGGAGATTGCTGGGGAAGAAATTATTTGACAAAATCTTAAAAAAAAACGTTTGCATACATTAAAGTAATATTGTACAAAATCCATATTTTATAATACAGTATAATATTTTTGCCTGAACGTGTCCTTAAAGTGTTTCAATCCTGTTTTCAGACATGCCCTTCATAAGCTTGTGGAGCAGATAAGAGTGATCACTTCAGGTTTCATTTTATATTCTGCAGAACACACTCCTCCTGGTGCTCATTATGACGTAATCACTCTTCACATTTAGCCTGAAGTGAGAGGAATACGAAGGCTCAGTGGTGTAGCTAGTGCAAGTTTTACATTGGGGCCCCCAAGCACTCTGTACATAACAACTGATACGGTGCACCAAAACCTGCCAAGGACAACCATAGTGTCAGAGGTGGAAGAAGGGAATGGGGAACAGTGTCTTAATGATTAATACTAATTGAAGCATTTATAGAAGTGATTATTACCAACACAGGTCCAATAAAAAGCTAATACTGGGGTTGAGAGAGGGCCCCTCTGGCCCAAGGGCCCCAGTGCAGTCGCAACCTCTGCACCCCCCATTGTTACGTCACTGTGGAGGCTGCCATCTTTATCCTCTAATGAATAATGCCAGTTGGCTGATTTGTGCTGATGTTCTGCCTCCAATACTTTAAGTCACAGGCCCACACTGAGCATACTTTAGCCCACATGCAATTCACTTTTTCTCCAAAGTTTTCTCCTAGGAATAATTTTTCATCTTCTGTTTAAAGTGGACCCAAATTTAAAATACAAGATTTCAGAAATAAAATCTATTTTATAAATTATAATAATAAATAGCAGCCTTTTTTTCAAATGCAGGATGACAAATCTAAAATATTTTACATTTATTGGAACAACTCCTCCCTTCCTTTCATATTGCTGGGACAAAATCTGGCAAACTGGTGGAGAAGGTGGTGTCCAGCAAAGGAGAAATTGCTAATGGCTGCCACCTGTATAACCCTAGTAATGCAAAGAGTAGGGTGAAAAGCAGGCACTGAAATGCTCATAGGCTTGAAGGAGTGTTTATTTATCTTTGTATGTGTTAGAGTGGTGGAACTAAATATTTTGAATTAAAAAAATGTTTGGTTTGGGTCCGCTTTAAAATAACTTTTCAGCCCTTTGCAAATGAAAAAGTATAAAAAAGAAGAGTGAAAAAAGCATTTTATTGCTTGCTGATGGTATTTTATTCATAAAGTGGAAAAATATCTCCTTAGAAGAAAAAGTGAATTGACTAGGGGCATTTGACTCTGGTCTGACCACCCTGGCTATATGCTTGTTGCAGGTGTATGAATCAAAAGCAATTAACCACTTTACCCCCACCCGTACGATTTTCTTCATCCCTTTTTCCTTCCTTTAACCCCCAGGGACGGAAAAATCTGTACTTTCCGCGCTCCCGCTCGCTCTAGCACGCATTCCCGCGGGTGAACACGCCGCCGGCCGCTCGCCCGGAGATCAATGAACGGGAAAATCCATTCCCGTTCGTTGATCTAAGCCCCGCAATGATCCGCTGCTTTTCCGCTAAGCAGCACGATCATTGTGAAGAAAAAAAACTTACCGAGCCTCCTACTAATTCCTCCAAGCGTCCGGAAGGACGCTTGGAGGTCGCAATAAACAAAAAGTTACTGGTGGCATCTTGTGGCCAAATAGTAAAACTACACCCTAAACATTTTTCACATACAAATGAATTAGTTATACACAAAAATTAACTCATTACCTCCCACATTCCCCATTCTTTTTTTTGTAATAAAAAAAAATAAAAAAATTTACAATTAAAAAAAATACACAAATAGTTACCTTAGGGACTGAACTTTTTAAATATTTATGTCAGGAGGGTACAACACTGTTACTTTATAAACTATGGGCTTGTAAAAATGCACCTTTATTTCCAAATAAAATATTGGTGCCAAACATTGTGATAGGGACATAATTTAAACGGTTTTATAAGCGGGACAAAAGGGCAAATAAATTTCATGGGTTTTAATTACAGTAGCATGCATTATTTAAAACTATAATGGCCGAAAACTGAAAAATAATTAATTTTTTCCCACATTTTTCCTATTTTCCCATTAAAACACATTTAGAATAAAATAATTCTTGGCATAATGTCCCACCTAAAGAAAGCCTAATTGGTGGCGGAAAAAACAAGATATAGTTCATTTCATTGTGATAAGTAATGATAAAGTTATAGACAAATGAATGGAAGGAGCGCTGAAAGGTGAAAATTGCTCTGGTGGTCAGGGGGTAAAACCCCTCAGTGGTGAAGTGGTTAAAGCCAAAACATTGGCATGGCAAACAAGTGACTGATAAGTCTCCGCATTACTTTCAGCTCAGGTTCCCATCTCATGAGAAGTTGGAACTCTGTAGCTCATAGGAAGTAGGGTAAAATGCAGACATCAAACCAACAAACGTTGGTTCCGGTGATACCTTTAATGACTTAAGCTGGCCACTAACAGTCCAATTTCTAGCGAAAAATCGTTTGAGCGATCAGAAATTCTGATCGGATTGGTTGTAAATAATCTCCATTGATGGACACAATCGATTATGAACGAGTGAAAAAAAATGTTGCCCGAATGAATTTTCGTCGAACAAAAATTTGGATTTTCTTGGTGGTCGTGATAGATAGGAAGGAATGATTGGTTAGTTGATGGTGTAGTGAACGATTTTTCGTCCGATAAGAATTTCTGATCGCTCGAACGATTTTTCGCTAGAAATTGGACTGTTAGTGGCCAGCTTAACTGTACATGATTTATTGCAAGCTTTCGAAACTTTCGAAGTTTCTTCTTCAAGCATTATACAGAATTGTATCAGAACTGTACAATCTTCAGTTCCATTCATACGGTTCTGATCCAGCTCTGTATAATCCCTGAAGAAGAAACTTCACATTTCGAACGTTTGCAGTAAACCATGTGCAGTTAGTCATTAAAAGTATCACCGGAATCAACGTTTGTTGGTTTGATGTCTGCATTTCTGCTCCTCTACTAACACCGGACCACACTTCACTTGCTTCACCAAGGAAGTAGGGTGGAAGGCGACTGTAAGATCTCACTACGTTTCAAAGGTAATATTTATCATTATTGAAGATGATTGCTGTGTATTATGTCTATGTATGTATCACAGTCTAGGGCAAATTTCGTGGCAGCCAATTAGCTCATCTGTATGCTTTTGGAATGTGGGAAGAAGCCAGAGTGCCTAGAGGAAGCCCACACAGACAAACTCAGTGCAGATAGTGCCCTGGCTGGAATTTGAACTGGGGACCCAACGCTACAAGGTGAGTGTGCTATCCATTATGCCACCGTGCTGCCACTGTGTACTAATTTACCACAAATTACGAAGCAGCCTTATACTGAGAGATTCTGAAGTTTCTGTATCCCACGCCTGAAATAAACAGGTGTATAGCATAGTCAGAGAGCATCTGACCTGTTTACTTAAGCACAAGTCCATGACTCATGACAGAAAAGATTGAAGGCAGAGGATCACAATGACTACCTTACCATTACCAATAACATTAGCAGGAGGTCAGTAATGGCAACTTTCACAATATTCTTGTGAAAGTCCATGATTTATGACTTCTGTGTTTCCCTAATTTTCCCCAAGCTCCACTAAATGTGCTTAAGAATGTATTGTTATTCAGTTACATACATTATGTTGTTTAGCTTCATGTTTTAAATTAGAAAACACAATATGGCTGAAAGTATTTTCTACTTTTTTCCTCAATACACTTATCACAAATGTTTCTACATGTGCTTGGAGGTATTCCCAATGCATTTCCATACAATATATTACAAGTAACCATGTGCTGACTACAAATACTGTAAATATGGCCAGATTAGTGTAAAGTAATATAAACATGCTCAGAAAACAGACTGCTGCTTCTTTCTCTAAAATAAAACAGAGAAAAACATTGCAAATACACAAAAAGAAATGACTAGGGATGATTTGAACTATTAAATAGGAACTGTAGTAATGTTATGAACACAATTGCTGTTAATACAGTATGTATTTATTTATTTTTAATACAGTATGTATTTATAAATTATTTAGTTAGAATGTGCCCACTGTGAAACCTTTCTTCACCCTTATTTACATTCTGAAATGTATCAGAGGTGGTGACATCTTTAGTCCTGTCAGGAGGATGTTGGTTTACTAAGGGCCTGAGCCCACTAACGCAGTTGTATCCGCTTCTGTCCGCTTTTGTCTAATGTCTAACATTGAAGTGTAACTGAAAAGCGGACACAACTGCGTTAGTGGGCTCAGGCCTGAGAGTTCCAAAGCCAGTGCAAAAAATACCTGGACTCCCGGAATGCTCTGGGAGGAGAATTCTGCTTATCTAAACAGCCTAGGCTAAACATTATGGGGAGAGCTGGCCATGCCACATACCAATATACAGCAATGTATAGCTATAGGAAGTGTTTCTCTGACCTGATCCTGAATAATTTACTGCAGTCTACTGTATGTCACTACAGTGCGTCTTTAAATTACTATCAGATACTTCAACCGTTCTAACCTACATGACTCTACCATGCGCCTCCAGAAGCACAGACACTTCTTTCTTTCAGTGGAGCATATTGTAAGTCCACTGAATATGACGTCACAATGGGACAGCCCTATACACACCTAGCGCTGCCATTGCCAATACTACAAAAACCTATCCACAAGCATAAGGGGATCAGCATGTAGAATGAGCATATAGCAAGTAGTCTTGCAGAGCAGCTCCACTGCAAGCAAGTGCTTTTACTAAAGGTGTCTGCATTCTGGATTTTTAATAAAGGTGGGCAGATTAAGATATAAAAAACTGCACAGCAGTTAAAAAACATGGCAAGTATAGCATGAATTAAACTAATTAAATACATTTAATTACATTAAACACTGTTACAAATATGTTTAACGCTATAATAACATTTTAACCAGCAGCAATCCAGGTTTCACAATTAGCAAGACTTCTGTATTTCCATTTTGTCAAATAAAAAAATGTTTTTAAAAATACAGATCATAATCCACAAACCAACTGCAGTGAGCTGCTGTTTTTCACCCGTTAAATTTATTAAAACAGCTGTCCCCAATTAGTCAGGGTAATTAGGATGCTTTAGAACAGCTTGGACTATTTAGAATGGTATATAATTTTGGATTTTCCCACAGATTGTGACAGTATGTGAAGGGTATGAATAATTTTGGACTGGACACTTTTTGTTCAAATTTAAATAAAAACTGAGAAATGTTTTTTTCCACAATAATGCCTTTTGTATATTGTCTTATTACCTTTTGGGAGACTCCTCTGTCCTTTCCTATCAAAAAATGACTTGTTGGTTGAATAAAAGTACACACACACACACACACACACACACACACACACACACACACACACACACACACACACACACACACACACACACACACACACACACACACACACACACACACACACACACTTAAGTAGTACTGCATGACATCACCTATAATTTCCAATACAGAAAAACAACATTAAGTCCACTATGGCTAACAGCAATGCAGAAAGAGTAGAAGCCATCGGAAAATTGATCTCATCTACATGTTATCCACTAAAACCACTGTTTTTCCACTCTGCAATATCTCTACCTCCACCATCATTCAAGATTCTATAGCAAGTATGGTGACAGTGTCATAACATGTTTATATTTCTTCTTAGTACAAAACTATCAGAAACAAGCCTATCAGAAATATGCCTCTGATCCTCCATATAGAAACCTCATTAGTACTGGATGCCTCTACCATTCCTACACATACACATACACTGTGCACCAGCACAGTAGGATAACACTGTGCACCAGCACAGTAGGATAAACTCTGACATATTTTTATATTGTGTTCATGTGCAATGCTCCTCTAATGCTGCATAAGCTCCATGGTGTGACCCAGAGTCATAACTACAAATCCTGCCCCCTCCCCCCAGCAAAACTTAATGTGTACAACCTTTCCTTTGCCTCTTCTTGGTGACCCTCACAGCCTGGGGGCCCATCTTACAAGAAACAGGTGTGGCCATCAGGATCTTCATATCCATAACATGTGTAGCCACAAAAACACCTGATCTGGAGTATCAGAGAAAGGAAATGCTAGTAATTGAGCCCCCACCCCCATACCTCTGCCCCCTCGGCAGTGAAAGGGGCTGATTCCCTTAGTTACGCCCCTGGTGTAACCTCCTTCCCTCTTAGGTCTACCAGTTCACAGAATCAAAGCACTGCAGTCAAACTGGGTGTCTCTCTCTACATTATGTGATACATAATTGCTTCACCCAATCACAATTTTAACTACCTCATTGCTCCACCCTCCGTGACATAATCTTCAGAACTCCCTTATACCGTGTCATCTTTTCTTGCTCTGTCCCATTTTACCTGGCTGATTCATATGCCACTTTGCCTCATCTTACCACTTAGTCTCCAGTACCAATGAACACCACCCTCCGTGATGTTATGTACTCATTATTAGCCCACTACTAAGAACACCTAAGAATGCAGTGATGCTGAATCTTCACAGAAGGTGTGCTCAAATAGTAAAAAGTTGAAGGAGAGTGGTGGGGAAAAGAGGTAGGTATAGATATCTGGTAAGTATAGTCATCATGACTAGGAATAACAGTTATTCAGTTTGGACAAGAGCTCTACCTCTGATACAGGATACTAGGGTTCGAAACTTGGCTCTTCCTGTTCAGTAAGATAGAAACTATTCAGTAAGGAAACCTTGGTCAAGGTTCTCTCACACTGCTACTGCCTACCGAGTGTGCCCTAGTGGCTGGAGCTCTGGTGCTTAGAGTCTGACAGGAGAAAAGCAGAATATAAATGTTCTGTGTCTTGTCTTGTCATTTTTATCTAGAAAGGGTAAAAAGATTAGAGTTCCCATTTATGATAGAGCTGGCCAAGATGCATGCCAGAGGGTAGTCAGATTTTACCCACATAACCAACCAGCCAACATACCATGCTTATAATAAGCTCCAAAGGAAGAAGGTGAGAGGTAAAGTGCACTGCCCTTGTAAAAACAGTGGAAAAGAGGATCAGCTCTGCATACAATAATAGGATATGTTTACATTCTATCAGATGTTTAAAAGATTATCACAAAACAGGAGATGTTAGTGTTTGCTTAGTGGTGTGGACAAGCCCTTTCCATACCTATAAGGATGAATGCTATAAGGAAAGAAAAAACTTAACAAGCGTGGCAACCAGTGTATTATCAACTGTATCCAACACTCGGCAATTTTCAGCACAACAGATTCCTTTCATCAATCATTATCAGATAACAGAAGATAACAAGATTAGACTTTTACTGTACCGTTTGTATTTATATATATTCTGTGACCATAAGATGTCTTTAACTTGAGCATGTATGTGACAGCATGTCTGTGTACCGTATAAACACAACATGGGATTTGACCATAGGCGTGAATACAACCACAGACAGAAAGGAGGCTAAACAAACCCAACAGCCTTCACTACAGAAAAAGGAAGAAGCAGTAGAAACAGCACACACAAGGAAAAATGTTTTACAGTTTACAGTTACCGAGTAAAATTCTGCTAATGATAAAAATATAATGTATAAAACCAACAAGAACCTAGTTACAGAAATATACACAGTGATATGATTTATTGCACTAATGGCCTTTGCATACTGTCACATGGTTGAACTGATTTTAGCAAGTGCGTGATATGCATAGACAGTACTGTCTGATGGGCATGCTTGTGGGTTGCACAACATGCATTCTCTAACAATGCTCTGCTGGATGCATTTCTTTGCACAACGCAATGCTGTCCCTTACAACGTACCTGCTGGGTAACATAGGCACCATGCATTTTTTCAGACGTGTGTTTTAGGTAATTTTTTTCCTGCTAAAAATTGGATGTGAAAATTTGCAAAACAAATGTCAAATGTGATGCCGTTGACTTAGATGAGTGGCAAATTTGCAAAAACGCAATTCACACACAAATTCTGTCATGTGTTAAAGATGCCTTACAATGAATGGAATAGATTTAGGCTCTGTTCACACTGTGTCTGTTGTGTTGCAGCGCAACAGACAATAGCATCGCATCACAGTGTGATGCAATGATATTCCTATGGGACTATCACAGTAATTGCAGTGCAGCGTGTCACGACAGGTTCTGTTGGGATAACGCACTGCATGCAGTGCATTTACAGTGGCAGTGCTGTATACTTTTCATGGTACTGAATGTTTCACTGTATGTGCTGGATCGCACTGTTAGCGTACGATGTGAGTTTTCAGCAGCGCTCCGTTACAATTGCATAGCGTTGCAATACCACAAGTACAGTGTGAAAGGAGCATTACAGAGCAGCATGAATTGGTTATTCACTGCAGATGAACCTAGTCCTCAGGTAAGCATATCCACTAAAAATTAGTAACAAGTGTTAACGGACCAAATCTACAGAAATTGGAATTCCTAGCGAATTGAGTGACCACCACCAGTCATTGACATTTGTCCTCAGATTTTTAGCAAACCAAGCAAAAACAATCAGCAACCATTTTGTTGCTATTTATCTTTCTTGCTTCCCATCTCCTTATCTCCTAGCCTCTTTCCAAGCCCCCAGGCGTTCTTCACATCTCTCTCATCAACATGTCAGCAGAGGTCCACCCCTATGGACTGTATACCTATATCCTTCCGTTATTCCCACAATCACTCCCCCCACCATGTTAATGTTTTGTTTGCTTTGGCAATGCTAAATGTATTTGCTCCTGCCAATAAAGCTTTTTGGATTTGGTATGGTCTACCTTCAATGTATGCTAGCAAACCGCACACTGCAGAATTTACTTGCACTGTGCAAAGTGAAGATGTGCTGGGGACAGCCAATCACTATACAGGCAATCACTTTTCACCTAGTCTTAAGGCCATGGCCCTGACTTGTTTGATCCATTGTTGGAAATAACAACTTATTACAATATATGGCGAGTATCAATGATTTCTTGATCTAGCTTCTATTTTCTAACTTCTGACTTTGCAATGTCTTGATTTTTTTCCCTACTACTATCTTTCCATAAAAAAGTTTCTCTTTAATTACTCAACTTTTTGGGGAACAGATGACTGAAATCTGGTCTCTGATATGCAGTGATATTGGTCCCACAGCACAGCTGTCACCAAAGGATCTGACACATTGCTTTCTGCAAAAAAAAAAAACAACAGATCTGGAGTTACAGTAATGTGAAGGGCTATTACAGAAATCTGGTTTTATTTTATGTAAAACAATGATTGTCACTAATATTTATTAGTAACAGTCTTGTTTTCCGCAAGTGAATTTCCTAGTGCCGTAGTAATGTGTGCTGCACATAATGCTGAAAATACTTTTGTTTTGTTTTCGCTAAAAATATTGCTGTCATGGAGCAAAACTGTTTTAGATTAAACTATTGGTGGCATAACACTACGCTGCTTGAGGTTATAAATGTAGCAGTTGCATCTTATTATTATTTCCGATTTTTCTAGTGATGCAGCTATTTGTGCTGTAGCTATTACTGAAAAAGCAGTCAGTTTCCCAGGGGAATTATTAGTTGCATAGTTCAAAGTAAGCAATTATAATAATGTCTAATAATCAGGGCTGGGTTTCTGGAAAGGCCATAGAGGTCTGGGTCTTGGGCGACTGCTGCCCAAGGCGGTGGCTGGATATGGAAGTGGGGTTGCCAAAAATGGAAAAGATTCTGCAAATGGGGTGCAACACATGAAATAAGGGAGCTGCTGTCAAAGTGACCTATGCATGAAAGAGTGGAGCTTTTATACATGGAATGGGAGAGGCCTGCTGTACATAGAAGGGGAGTACAAGAAAAAAGCCTTACTAATCATACCAACAGACGTGTTGTGTCTATAGTAAAATACAACATGAAAAAAACATGTGAGACAAAGGGATCCCAGTAATAACGTGTACTACCAAAATCACAACTTCAAATTAGGTTAATTTATGCATAAAATTAACATGCAGAAAACACACCTTAGAATTGTGTAATAAGCTAAATTCAGATGAAACAATCCCAAAGAAAAGTTAGGTAAACAGAAAGGATCCGCAGGCCAGCCCAGGTTTATGAAAAAAGGCCTACTACGATTAAGGGCAGATGTGGTAGGCCCGATACGCGTTACTTGTTCTGTGATTTCATTGCACTGTCTGTGGATTTTTTCAATAAACACATCAGCCTTTTTTCATCAACCTGGACTGGCGTGCGGATCCTTTCTGTTTACCTACCTGATATGGCTTAGCTCACCTGATCCTGCACCGACTGGTATGATTGCTGGGGGGTTGAGCGTACATGAACTTTTTTTGCTCCCAAAGAAAAGTTACAAGCAAATAACTGGTATAAAGAATACTGAATATAATCAATAACCTTTACTGCGCCAATAACTATGCCAATGAGGGTACCTAACTGTCACCATGAGGGATAGGATGCAGGCCTGGTAAATAACACAATAAGCAAATAGATACAATAAATATTTAGAAAATGTCTATTCCATACTCCATAGTGTATGTACATTTTGTAAACAAACAACAGTGTGCTAAAAAGCCTAAAATAAAAATACAAAAACCTGTATGATCATGGAAAAATACAGCATTAACCTATTTTGGTTCCTGGACATAGTTTCTACGTCCAGGAACCATGCACGCTACCGCGCGCCCCCGCGGCCGATCGTGCGCGTGCACGCGCACTCCCGGCCGCGGATTCGGTAGCCAAGGAATCAATGTATCGGGCTATGAAGCCCGATCATTGATTCCTCTCCCCCGCTGAAAAAGCAACAGCTTCTCTCGGAAGCTGTGCCTTTTCTGGCCGTTCCCTTCCCGATGTGTCACTCTAAGCGCGTGCTACGCTTAGAGTGACGTCATGTAAACAAACTCATGGCCGCCATCTTGTGGCCAAAAAGTAATACTACATCTGAAAAAAAAAAAAAAAAACAGAATTAACACACATTTACATTATAAATCTATTGTTTACCTCCCACCCTCCCAAAAGTACCCTAATAAAATTTTTAGTATAAAAAAAAAAAAAAAAACCATTACAATAAAAAAAAAAAAAAACATGTAAATATTTACCTAAGGGTCTAAACTTTTTAAATATGAATGTAAAGATGAAATATTTCTATATTTTTTTTATTTTAAACTTGTAAATAGTGATAGATGCAAAATGGAAAAAAATGCACCTTTATTTCCAAATAAAATATTGTCGCCATACATTGTGATAGGGACATAATTTTAACGGTGTAATAACCGGGACATATGGGCATATACAATACGTGAGTTTTAATTATGGAGGCATGTATTATTTTAAAACTATAATGGCTGAAAACTGAGAAATAATGAATTTTTCCATTTTTTTCTTATTCTTCCTGTTAAAATGCATTTACAGTAAAGTGGCTCTTAGCAAAATGTACCCCCCAAAGAAAGCCTAATTGGTGGCGGAAAAAACAAGATATAGATCAGTGCATTGTGATAAGTAGTGATAAAGTTATAGGCTAATGAATGGGAAGTGAACATTTCTCACGTGAAAACGACGGAACCTGAATGGGTTAAGTATCATGTAACGTGTGCTGAACCCATTGCAGGAGATACAGTAGAGCAAGAGGAATGGGATAAAAAAAGAGAAGAATAGACACAAATATAAATATTATTGCACCATATTAGTCCTGAGTTCCTACATATGAGGCAGAAATGATGCTGGAGGGCCTAGAAATTAATTTGAAAGATATTCTTAATAATTAAGATGGTTTGAAGATAATCTTAACCACTTCAGGACTCAGCCTTTACCCCCCCCTTAAGGACCAGCACTGATTTCTAAGATCTGTGCTGGGTGGGCTCTACAGCCCCCAGCACAGATCAAATACCAGGCAGAGCGACCAGATCGCCCCCCTTTTTCCCCACTAGGGGATGATGTGCTGGGGGGGTCTGATCGCTCCTGCCTGTGTGTGGCTGGCGGGGCGGGGGGGGGGGTGGCACCTCAAAACCCCCTCCACGGCAGGATTCCCCCTCTCCCTCTTCTCCCTCCCTGCCCTGGAGATCGGAGGCTGCACAGGAACGGATCTGTCCTGTGCAGCCTCTAACAGGCTCCTGCCTGTCACGTGACAGCAATCCCCGGCCGCTGATTGGCCAGGGATCGCTGATCTAGTACAACGCTGTCACTGTTAGCAGCGTTTTAAAAATGTAAACAAAGCGGATTATTTCCGCTTGTGTTTACATTTAGCCTGCGAGCTGTGATCGGCAGCCCGCAGGCTATTCACGGAGCCCCCCGCCGTGAATTGACAGGAAGCAGCCGCTCGCGCGAGCGGCTGTTTCCTGATTAATTAGCCTGCAGCCGGCGATGCAGATGTGCGTCGCTGGTCCTGCAGCTACCACTTTGCTGACGCGCATTATGAGTGCGCAGTCAGCAAGTGGTTAAATTACATGTGACATAATAAGACATGGGTATTATTATTTATTTATAAAGCGACAACATATTCCGTGGCGCTGTACAAAGTAAGAAAACAAACAAGGAATACATAATGATACAGACAATGATATACATCAGATATGCACACTGATACAAAATACAGAACTGCTGATTACAATAGCAAATTTGCCATTTGCCATTTGGGTATACAGTGCCTAGCACACACATAAATATGCTGTGTTGCTTTTCTTCTTTCTCTGCCTGAAAAAGTTAATATTCATCTATGCAACTGACAGTTTTCTCCAGTCAGGACCCAGTATAGCATCCCTCACTGATAAGGAATTACCAGCCTCCCTCACTGATAAAGAATTACAGCCATAAAATACTTTTCTGGCAGGGAACTAACCTTCTGAGAGCAGTGGATAGATAAAAAAGGTCAATAGTTAATATATTTTAGCACTCCGATACAGGGGACAGACTGTTTCATTGAGCTGAGACAAAACAATAAATGTACTTTTTAAGTTTTTAAACATAACATAACATTGTGGAATTTCTAAAAGTCATTTTTAGGAGTAAGAGTATAAATACGAATGTTTATCTCATCCGTTTATTTTCACTTAAAGGACTCATCAGGGGAAATATGGTAAAATAAGTGGTACTTACCAGTGGGCTTCCTCCAGCTCCAAGCTCCCAGGACGTCCCCGGCGATGACGTCAGTCCGCTCCGGCCCACGTGGCAGTGAGTGACAGCGCTGCCTGCGCAGGTGCAGTACAGAGCGACCTGGAGGTCACTCTGACGTCATCGCCGGGGACCGGGACGGACCTGCAGCGAACGGCTGTGGGCACAGCTGTGGCGAGGGACGTCCTGGGAGCTTGGAGCTGGAGGAAGCCCGCGGTAAGTACCACTTATTTTACCATATATCCCCTGATTACTCTTTTAAGTTTCACTGCATTTTATCACAATAGATATAATAACCTAACAATTTTTGGAGGTATGGATCTTTTACTTGTTCTGGGCCAAAACATTTTTAACAGTACTAGTATTTTTTAGAATCAATATTTCTGACTTTTGTCAATAGTGTGACACTGTGGTATTTTTTATTTCATTCTTGCATAGATCTATGTTGTCATATTGTGTAATTTCTACAATGTTTTGTCCAAAAAAATAATAATATGTCTGCCTCAGAAGTATGTTGAATTATTTTAAAAATGCTTTTTCTGAAACTTATGTTATACCATATGTGATCAGACCAGACACTTCACATCTGTGTCTATGCAGACATGTATATGTGTTCTTGAAATGTGTTTAAAATAAATGAAATAAAAATGCAATGGGAAACCGTCATCATGTTTTTTGTTTGTTTATTTTTTCTTTTCTACACTGTACACTTTAACTACTTTAGGACCAGGCTAATTGAAATCTACCTGTTTTGGTGGTTACCTGGCTGACAGGGCATAGATTTCAATCAGCCGCAGCTGCGTGCATCCGCCGTTTCCGTTGCTCCCGTCGATATCGCTGCTGAATCCTGACGTCTGTCGCCGCAGCTCACTTGCTCTGCCTGTCTCTATGACGGCAGAACCCTGTGAGCGGGTCAGGAGACGATTTCATTGGCTCCTGGCTGTGTCCATCAATGTAAGCATCTCCCATTGGCTTACATTGAAAGACAGAGTCAGGAGCCAATGAAAGCGGCTCCTGACCCTGATCGGTTCTATGTGCGGCGATTCGTCATTAATGGGACAGAGACCGCTGGTTCTTAACTGGTGAAGTTCTTCAGATACTTGTATATTTATTCGAGATACTACACATTTAGAAATAGATTTGATTAATGATTAATAAATGAAACTATGCATTAGGTCAAACTCAATGTAGTTCTTGATTTTCATGCTGCCAGTCATCTCATTTGTCCTAACTTTTGGCTTTTCTCATATTTGCACTATGCTAAGTTAATTAGCCCCCACCCCAAAAGGCAGAATTTTGGGGTTAGCAAATCACTGCTTTTACCAGTTAATTCAGTTAACCAGCAGCTGTTTTAATTGCTCATCGATTTAAAAGTCATAAAGTCCCCTTATTGAGTAGAGCTAATGTGAATTTTTCGCTCATCACTAAGTTTGAGGAATAGCATGTATTCACTCTCTTTTTCACTTTTCTTTTCTGCCGTGTTTTCAGGTTTTTGCCTTCTCTGCAGAGATTTGTACAGAGCTGTAAGCATTCTCAATAAGTAAAGCAGGCAGTTGCACAAACAAAGCAAAGGAAGTAATATCAGTGATGGAAATATGAAAAGAAAACTTTGTTCCATTTTCACCTCATCTAAAACTGTTTTAGGGCTCAAACCCACTAGAGCGGTTTTGTGAGCGTTTAGGGAGCGATTCAAAATGCTAGTGATTTCCCTAAATGCTCAGCTAATGTTAATGGATGGGTCAAATTCCACTGGAGTGGTTGCAATTACCAAAATCCCAAATGCAGGACATGCAGCATTTTTTGGGTTTAGCCTTTAGCGTTAGCGTTTCTGCAATGTAAAGTATATAAACACTGGCGTAATCACTTGTCAAAACCTACACAGAGCGATTTTGCTAGCATTTTTACATTACTGCACACTGTAAAAAAAAAAAAATAATAATTGAAAGGAGCAATCAGAATTAAAAGCGCTAATCGCTACACAATCGCTGGCAAAAAGATGACACTTTTTAATAACGCTACCAAAATCGGCTGCAATTGCTCATGAAATCGCTTACAAACTGCTCATTAAAAACGCTAGCGATTGCGATTAGCGATAGCGTTTTGTAGTGGGTTCCGGATTACTGACCAGGCAACAAAAGCAGTCGCTTGGGGCCCCATTCAGAGTCAAAGAGGCCCCATCAGCACATAAACCAGCCCTCGCCATCCTGTCAGCGGTGCCCGCACGTATAATGGTTAAAGGGACTCTGAGCAGTGCAGTAACTATGGAAAGAAGCATATAATTTTAAAGCTCCCTTTCTCCTCTTTCCAATGATATATATAAACCGCCGCCTAGAGCCTGGCTCTGAAGACAATCAGCAGCGCACAGCATCATTTGACAAGACAAGACAAATAACATTTATATTGTGCTTTTCTCCTGGTGGACTCAAAGCACCAGAGCTGCAGCCACTAGGACACGCCCTAGTGGCTGCAGCTCTGGTGCTTTGAGTCCACCAGGAGAAAAGCACAATATAAATGTTATTTGTCTTGTCTTGTCAAATGATGCCGTGCGCTGCTGATTGTCTTCAGAGCCAGGCTCTCCTCCTAGGTCCCCCTCCTGCTACTGTGCGCTCTGCTGCTGCCCACTCCTCCCTCCCTTCCCACAGAGAACCACAACTGCAGCAAGAATGATAGCAGCAGATGGCAAACGCTCACTCACCTATCCATGATCCAAGCGATAGAGATCCCATCATCTGAAACCCATCTGTCTCTTCTAAAGTGCAGTCGATCGCTCTGAACTTCCTTAATCTCCTATCAGACAGGAAGTAGTAATAGAAGTAGTAACAGAGCGGCAGTACTCTAGAGGAGACAGATAGATGGGCTCCGGATGGCAGGATCTCTATTGCTTGGATCGCAATAGGTGCATGTGAGTCATCTGGCGCTGTCATTCTCCCCCGCTGCGGCTGCCTTCTCTGCTGGACTATCGTATTCACTGGGATGGAGGCTGCATGGTGGCTGTCTAGTTTGGGAGGAAATCTGTTGTTCGGTGGTGGGGGTGGTTATGTAATTCTGTCTGGGGAATGGCTGTTTCCGGTTTGGCGGTGTCCAGAGCTTTCTGCTATTGCCAGGCTGGAGATGCAGGTGGAAAGTGCTGCTTCTGTGATATCTGGCGCCCTCTTCACAGGGGTGCCCCAGCCCCTGAGTGCAAATGTCCCAGCCATTCATTTCTCACTCTGCATTTTGCCGCTGCTATTCCCTGCATTGTGCACCCACAGAGGAAAGCGGGCTGTTGCCCATAGCAACCAGTAGCTCGGCTGCCCCGATGTGTGTGGCATGTTGCTGTGCAGCTGCATCTTTTGATTCTATTACGACTTGATGGGGGGGCCCAAATCAGTTACTTTGCTTAGGGCCCCATTTAGCCTTAATCCGGCTCTGGTTCCAGGCCTAAAGCAAGTGTAAAGCCATTGTAAACATTTATCTCATGTAGCTTACAATATTGAATCGTTCAAGTTTTTTCATGTGTGATGTACTATTCAAGTTTCAATGCAAGTCAGTAAGGATGCAGGAAAATCACTGAAAATTTTGCGTGGAAAATCACATGTGATTTGGAAGTTAAGCAGATGTAGTTTTCACACAAATTAGCTTGACTGGTATTCATGCAGATTTTACACAGCGATTTCTAGCATACAAATGCATTTCTTATTTGCACTCAAAAGTGTGTACAAAAAATGAAATGAAAAAAAAAAATGCTGACTCAGAATCTTGCATGCAAAAACTAGTGAGCTTTTTCAGCAATGATAAGTTGATTTGCAGCAATAAACATTTTACACCACACCTTTTCCGAACTACCGCTGGTACAAATGTCCCCATTTTTACATGGCGCATCTAGAAAGCTATTCCCTTTAATATGCTATATCCACAGACCTTATAAATGGGAGGGAAATGTAGAGGCATAGAACAGCTGTTTCAGTCACTACAGTGTCACATTCCCTCACTCCTCCAATAGTCAGTGTGGGCAACCTCGCTCTTTCTTCTTCTTAGCCAGTCTTCTCATTCACATAAACTTGTATGCTTGGCATACAGTGTACATGAGCCTGTAAGTTTGTAATGATAGTATGGCACTCTTTAAATTGTATCTAAATTGTACAGCCTGAGGACAGTCAGATAGTACCGGTGCTCACCTGCAGTCTAATGTCTATATATACCTTCTCTAGACACCCGATTGAATGTTATGGGTTACTGAAATTTCATGTTTTGCATGGCGTTTTTAGTAAGAAGGCTTTTTGGTCCTTTTAGCCCCTTACTCACTACTATAAATTCTAGTTCACCGTGAGCTTGCTGGGCAATCTGTAACTCGGGTGTTTCAAGTCCTATTTCATAGAGCTATATTAATCCATGCCATGCACTGATGAGGATCAATCCATCCGAAACCTCTGTATGCTTGTTGGATTATTGTGGCTATGTACAATTACCAGGGACGACAAACGGTCAATTTGCATATTTAGCAGTGATGTGTTTTGGAACAACTTATATGCTCACTCCAACCTGAATAATCACAACTATCTTCTGTTTTAAGAAGGGACATTTCTGTTTTGCAATTTATGAAATCTCTTTTTATGTTATATAACTTTGATAAAAAAATAAAATAAAAATGTCATCACTACAAAATTCCAGTATATTAGTGTTTGAATCACGTACATCATCAAGCATAAATGGCATAGTGGATAGCACTCTCAATTATAGTGCAAGGATTCCTGGATATCTCTAGACTAGCACACAATCGGAACTTGTATGTTCTCCCCATGTTTGTGTGGATTTCCTCGCATCATCTAAAAACATACATATAAGCTAATTGGCTTACCCCTAAAATTGACCCTAGACAATGATGGACATGTGACTAAGGTAGGGATTAGACTGTGAGCTCCTCTGAGGGGCAGTCAGTGACAAGACTATATGCTCTGTAAAGTGTTGAAGATGATGTCAGTGACAAGACTATATGCTCTGTAAAGTGTTGAAGATGATGTCAGTGCTATACTAATATACACACACACACACGAATTAATGTAACGCACGCACGCACGCACACACGCACGCACACACACACTATCCACATTACCAGGACCTTTATTTAGACTTGTAGCTTCTGGATTGTATTATACCTAGGATCTTATTATTTTAAACAGAAATTTTGTTGCCGTAAGAATTAATGTACAAGTGACATAAGCAAGATCTGTGTGAATGATGTCAGTAGTCTGAAGTGTTGCAAGTAATATTTATATTTTACTTACCCTGTTGCTATTTTTATTCAAGCAGTAAAAATGCAGTACACGGTTCTTTCCCTGACCAGCTTACTGCAAAATGAATACAGGACCTTGTTTGGAAAAGCCTGAGAGGCAACTTAGGATTTAAAATGACCAATTTCAGTGCAGGTAAATTTAGACAAGACACTTTGTACTGCTCTGTCTGAAGCCAAGGCAGTAAAACAAGATTAGCAGTCTTTTCATCTACAGCATGTTAACAGCATCCTAACATCCAGACAGGCGTGTAGAACAGACCAGACTTTGCTTTAACTACTCATCCATCTTAAGGATCTATTCCCATTGACTGCCTCATATTTAGTATAAAGAAACAGACACCCGATATTTTATTGCATGCTGCTCATGTGAACACCCAGAGGAGCTCTGATTGCCTCATTGTCTTCTTACACTCAATTTCGATCTGGCAAGAGAAAACCGATACAAGTACAGTGGCTTCTCAGTTTGCACACAGGATATATCCCATTGCAAAATGCAATACTGCATTTTAAAATACACAGCTTCATGTAAGCAAGAAAATTCTACCACAATGCATCACTTCACATCAGTGACTGAAAATCTAGATTGTCCCTAACATAGGCGTGCCTATATCCGTTTTAGAGCCATATATTGGGTGACTTCAAACAACTGTTTCAGAGTGTTTTGGCATTCTTCAGTGCATAATATGGACTGATATGGTTTATTCCTGATAGTAAAACATAGAACATTAGTAGCAAAGAAGAGAATCGTATTGTTTTCCAGTACACAAAGAGTTAAAAAAAAACACTTTGAGTTCTTATCTTTGCAAAAGAGCTTCTCTAAACTAGTCCACTAACTTGGTCCAACTCAGTCCTGTTTTCTGAAGGGCTTAAACAGCCAGGAAACAGTGAGAGACAGCTTGAGATAAGGTTTTACTGCAGGAAAGTTCCAAGGGTCATTAGCTCTGTTTTATTTTAAAGTTTAAAATACACAGTGTGAATTTTAAACTGTAACTATGAAAGTCTGATGCAATGCTATTTAACTGAGAAAAGTGAGACACTTTTCTTTGCTGTTATTATCCGTACTACAAATACAATACATTATCTCATAAGTTTATATTCGCTACAGGTTTTATTTTTAAAACGTAGCGGTTCTGTCTCTTCAAGACCTGAGTACTCCCAAATAACAATCAAAGTAATCGCTACAGTTGTTTTCCATATATGTTCCTCTGGATAGGGCACTGGCCCAGATTTGAACTGGGATTCCAGTACTGATTTTGCTTTCACTATCAGTGTCCCATTGGAGAGACTGCAGAAGAAAAGCTGCACACCATTCCTGAGGTTCTGGACCAGAAATGTAATGAAAAAATTCAAGGGGTCCGCACACTCAATGAGAGAAGAAATGCTCCTTTATTCACCAATCGTGACAATAATCCATTCAAAAACCAACGACTGTTTCGGGGCCGCAAGGGGCCCCCTTTCTCAAGTCAACAAACAGAATGGCAACAGCATATGCAACACCAAGGCTGGCTTATTAACAATTGTTAATAAGTCAGCCTTGGTGTTGTATATACTGATGCCATTCTGTTTGTTACCTTGACAAAGGGGACTCCATGGGGCCCCAAAACGGTTGTAGGTATTTAAATGGATAATTGTCACGATTGGTGAATAAAGGAGCATTTATTCTCTCATTGAGTGTGCGGATTCCTTGGAATTTTTCCATTGGAGAGACTGTCCATTGTCTTTGGAACACTTGTAAGAGGAACAGAAAATTAGTAATAGTTCTATAGACAACAAGAAATGGACAGAAATTTTAACCCCCTCCCCTGTGTGATAAAAAATACATTTCTTTACTTCTTTTTATGCCCTTGTTGTAGAGATTTCATTTCCGGACTTTTTTACCCCCATGAGAGCTGCAGGAGTATCCCAAATGTTGATCTAGACAGCAATAGAGCAAGCCTTTCCTCTACCCAAGCCTTGGGGAGAAAAAAAAGGAGGGATAGGTTATGAATGAAGTAAGTCGTTAAGTAAGGTGGTCTCGATTACTGCAGTGGTGAAGCGTTGTAGAAAGATAAATAATTGTGTTGAGGAGGAAACCATAAATAACTCAGTAGCCAAACACAACTATTCTAACTGATCTGTCTGACTGATTGATGGATGTATCTGAAATCTCTGCACTCCCCAGATATTGATCCTTTAGCTACAGATACAAGCATCAAAATAAATCAAGCAGTAGATGGATAGTGCTAAAGTACACGAAAAGCCTTTTCCACCATTCACTAGAAATAATAACAATGAAAACCTGTTTGTGGCTGGAGGTTGTTTATAACAAGATAAGAAACTGTAGACAATACAAGGCAGGATTACTAGGTAGGGAAGTTTGCCAATACGCCAGTAACGTTATCATCTGTGGGATCTATCTCACTATTTATTTGAAGGAAAAACGTCTGAAGTTGAAGATCAGATGATTATTTCCAAAATGTCCTATCTTCTTCTGTTCGATAACGGAATCAATTTTGTGTTACTTATTAGACCCCAGTCTGCAGGGGAGCCACTAACTTCCCTATTCCCCAAAGCGTGAGAAGAACCAGGGGCCCTGCAATGGTGGAAGCCCTGGACTGAAAAGAGTTTTCTGCTGATGAGATGATTTAGAAGAGGGGTCTACAGCATTATGTTCTATTGGGCTTCAGTGGACAGACTCCAAAGATCTTAAAGGTCCTCAGAAGTCCATGTAGTGGTTTCAAGGCCTTTTGACATAATAAGTTATAAGATGAGCAAAGTTATACCAAAGCTGTATTATTCATTTCTCAATAACTAAATTCTCAGAATTATTTCATGGGTTCAGCAAAGCTTTTCTAAATGGGTTTAACTTCTGTGCAAATGTATTCACATTTTTTGAAAGATTCAATTTTCAGCCTGTGTCAAAGAATTTCAAAGTGGCAGATGGAAAAGACATTAATATGAAACATTTACACAGACTTATTTTTTCATCAGAGGAGAGATGAAGGGGCAATGTTATCAAGCAGAGAAAAGGGTATCAGTATATCTAAAACACATACACTCCCTATCTGTGACAGTGACACGCCAGCAATTTTCTTTACTAATTTCATGAACAGACCAGTCTACAAATAAGGATCTGGTTATACAATTATAACACATAGAGGCAGACGTGACATCTTGATGTGGTCTTTTTGTATGTGGCGCTGAACAACAGCAAACAGTTGTTTACTTGTCTTGGATGGAAACAGTTACAGCAGAATTTAACTCTGTTTTTCAAAAAATAAAAACACAATCTACATTGATTAAAATGTATATAACCCCCCCCCCCCCCCAGTAAACCAGTAAATAGGTCAGGAGAATGTACATGTTGGAACCTGTAGTCTCTTTTTTCCAAATCCAAGTAAGTAGGTTTTTCAAAATGCAGCTTACTATGCGGATTTGAAAATCTCATTGCAAGCACATTAATATAAACTGTTATAGCCAATATTCTTTATTTTTGCAATGCTTTTGCATTTTGTGCTTCGTATACAGTCAGAATCGTATCACAAATGGCAGCAAAAAGGCATTCAGCAACTTTGGAGTGATTGCATTTTTCATGGTGAGGGAATTTAAGAGGCATGCTCACCCAGGATGAAGAAAAGGGAAGTATTTATCATGGCGTTAGGCTTCGGACACAGGAAAAGGTGTTACAGGTACAGTACATTCATTGTGAGGGTGACAAATAATGTTTTTTTTAATTCATCAGGTATAAGGTTTCGCCTAAACTATTAGGGAGGATGGTAGATTTTTCATTTAGAGCCGTGAAGGGGATGTCCACTTAATACAGTATGTGTAGCTTGCATACCTAAACTTTCAAAAATGTGCTTGTTTGTGCACAGCGGAATACTGGTGGGTCAGCTTTTGGCTTATTATATGTATTATAGTCCAACATCTTAAAGATTTTTGGCACCCAGGCTGCAAACTGAATTCCCTAAGGCACTTTATTGACCTGAGGAAGCGGGCAGAGACCTGAGAAACGTGTTGTCTTTTTTAACTGTGCTTGAATAAACATTACCTGATCTAAACGCTGTTTTTTCTAAGTTGGTTCATCTGGAGAGGTAAGATACCGGTACCTCATGTATTTATTTATGTCTTTATAACGTATACTCTGAGAAATATTTATTTTTGGGTGCCTCCATCCTTCTCCATTGCCCACTACATCTCCTTTGGAGGTGTCCTTCCCACTGGTGTGGTGCCAGCTAGTAAGGACCCAAGGAGAGTGACCACCCAGTTCCGGCAAGACCTGGAGTCCTGAGGGAGGTTTTTTGCCCCATATGCGATATATACGGTAGTTGCAGGTTCTGCAACCCACCTTTGTGAATATAACTACTCTTGTAATATTGAGCTAATTTTATCCTATGATACTGCACCATTTGGCTCCTTGTCTCGTCTTTGTCACACAGACTACCATGGCTCCGCCACAGTGAACGTCTCTACTTCAACATCTTAAAGGGCTATCCAGTAGCTCAACTTCACTATGACATGATATGAATAGAAAGCCCACCCAAGCAAAAATGTATATTAGCCTTGAAAGAGTGAGTGCGGGTAAGTACAGCTATGGGGTCCTTATTGAAAAGACTTCCCCTCACCTCCTCTCCTGATACACTTGCTGCGGTTCTCACAAGGTGATTCAAGGCTTTTCAAATGAATGATCCCATGCAACGTTTTTGAAAACAGCTTATTTATTAAAGATAATAGTGATGTTTAAACTGTATTGATCAGTGTTTGTTGATACATATTCATATAAAAAAATAAATAAAAAGAAAGCCACACATTGGCATTCTTGTAATACATATTCCAGGAATGCTGTTTCCACACCTCGTTTAAGTATCTCCTCACCTACTAATGAGCCAGACATGTACGCTCTGAACTGTGACATACATGCATTACTAATACTGGCAGCAATCCACCATGTGCATCTAAACAGCAGCATCCTGTGCAGACTGCCAAGCCTGGTACCAATCAGCTTCATTTCACTGAACATGGCACTGTGACAAGACTTCTCTCATAACACCAACAACTGTTCAGAGACATTTCCCATTCTAAGCCTTTATGCAGAATATTCAATATATCCACTACACCAAGTATTATCATATGCTTGTCCATGAGGAAAGCTTCTATTGCTGCTGGAGCAAACCTCCCATGTTTAGCCACTCATTAATGAATTCACATAATGACCCCTGTTCACCTGAGTTTAATAATTATTTATCTTCTCTTTAAAATAACGTTTTGATAGGGTGTAAAAAAGCATCTCGGAGAAAAAGTCAATTGAATAAGGGCCAATGGGTCTAGATGAATTTCAAGAACAGGACAATGACATGCTTCCTTAATTTTTTTTAGAATGAGAGGACTCTAATCACCATTAAAACTATGACAAATATATCACATTACAAGCATACACAATGGAAGCAGATTAAACAACCACCTATCAGCTTCCAGCTGCAAACCAAGTCTTTAAAAATCTTACTATTCTTTATGATAGATTTGAAATACAGTTGAGTATGTTGTGTGTTCTCTATGAATTAGAGATTTGCTTTCTATTTAATGATTAAGTGAAAACAAAAATAAATAATAGATATGCAAATGTAAACTATACATGAAAAAGTCATACCATTAAAATTCAAAGTTTACATTAGTAAAAAGAGCATTTCTCAGCATTGCCAAACTATGACTTTATTAAATAATAAAAACATATGTCTAACCTGTCATGAATTGCTGTTACCCATTTACCTCACGTGACCTACAGCCTAAACAAAGATCATTTGATCTATCTGCAGGAGAATGTAAACAAAACTTACTGGACATGCTGTAGTCAGTCAGACAGATCCTTTCTTGTACGGTTGCAGCAAAATGTGAGGTGCAGCAAGGTACAGCAGGTAGGCAGTACCCACATTCAAATAATGACCCAATATGGCAGCAACCATGGACACATGAAAAATTCAAATCATACTCTATACTTTAAAAAAAAAAAAAAAAAAAAACATATCTAAAGCACACATCCAACAAAGTGTACAACCAAAACCATGACATGACCGAAACCACGACAAACCATTTACACAACTTGTATTTTCTGCGCACTATCCAACTGAATGACCAACTCATTTACATACTGCATGCCCAAGCACAACAACGGGCTGCACGACATACCCAAATTCAAAACAAGTACGCCGTTCAATCAACATTGTACAAATGTGGCCAACTGAACAATATCAGCCCAACAGTCGTATGAGTGTGTCCACAGACGAATCAGCCAAACCACCTGTTATCAGTGGCTTTTTTAGTTGCTCCACGTACACACGTCCAACAGACCAAATTCAGACGACAATCAGGCAGTTTGGTTGAGCTTGTGTACAGGCTTTAACAGATATAATTCACATGCATATCATATCGTAGAGTTTATTCACACTACAAGAAGTGCCAAAAAGGTACACAAAGCTTGACATTACCACCAGATGCGATATTACATCAGGACCCCATTCCGTATATATGTTGTCATGCACCAGAAAGCATTGTACACGTTAGATAAAAGTTGCTTGAAATGTCTGTCAAATGACTGATTTCACCATTTTGAACAACAATCATAAAAAATGTAGCTAAACGATGACAGTGAGTGACCAATATTGGGTATTCTGCCCAATCCAACTGGCGCATGAATTCAGGCGATTGTTGGGCAGATATCAAAACAATCAACATTGTTCTATAGCATATCCACATGGCTATGAAATGTCACTTTCTGAACTACATAATCGTTTGGAATATTGGCGTGTGAACAACATAATCTAAACTACTTGTCATTTCTTTTTTTGCTGGGCAATGTCTTTTGAGCAACGTTGCTCATTTGTGTACGCCAACTTTTATCTATCCTGTGAATGGTATTTTATTCTGCACCCTTAATTTGTCGGTATGCGCCTTTAGGATGAAAAGATACATTAAGCAAATGGGGAACTGTTTAAGAGGCCCTTAACACAATGCAAAAATACATAGTTTAGCTTTAATAACTCTTACATTTTATATGTTACCGTCTTAACTAATAATTAACTAATAAATAGTAAAATATTGTCGTCCAATATTGTACATGCATATAAGACCATTTCTTTGCTGATGATCTAACCACAGTGTTTTCATGGCATACACAAACATGGAGCTATGTCTTGTAACGTTGTTTTATTTAAACAAGAACAATGTCAATTTTCACTTTGCCACAACAATTTAAATATTATTTCGCACTGTTCAACTGTTTTCTTTTTTAGCCTAGGTTTGAGATATGTTTTATGAACAAGTTGCTTACTCGTTTTCTTCACTTATGCCAGAGCAGTTATAATAATGGGTGTGACAGTGGATGGAGGGGAAAAGTTGTCACATATTGAGATGGTTTTAGAATACAGAGCTATGTAAAACTACTCTAAAATGAATACTACGCACAACATTTACAGTAGATGACATCCTTAACCTCTGCATTTTACAGTAAACATAACAAATATAATTAGAAATGCTGATCTTTTGTTTCAGCAAAAAGAAGTCAGGGAAGACCCTTGATTCCTGAATCACATACCTCCAGGGGAAAAGTCACGGGTCATCAGGAAGTGCTTGTGTAATTATCTGCAGTTTCCTGCTAAACAACAATTAACTACTAAGCAGTTTCAGTTGTTTTATCCTGAGATGCAGCCAACAAGCTGGCCTATAATACAGAAAGGCATACTAGTGTAGATTGGCCAAACAATAATACATTTAAATTTCCAACTATACATGTCATTTAAAACTTGATATCTGCAAGCTATCTTTTTCTACAAAAAGGTAAACTCACTTTAAATTAAACGGATTTGTAGTAAAGAAAGAAATGTAAGCAACTGGGACCTTCCTAACAGTACATTGGCTTTGAGTTCAGATAGAGAAACACTTATGTAAGATTTATTTCTTGACATGCACAGAGCAACCAATCAGAATCTTTGTTTCACTGAATAGCTGAAGCCTGATTGGTTGCTCTGGGTAACTTGTCTATTTTCAGTGTTGATAGCCACATGGTGTTATATGCTATGGTTAAGTTAAGGTTAAGTTAAGTGGACCAATAGGAAACCCAGAGGGAAGTTCAAAAATGCTTTTGCTCGGACTACCTTCTCACCACGATAGAAAGATAGATGGATGAATAGAAGGACAGATGTATAGTTGGGAAGACCTTCCACTAGATTTTTTGACCATTTCTGCAGACATCTGCTCCATTTCAAACACCAAAAAATCAATGAGGTAAAGTACTGATCTCCTGCAGCACACAAGCTTCATGGACACATCTTTGTAGCATGCTCTTCTGCTTAAGGTGCAAGTCAGAATGCCAAGGTTTTGCGTTATACAGAAGCCTAAAGGTAGCCATACACTGGTCGATTTGCCATCAGATTCGACCAACAGATAGATCCCTCTCTGATCGAATCTGATCAGAGAGGGATCGTATGGCTACCTTTACTGCAAACAGATTGTGAACCGATTTCAGCCTGAAACCGTTCACAATCTGTTGTGGTGGTGGTGGTGCTGCCGCCGCTCCCCCCGCCCGCATGCCCGCATACATTACCTGCTCCGCCGACGCGACTCCAGTCCCCCGGTCACCGCTGCTCCGTCTCCGCTCTGGTTTCCGGCCCCGGCATGCTTTACTTCTTCCTGCCCGGCAGGAAGTTTAAACAGTAGAGCGCCCTCTACTGTTTAAACTTCCTGCCGGGCAGGAGGAACTG
This sequence comes from Hyperolius riggenbachi, assembly GCF_040937935.1. Classification (NCBI taxonomy): domain Eukaryota; kingdom Metazoa; phylum Chordata; class Amphibia; order Anura; family Hyperoliidae; genus Hyperolius; species Hyperolius riggenbachi. The sequence continues at coordinate 132,634,752 of NC_090655.1, read as the reverse complement.
AAGCATGCCGGAGACCAGCGCGGACACGGAGCAGCGGTGACCGGGGGTAGTCACGCCGGCGGAGCAGGTAATGTATTGCCGCTCTATTGCGTCGGTCGTCGGGCACTGGAACGCCACTAGCAACGCGCTCCCTACCCGCGGGCGATCGACGGTAATTTTCCGCACGGAGCGATCGACGGGATCGGACGAAATGGATCGAAATTCGGCGTGTAGCGCGAACGATTGGCAGCAGATTCGATCCCAGTGATCAAATCTGCTGTCGAAACGGCGGCAAATCGGGCCACTGTACGGCCAGCTTAACTGTCTTGGCAGAAGTCACCTTCCATACAGCTGTGCTGCAGAGAAGGGAGCCTGCAGTTTGAGCCACACACTCTTGGTAAGGTACTGTCTTAATTACTTAATTATTCCATGATGCAGCTCTTTACCTCTAGAGTGGAGGGGAGAGGTTACCAGAAGAAGAATCCAGTGAAAGTCACATGATAATAATTATTGGAAATGCATGGTGATGATTTTTCCCAACTGGTAGTATCCCAAGCCATTTTGAGTTGAAGAATTATTCTTTGAGAGTAGCTAAAGTAATAATAAAGGGCTTATCCCAAAGCATGGAGAATATCCTTGACCACTATATCACCACCACTGTACAGGATTGAAAATTCAGACATAAACAGCTCAGACCAATAAAACAAATATTGGTTGTCAAATATTTCTACTTTCAACTGAGGAACATTGCAAAATTAAAAAAAACTCATTATCCCAGAGGATCTTCCAACCCTAGTTCACGCCTTCATCACACAACAGCTGGACTACAGCAATGCCCTCTATGCAGGACTCCCAAACAAGGACCTGTGTCGCCTGCAACTAGTACAGAATGCTGCTGCCAGATTGCTAACAAACCAGCCTTGCCACTGTCACATTTTACCAATTTTTCGCCTTATCAGCCCCCGACAGACTGTACACACGCTGTACTGTCTGCTGAAAACCCGCCCAGTGGGAGGTGATGACGGACCCGTCGTTGCCTTTAATCAGACGTGTGTACGAGCCTTTAGTCACGTCTAGAGTGCAACTCAAAACCTTTGGAGCCAGAGCTTTCTGCCATACTACCCCTACACTTGGGAATTCCCTTCTACACCCAGTAAAGACAGACCCATCCCTGGAGTTAATCAAACCCAGACTGAAAAGCCACAGTTTAGCCTGGCATTTGTAGACTTATGGAATTCTTCCTCTGTACCAAAATTTACCAACCAACAAATTACTGGTCTGCACCATGCTTATGCGCTTTGAGTCCTATAGGAGAAAAGTGCTTTACAGATGTTGTTTGTTGTTTTACAGCTTACAATGTGCATACAAGTAATGACCATTCTTTGGGAAACTGCAAAAGAGGACAGAGAGCTGCTGTGCTCAACCAACTTCAGCACTCCTTGCTTCAATTGTATCATTCATAAAGCTTACATGGCCCAACACTTTATAATGGAGATGTTTGTGCTCCTAGGTATTTCCATTGCATAAGAACAAATCCAAGTTCGCAGGACTATGTTTCTGATACATCAATTTTCTGATCAGTGGCCTCTTATGCCTATGCCAGGTTAGGGGTCACTGAGATTGAGTATGACAAAGTCTAAAAAATTCTCCAGGTAGAATGCATGGCTCTCTGTATGCTATAAAGTAGCTAGATCCAATAAACATATAACATATAAACACTCCCACTCAAACATAAGCGCATATATAGGCAGGGTCACTATATCTACATAACCAATCACTGATATTTATGGTTTCAGAGTGTGGGCAGCTTAACTTAAGCATACACAAAGCTATGATATGCTAAGACATCCCCATTAATCTGTGCAAGTGACAAAACTAACTTCATGGGCACCTCTGACATATTGAGTGCAAATAAACAAACAAAACCATCTGGACTTTAAATCTTAAAGTGACCACACAGAATGACTACCCAACTTGGCCACACACAGAGGAAGCCAGATCAGCCAAGATGTATACCTTGTATGTTGAGTGGAGGTGGTATTGAGGACCACAGACACAGAAACTATAGCTCCTATTCACATATAAAAAGTTTCCTAATTGCTGCCTTATCAATTTTGGCCATCAAGGTTGTAAGGTTACCAAGAAGGTAAGGCCACACAAATTGTTATGGATAGTGATAGTTGCCAGGCATTGCTGCTAATACCCTACTGTGCAGCCAGATGTTAAGGTAATTTAAAGAGATTTACTGTGGTGGTGAGAAAATACTTTGGTTGAAGGAGTGCTTCAAGGAACACTTATTACAAATGTACTTTTAAAGGTACCCAAGCATTAGATGTTTTAGGTCTGATGATATTTGTCACAAACACAAATACATAATTTCACCAATTAGTGCGGTAACATATTTTCCAAGGTGTGTGGCTGTCCAGATGACTAAATGATACTGATGAAGTTGAACAGTTGTCTATGCAGGAATAGAGCATTGCAAAAGTTCCTGACGCTACACTGCTTTCTTTAGGCTTATTGCACACCTGCACATTGTGTCTCACTGTGTATGGAGACTTGCACACTTCACGCAATGCTGTGGAGGGTAGAGGTGTGGAAAGCGCTGGCACTGCAGACAGTGGACTTCTATTAAGATGGAAGGGGGGATGACTCAATCCACACAATCCGGTGCGGCCAGGTGAATCTCAGCGTGCTCAGGCAGCAGTATGTCTATATCAATGAAGAGAGGAGGAAAGCGCCGGCACTGCTGTCAATCACATTTATTTGTTCTGCAATAAGTAACATGTAAATACATGCAGGCATAAAAACATTGTGGTGGGGACACGTACCCTGAGGTGGATGGTTGTGGCGTGATGGTGGGTGCAGAGGGAGGAAGAGCCTCTCTCAGAACGATGAGAATCCCAGTGATGTACTTCCTGCCCAGCAAGGAGCATGACACTAGCCAAGGATGGCGCTATGCATATGACACTGTCACCGCACCGTGGTGCAGAGTTATGAAGGCTGATTTCTGTGCTGCGATGCAGTGCTTGCACCGCAACGCACCGCTAATACTAGGTGTGCAACCAGCCTTAATAATACTAGAGATTCAAATAAAAGATGCCATCATTTTCGAGATGTACTTTAAAAGCAATCTGCACAGTGAATTATACAAAAATAATTGTGCTCCTTTCTGTCGGTCTGTTTTCCTATATATACTATAATAGTTCCATTGTAGAATGGGTCACGGTTTATAATGAATAAGTACTGAAGACATGACCCCTGCCGGCCCTTAGTTTTCAATAGAGGTATGTAGAGGCAGCCAGCCAGCCACTACTAGGACAGACTAACTTAAAGGACACCTGAAGTGAGAGGAATGTGGAGGCTGCCATATTTGTTTCCTTTTAAGCAAAACCAGTTGCCTGGCTATCTTGCTGATCCTCTGCCTCTAATGCTAGGCATACACAATGTTTTTTTTTCCGCTCGATTCCCCGCTTGATTGATTTTGCAGCTCCATTCTCCACTTGATTCTCTTATCTTCCGCTCGCTTTTCTTATCGTTTTCTATTCACTTCTAGGAGAAATCGAGCGGCGAAATGATTGAACGGGAGATCGGACATGTCGGAAATTATCTATCGAGCCATCTATCTGCGGCAGAAACGAACCCTGTATTCCCAGCATTATACATTTAGCCATAGACATTTAGCCATGCAGCAGATCGGGTGATTCTGACATTATTGCCAGATCTGACAAAATTAGCTGCATGCTTGTTTCAAAGCAGTGATCCAATCCGCCAGCCAGCCACCATCGAAACCCCAGGGGATTCTCTGACACTCATTTCTCATCTATTCTTTCCTTCCTCTCTTCTCTCGCTCTCTCCTACTCTCTATCCTTTTATCTCCCTCGTTTCTCTTCTCTCTGCACTATCCCTTCCAGGCCTTCTTTAGGGCATCTGAGTTGCTGCAGAGCTGTTGAGCGCCGCAACGGGATTGTGGCAGCTCCACTCAACATAGCACTCAAAAGCCCACTCCTAGGTCCTCCAACACTATGTTTTTGTTTCTTTGTGTATATGCCATGCTATGGATATTCTATTGTATGTACTAACTGTATGTATTACTGTATATATTTGCTGTACCATCACCGACCCTGTATGTGCCAAAAATAATTCCGGGTACAGCCCCCGTTGTACTTGGCGAAATAAATGATTCTGATTTTGATTCTATTTAGACACTACTGCAGCCAAATATATCAGCAGGGCTGCCAGGCAACAACTGTTGTTTAAAAGGAAATAAATATGGCAGCCTTCATATAGTTCTCACTTAAGGTTCCCCAATGCAAAGACGATCTCCTTTGAGCTAGAGATCCATGGTCAGCTGGAAAGCATAAAGGTCAAGGACTGGTTCACGCTGTGAGTGATTGCGCTCAGTTTGCCATTTGCCAGTGATCAGCAAAGTGCTACAGCAGTGTCACCCTATGAAGGTGTTCTCACTGCAGCATTTAGATTTGGAGAAAATTGAAAACGTGCCGACTGTACAATTTTTTTAGAGCGATTTTAATTAAAGAAATGTGAAAAAAATGCACAATCCTTTAAAAATCACTCTGAAAATCGCTTTGCAAAATCGTAATCACAATATCTAAGCGCTTGGCGTTTGCGATTGCAGTTTGTAGTGTGAAACAGAGCTAAGGGTGTTGCCTTTGATGTCAGGTTTGAGCCTCTGACAAGGGTTCAAACCTGGCTGAAGTACGTAAAACAGTAAGGAGTCTATGGGCAAGGCCCCCTAGTGATCCTGGTCACCCATGGAGCGCACCCTAAGTGGCTGCAGCTCTGAAGCCCATTGAGTCTGCCAGGAGAAAAGTGTGAAATAAATGTTACGTGTCTTGTCTTCTCCCAACTGCCAGCAACTGTCCGTCTGAGCCAGCCCTGAGACTAAACATTCAACAGAAAATAACACTGTATCTGCATGCGTATGTAACACTAGTAGCCGCAATGCAATGTTATTTACAAAAAAAAGTGTTGCGCACATCTTAAATCAATGAACATTTTTGTGTAAAAATGTTCACTAAAAACACATCTTCAGGTTGATATACAGTTTTTTTTTTTAAATAAGATTTGGTGGGGCTAGTGTCAACCAGGTCCCTAGTCTCTCTTGAGGCCCCAGGCATCTGCCTAAATGCCTTGTGGATGATTTAGCTCCGCTCATTACCGACATGCCATTTGCGTAACATGCTTTCTACTAACAATGGGCGCACTGTACTTATAGTGCTGGTTGCGCTATTCGCTCAACCCGCACTACATAACTTGCGTAAAAAACACTAAAATTACTGTGTGCTGCCTGAGCACAGTACTGTTACCGCAGTTTTAGGAATATGGCCCCTTATTTTAAAAAAACTCCTTACTTAAGATCCCCGCTTGAGACTGAGATGAAACAATTGTTAATTTTCCATCCATTCAGAGATCTTCACTGAGCCAATACGACTCTCTTTTAACTCTTTTCTCTCTTTAAAAAAAAAAATACAGTCCAGGTTTGCAGAATCACTTGTGACATTCCCAGTGGACATGCTAGTAAGGGAGGAGACGCTTGGAGATGCCTTAGTAAATCAGGCCCATTGCCTCATATCCCTTGACAATACTAGTAGCGTTTATAAATGAGTTTTCAGCCCAAAGAAAATAGCAAGCCATTGTGTGTCACACTGATGTGCTCAGCTAGCAAACACGCCGCAGTGACACCTGTCAGCAACACTAGACCAATAATGCATGGCCAGACCGGAAAGGAAAACCTCTCGGCTGACACATGCACAGAGACATTCTTCACCTTAACATTTGCTGGGATTGTTGGAGAAACATTTACAGATTTGTAGCTGCAAGCAGTAAAAATAAAGCCAGCAGAAGAGCTCTAATGAGCAACACTCGAGAGTTCAATAGTTTAATAAGTGAAATATTTGGAGTTTATATAGTGCTATCATTGCATGGCTATTAGCCCAAAGGAACAGATCTTGGATGTGAAGATGTTAGAGGAACATCTGATTCTCAGGATGTTTAAGAGGACCTCTCTCTAAACTAAAGAATGAATACCAAGTCACACTTTAAAGGAGGTATTAAATCATGCATGTGTCAACACTACCTATTTGCAGCACAATTGTACTTTTTTGTTGAATTACAAGAAAAAAAAATGAGTACTGTGGTGGCTACATCATGAGACACAATAGGTAGACAGGCCATTGTTGTCAATCAAGATAATATGTAGACTCTATATAATATAATAAGTACTCTGCAGAGGACCCTTAAAAGCTGCATTACTTCATTGCAACTCTTAAAAGTGGGAATAGAGTGTGCTTTGCATGGCTGACTGTCTGAAACCAAATTAATACAGAGGGTGCAGCATTGTTCCCTTTCCAATGGATGGGCCCGGGTCTTTGCCTGGATGGGCTATGCCCAGAAATTCTTCTGCTTACAGAGACTGAGGCAGGTGAGACTACCAACTTCTGAAGTGGAACTGTGGCACGTTCTCAAGATGTATAGCGAAACTTAGCAAGCAGGAACCTTCAATCTGTATACAAGTGTTTGTGGCAGATATGTTGCTGTGTTAATGGGAAAGGTGGGGAAAGGCCACACCAAATATTCATAGCATTTCAATTGTCTTTATGCTTATTCAACTTTCTAGGAATGTCCTCGATTACTTGCTTAACATAGCTGCTATCTGTAGTTTAATTTTAGAAAACTTTTGACTTTAGAGCCAGAGGACTTTTCGCAGTGCTGTATATCAAAATAGATCAAAACATAAAACCACAGTTCTACCTTGATGTCAGTACTTATTTGTAGAGATAAGGGAAAGAGAGAAATCTGCTCTTGCTTATCTGTTTGTGAAAAGTGGGCATTTTTGTAAAATTATAATAAAGGAGGCTCTATTTCAAAATGGACTTCTGCAGAGGTCATTAAGATATCTGCAGATGTTCAACATTCTGCCATAAACTAGGGCTGAAGCTAGGACAGTCTTTATCAGCTTGTCACCTGTATGGAAACAAAGGCTGCTGATGTCAGACCCCATAACAATGCAATAATGTGCCTAGGAAAGGAGATAGCATGTGCTTCAATATGCCCACCTTCCCCCTCTTATACTCAGTTTTCAGAATGCATAGTGACAAGTGATCAGAACTGCTGGCCAGTCAGTACACCTACTACCCCAAACACCACTGGAGATACCGTAGTAGTTATGCATGTAACAATCTTTAAACTGTTTTTCAGCAGACTGTGTACGTTGTTTAGGGATATAACTATCTATATGCCTCTGAAGAAAGTCAGATGACCTTAAGATAAGCTACAGGATGCTTGGAGTTGTGACTATTTCTGTGTCAATTATTACAGTGAGGGTGCGACTTGCTATCAGGGAATACATTCCTCACTTGTGGCTGTAGCTACAGTTGTGCTGTATTTACATAGAATTCTGATCAATCATGCTCACTAGTAAAAACATCAAGGAAATCGAGAGCCCACAATAGAGTAGTATGTTAAAGTCACGTTACACAGAATAAAATCCCAAATTCAATGAATATACTGAAGTAAGGGATACCGCTAAGGAAACCACTTTACAGGCCGGTAGGGAGATTAAACCCGACCCTACTCAGGTTAAGAAGTTGTTCTCTGTATATCGGAAAATAAGGGTACACCCCTCCACCAAGGTGGACAAACATAAGTGCAAGGAAGATTAAAATACACTAAAAACAGCTTAAAATGGGAGTTAGTGGTGGACTTGCCTCTCCATTGAAGACTTGAATTGTCTGATTCAGGTAAAATTTTATTGTATAGTTCACAAAACAAAGCGACGCGTTTTTCAGGTATTTTACCCGCTTCCTCAGGCAATTAACAGGAGTAACTGATTATGAGCATCCCTGGGGAGGTAAGTCCACCACTACCTCCCATTTTAAGCTGTTTTTAGTGTGTTTTCCTCTATTTTGTCCTATTACCTATAAACATGCTCACTAGTTTGTGGAGCATTGGAGAACCATGAACTGTGCTAAAAATATACATTGAGGGAGAAAGCATTACCCATAAATGGAAGACCAAACACCATAACACTAGAAATGCAGGGCTGAGTTATCAATGCAGGTGCAAAGAGCCAAAACAAATAATCAGGTTCCTGCTGGTAAATTAAACAGAAGCAGGAAATTTGGGCACTGGAGGCCTCACTGAAATTTGGGCGCAGCCACAGGCACCCATACAAATTACAGCTATGGGGGAAATTTGAGCACCAAAGGCACCCAATAAAAAAGCGGGACCAGGGCAGCCCGTTATTCAAACTGTAAGTACCAATAGCAGGGGATTGAGCATGTGGAAGATTTTTGTTGGGTTTGACGCGGGGGGTTGAGGGGGATGGGGTGGTAGAGGGTGTATATGATTAGGGGCATCGTGGGGGAGATCATTTAAGGTTAGGTGTCATGGGGGGTCTTCTAAGGTTAGGCATCGCGGGGGGTGGTGGTTAGGGTTAGGCACTGGCAGGAAGTTTTTAGGGTTAGACATCAGGAGAGGGAGGTCATTTTGAGTTAGGCATCAGTAGGGGTTTGGCTAGGCATTGGCAGGGGGGTCAGTTAGTGTTAGGCATCAGTAGAGAAAGGGCTCTGTGTGAAAGTAGGGTTAGGTTTACTTGTAGTAAAAGATCAGCAATATTAACTGATAGTTCGGAATTAGCACTGCACAATGATAGACTACCCAGCAAGCTCATAGTGAACCAGAACTCATTGGAGAGTGTAAGGGGCTACAAAGGACCAAAAAGCCCTCCTACTAAAATGTTAAGCAAAACAAAAGTTTGCCTTCTTAAAACAGAAGGTATTTCTGATACACCTCCAGACCTGCTGGAATGCATTGATGTGTCTGCTTGTTAATTGTACAGAGCCACAATAATCCAACATGCATACAGACTGTTTCGGATTGATTGATCCTCATCAGTGCACGGCATGGATTAATGTGGCTCTATGGAGTAGAACTTGAAACACCCAGAGTTACAGAGTACCCAGCAACCAATCCAAAACAGTCTGTATGCATGTTGCCTTATTGTGGCTCTGTACAATTAACAAGCTGACGCATCATTGCATTCCAGCGGTTCTGGAGGTGTGGCTAGCTTGCAGGGACAAAAAAGGATCATTTGCATATTCAGCAGTGATGCATTGTGGGAGACATCATATGCTCACTCCAACCTGAATGATCAGAAATACCTTCTGCTTCAAAAAGGCAAACTTTTGTTTCACAATAACAGAGTAACTCTAATTTTACTTATATTCTACTAGCAACTATTTCTGGCACCCAAATTTCAAGGCGCCCTTTTTTCCATGTATGCAATTAAACAAGTATTGATATAGTTACCAGTACTAAAATAAACAGCAAACAACCTCATTGTTCAACACTTGGCTTGGCTACCAGAATAGACACAGGCAAATATCAGACCCCACAGCACAACATTTGTCAAGAATGAAATATGCATTTGAAACTCATTTTGCACTAATCTAACTGCCACAGTTCTGTGCCTATAATTAAAATGTACCTTATCCAATTGGAATCTGTTGCAGCATCCGCATTGTGGTAAATCTATGTAGAGTCATGCCAAGCTCCAACTGTAATGCCAGACTGATAAATTCTTAAAACCTAAACATGGGGCGTGCTTATAAATGATCCAGCAAAAGCTATTTCAAGCCTATCAAACATGGATCAATTTTTTTGCATTATGTCACAATGATTAAGTATATATGAAACCTCTAACCATATTGGCTCCTAAATTTCATTTTAAAGCAGAACTCTGACCTTAGCTGTGAAGAGAGTGGAGACAGATCAGAAACACTGACAGGTTTCTTTCTCCTTCTTATTGAAGAGGCTTCCTCATTTCCTATAAAATAAATCTGTCACAAGCAGCAAGAAGTGGAAGAAAGCTCCACTCGGGACACAGATTGAATTAAAAACTCTTTATTCAGTTCAGCAGAGAAGGCTTTTAACATCTATAAAGTCCTAGTTATCACTTTAGTCCACATTTCAGAGATTACTTTAATTCCTATCCCAGTGACCAATGTCTCTGAAAACAGCACGGTTGTAAGGGCTTATTCACATTGGGGCGATAAGCAGGCGATTACCACTAATTACAATCACTATCTCTTTTTAAAGCGCTAGTGCACTATGAACTAAATGGCAGTGATCTCACTGCCGTGATTGCTGTCGATTCGCGATTATCGCATAACGCGATACATGCAGCATTTTCTTGTGATTTTAGAGCGATCTCGATCACAATGCTAAAAAAGTGCTAATCGCGATTGCTCAAAAATCGCAAGAGTGTACAGTGATTTTACTGCATTAATCACGGTAAAATCACCAGCGTAAAATGCTAGCTCTAATCACTAGCATTTTTGCGTTTGCAAGTGAGAACGGGTCGTGAATGTTCTATCAGGAAAGCAAAAATAAAGCTTTTGCCAGAATTTCACTTTAATTTGTCCACACCTGTACTACTTGGTACTGCACTGATTATGTATAAATAATCTGGTTTCCACTACACACAGATTCTGGATGCAGAAAAACTGACTCCAATGAATGCCTATGCGCTCGTTTCCACTAAACGCAATTTTCTAATGCATAAAAATAATGGATGACATATTGCAGATTTCTGCATCATGCATCAGTTTCCCATACAATGATGAAACAGCCACATCCAAGAATCTGGATCCAGAAAAAGTGATGCAGAACTAGTAGAAGGCCCTAAAGGATAATTTGCACTGGTAAACACTAATACAGGAATAAGTGCTTAAAGGAAACCTGAGGTGAAAATAAACTACATCTATCCTCCTACTCCTTTCAGCCCCTTACACACTCCTGGGAGTTCTCGTTCACCAGAAGCTTACTGGGTACTCTGTAACTCTTACTCCTAAAAAATGACTTCTTTTTTAAAATTTAAAATCCCACAGTTTAAGCCTCTGTGTATCAGCTAAAAAGTATTATTGTCTCAACTGAATGATACAGTTCGTCTCCCAGTCTGAGAGAGTTCTAAGCCAAAATATGTGAACTACTGACCTTTCTTTATCTATCTACAGAAGCTATACTCTGTCAGGAAAAGTTGTATGGCTCTAATTCCTTATCAGTGAGGGTAATGCTATAGTCCGGCTTGGTCACTACTTGAGAAAAGCTGTCACTTGCATACCTGATATATTTAACTTTTTCAAGCACACAAGAAGAAAAGGTTCACGGTATAGTTACCCGTGTGCTTGTACATTTACATGTCTATCTCATCATGTCACGTTGGGTATCCTTTACTGAAATGCAAAAGAGATCCTACTATTTATCTGTAATTATTTGTCTGTGAAGAAGCGCTAAATCCTCAGGACATTGTGGGATGCTCTGACTTTTCCTCACAATGTTAAACTGACATGATTTCTATCCTACCTCCAGTGGCTGGATAGTGTAATGGCTAAGGGCTCTGCCTCTGACACAGGAGACCTGGGTTCGAATCTTGGCTCTGGCTGTGCGTTAAGCCAGCACTTATTCAGTAGGAGACGTTGGGCAAGTCTCCCTAATGCTGCTACTGCCTATAGAGTGTGTCCTACTGGCTGCAGCTCTGGTGCTTTGAGTCTGCCAGTGGAAAAGCGCAATATAAATGTTCTGTGTTTGTTTGAGCACAAGTTGGCTTAGGTCAGAGAAGGATTTCACATCTATGAATCCTTTACCAATGATACATGATGCTAAGACCTCTTGTGATATTACCATTTCACCTGCTGCACTAGAGGTATAGCTCAAATATCTTAATTTTGGTGCAATTAGAAACAGTCATGTGATTACCAATGTTTCCTGTTGTTTGAAAATAACAGTGCTGATCTATTGTGCAGACTCTGGGCAACTGTGCTTTACCTCACTCCCAATTGGCTCAGGTGGAACTACAAGGAACTGCAGCAGATAACATCAAAATTAAGGTATTTGGACTGCATTTGTATTCAGATATTATGGTGGAAGCAGAATTAAGGTGGAAGGCTTTAATACAACACAAGTTATGGTGATGTAAACAAATGAAGTAACCAAGACATTCTGTGACTACTCCCTGGTTTTTCACATCGCAACATATGGTATTGGAACTAATGGAAAGATAGCAGCCATATAAACTGAAGCACTCCCCTTACCTTCCAAAAGTTCCTGTTGCTGACATGTGACAATCATCTTGGAGATGATTGGAAAATCTTAATCATAACAATCAACATTTTATCTTAAACGTTTGCAAAGGTGGAAATGTTATTACTTTACAAGAAAAGGTAGAGAAATACCGCAACAATCCTTTGGGGTAGGTGGAACTAGGAGCAAATTGTGTGACCTCCGCTTTAATCTGGACTAGAGTTGGGCCGAACCTCCGATTTTAGGTTCGCGAACACTGTTTGCGAACTTCCGCGAAAGGTTCGGTTCGCGAAAAAGTTCGCGAACCGCCATAGACTTCAATGGGGAGACGAACTTTCAAAGTTTTAAAAAATTCTATCAACTGGAAAAATGATAGAAAACATGTTTCAAAAGCCCTAATACCTGGAGCCACACCTAATTGAGTGAAATACACATCACTGCTGGAGGACCCGCCCACCTCCAAGCAAGGTCCTTTATACCATTTGCCTACCTACACTAATTAGTTATGGGACAGCTGCTACACACTCTGCTAGGGAGATTTTAATTCCTCCCCTCCTCCCTCCTACCAGAGGGAGGAGGGTCTCTTCTGCCAGGGAATTATACTATTTTAAAAACCAGTATACATCATACCATAGCTGGTACATCATACCATAGCTGGGAATACATACATGAGTATACATCATCATACCATAGCTGGGAATCGAACCCAGATCTCACTGTGTGGTGGACACGTCACCCTAAGCACTGTACCACTACAGAAGTAAGTGAAGCTAGCCTAAAATGTAACATTTATGCTCAATGCAATAGAAGCATTAGGTTGCTTAAAGGAGAACTGTAGTGAGAGGTATATGGAGGCTGCCATATTGATTTCCTTTTAAGCTATACCAGTTGCCTGGCAGCCCTGCTGATCTATTTGGCTGCAGTAGTGTGAATCACACCAGAAACAAGCATGCAGCTAATCTTGTCAGATCTTACAAAAATGTCAAACACCAGATCATACCATAGCTGGGAATCAAACCCAGATCTCACTGTGTGGTGGGCACGTCACCCTAAGCACTGTACCACTACAGAAGTAAGTGAAGCTAGCCTAAAATTTAACATTTATGCTCAATGCAATAGAACCATTAGGCTGCTTAAAGGAGAACTGTAGTGAGAGGTATATGGAGGCTGCCATATTGATTTCCTTTTAAGCTATACCAGTTGCCTGGCAGCCCTGCTGATCTATTTGGCTGCAGTAGTGTGAATCACACCAAAAAACAAGCATGCAGCTAATCTTGGCAGATCTTACAAAAATGTCAAACACCAGATCATACCATAGCTGGGAATCGAACCCAGATCTCACTGTGTGGTGGGCACGTCACCCTAAGCACTGTACCACTACAGAAGTAAGTGAAGTTAGCCTAAAATGTAACATTTATGCTCAATGCAATAGAACCATTAGGTTGCTTAAAGGAGAACTGTAGTGAGAGGTATATGAAGGCTGCCATATTGATTTCCTTTTAAGCTATACCAGTTGCCTGACAGCCCTGCTGATCTATTTGGCTGCAGTAGTGTGAATCACACCAGAAACAAGCATGCAGCTAATCTTGGCAGATCTTACAAAAATGTCAAACACCAGATCATACCATAGCTGGGAATCCAACCCAGATCTCACTGTGTGGTGGGCACGTCACCCTAAGCACTGTACCACTACAGAAGTAAGTGAAGCTGTCCTAAAATTTAACATTTATGCTCAATGCAATAGAACCATTAGGTTGCTTAAAGGAGAACTGTAGTGAGAGGTATATGGAGGCTGTCATATTGATTTCCTTTTAAGCTATACCAGTTGCCTGGCAGCCCTGCTGATCTATTTGGCTGCAGTAGTGTGAATCACACCAGAAACAAGTATGCAGCTAATCTTGTCAGATCTTACAAAAATGTCAAACACCAGATCATACCATAGCTGGGAATCAAACCCAGATCTCACTGTGTGGTGGGCACATCACCCTAAGCACTGTACCACTACAGAAGTAAGTGAAGCTAGCCTAAAATTTAACATTTATGCTCAATGCAATAGAACCATTAGGTTGCTTAACCTCCTTAGCGGTAACCCCGTGTGTGACACGGGGTAAGCCGCCGGAGGGTGCCGCTCAGGCCCTGCTGGGCCGATTTACATAATTTTTTTTTGCTGGACGCAGCTAGCACTTTGCCGCCGCCGCGCGCCCGATCGCCGCTATCCGGTGCGGCGCGCGCCTCCCCCCCCCAGACCCCTGCGCTGCCTGGCCAATCAGTGGCAGGCAGCGCCAAGGGGTGGATCGGGTCTCCCAATGACGTCCCAACATCGCTGACGTCGGTGACGTCATTCCGCCCCGTCGCCATGGCGACGGGGGAAGCCCTCCAGGAAATCCCGTTCTTTGAACGGGATTTCCTGATCGCCTATCGCCGGAGGCGATCGGCGGGGCTGGGGGGATGCCGCTGAGCAGCGGCTATCATGTAGCGAGCCCTCGGCTCGCTACATGATTTAAAAAAAAAAAAAAATTAAAAAAAACTGCTGCGCTGCCCCCTGGCGGTATTTTTCATACCGCCAAGGGGGTTAAAGGAGAACTGTAGTGAGAGGTATATGGAGGCTGCCATATTGATTTCCTTTTAAGCTATACCAGTTGCCTGGCAGCCCTGCTGATCTATTTGGCTGCAGTAGTGTGAATCACACCAGAAACAAGCATGCAGCTAATCTTGGCAGATCTTACAAAAATGTCAAACACCAGATCATACCATAGCTGGGAATCGAACCCAGATCTCACTGTGTGGTGGGCACATCACCCTAAGCACTGTACCACTACAGAAGTAAGTGAAGCTAGCCTAAAATGTAACATTTATGCTCAATGCAATAGAACCATTAGGTTGCTTAAAGGAGAACTGTAGTGAGAGGTATATGGAGGCTGCCATATTGATTTCCTTTTAAGCTATACCAGTTGCCTGACAGCCCTGCTGATCTATTTGGCTGCAGTAGTGTGAATCACACCAGAAACAAGCATGCAGCTAATCTTGGCAGATCTTACAAAAATGTCAAACACCAGATCATACCATAGCTGGGAATCAAACCCAGATCTCACTGTGTGGTGGGCACGTCACCCTAAGCACTGTACCACTACAGAAGTAAGTGAAGCTAGCCTAAAATTTAACATTTATGCTCAATGCAATAGAACCATTAGGTTGCTTAACCTCCTTAGCGGTAACCCCGTGTGTGACACGGGGTAAGCCGCCGGAGGGTGCCGCTCAGACCCTGCTGGGCCGATTTACATAATTTTTTTTTGCTGGACGCAGCTAGCACTTTGCTAGCTGCGCCAGCACCCCGATCACCGCCGCCGCGCGCCCGATCGCCGCTATCCGGTGCGGCGCGCGCCTCCCTCCCCCAGACCCCTGCGCTGCCTGGCCAATCAGTGGCAGGCAGCGCCAAGGGGTGGATCGGGTCTCCCAATGACGTCCCGACGGACGGGGGAAGCCCTCCAGGAAATCCCGTTCTTTGAACGGGATTTCCTGATCGCCTATCGCCGGAGGCGATCGGCGGGGCTGGGGGGATGCCGCTGAGCAGCGGCTATCATGTAGCGAGCCCTCGGCTCGCTACATGATTTAAAAAAAAAATTTTTTTTAAAAAAATGCTGCGCTGCCCCCTGGCGGTATTTTTCATACCGCCAAGGGGGTTAAAGGAGAACTGTAGTGAGAGGTATATGGAGGCTGCCATATTGATTTCCTTTTAAGCTATACCAGTTGCCTGGCAGCCCTGCTGATCTATTTGGCTGCAGTAGTGTGAATCACACCAGAAACAAGCATGCAGCTAATCTTGTCAGATCCTACAAAAATGTCAAACACCAGATCATACCATAGCTGGGAATAAAACCCAGATCTCACTGTGTGGTGGGCACGTCACCCTAAGCACTGTACCACTACAGAAGTAAGTGAAGCTAGCCTAAAATTTAACATTTATGCTGAATGCAATAGAACCATTAGGTTGCTTAAAGGAGAACTGTAGTGAGAGGTATATGGAGGCTGCCATATTGATTTCCTTTTAAGCTATACCAGTTGCCTGGCAGCCCTGCTGATCTATTTAGAAACAAGCATGCAGCTAATCTTGTCAGATCTTACAAAAATGTCAAACACCAGATCATACCATAGCTGGGAATCGAGCCCAGATCTCACTGTGTGGTGGGCACATCACCCTAAGCACTGTACCACTACAGAAGTAAGTGAAGCTAGCCTAAAATTTAACATTTATGCTCAATGCAATAGAACCATTAGGTTGCTTAAAGGAGAACTGTAGTGAGAGGTATATGGAGGCTGCCATATTGATTTCCTTTTAAGCTATACCAGTTGCCTGGCAGCCCTGCTGATCTTTCCCCAAGCTTCCATGGCAGCACTACGGGGTATTGCCCCGCCCCCAATACCCCACAGGACCAATTATGTATAAATGTCTGCCCTTCCCTATTACCTGTGTCTTTTTTTCCGGTCCTCACCTCATAAGGACGTGCAGGTTAGTTCCTGCGCAACTTTTTTCCTCATAACCTCCCTCCTGGCCGCATAAAATGTGGTCTATATCAAAGTACAGGTAGCCTTATCCTGTATGATGCCTCACAAACTCTAAATGAGTTTTTTTAGGCAAACCCCCGTTCTGCTGTCTCTGAGGGGGGTACTGGTATGCACCAGTTGGTATACAGAGTTGCCTTTAAAGCCATAAAATATGTGCAGGGCACGTACTGTTACCTTTTAATGGATCAGGCTAAAAGCTTGTTTTTGGGGCGGCATCCTCTCTCTCTATCTCTTGCTGCGGTATTGGGTCTCCTATTGGGGTTCCCGGGTTCCCTCTTCTGCCGCCAGACACCACGAGGCGGCTTCTCGGCGTGCGCTCCACCGCCGAGTGGATGCGCAGCATGACTCCGCCCCTTCGAGCCGAGCTGGAGCGCATGACGTCGGCCTGCTTCCGCCCGCTCGGGCCAGCTGATTGGGCAGAATGCGGGATGCGGAAGCAGGACCTCGGATGGCCCAGCGCCGCCCCCATTGCAGGCAACAGCCTTAAATAAGGCATAGCTATGGCGGGCAAGGTGTCTATTGCGGGCGGCGTGGAGAGTGTGGCAGGCGATAGTCCCTACTGCAGGTACTAACATAGGGGGACAGAGCGGGGGAGGGGCGGGAGTATTCGTTGCAACAAAGGAGCCTTCTGTTATACCTTACTCTCCCCTTTTCCAGCTATGGCTTCTGCAATGCGTTGGCCAGATATGGATGCCAGAAAGCCCCGGTCAGAGCAGCATCTAGAAGAGAGGTAAGGAGGGGGGTCAGGTAGGTTCCTCTCTAGAAGCTATTTTGAAAAAAAAAAAAAGGTAGGTGCTGCAGACATTTTCTATTTTTTTCTGCAGACACAGAAGGAAGCGCAGATCAAAATCGCGTTCCCCAAGAAGACGTTCCTCGAGAGACAGATCGCGGGAAAAATCGAGAAGAAGGAAATCAAAGCATCGTAGGGAAAGATCTAGATCCAGATCTCCACGACATCATACTTCACGTCCACACAAGGATAGCTGCTGGGGATGCGGTCAGGGGGCTGCTCCCGGGAAGACTGTCTGCATGAACTGTTTCCATGAGTTAGGAAGACAGGAAATGTCGGAGCCTGTGGATGTTTCAGAACTTATCCAAAAAGCAGTGCAGGAATCTATTAAAAATTGTGTGGCGGTTCTACCGCCGCAGCAGTGTCAGCCTTCAACTTCAGCTCAGAACCAGGTCATTTCCTTAGGGGCCAATACAGTAGAAGATGAGAACGAAATCGGATTCGATTTCGCCTTGGTAGAACCATTTATACGAGCAGTCAGGAATGCCATTGAATGGGAAGACTCAGAGGAGGAGCTGGAACAGAGTAAGAAGAAACCTAAGAAACAGTACTATAAGCATCTGAAAAAGGAGAATTCGACCTTTCCAGTGATGGAAGAGATCCAGGCGGTTATTACAGACGAATGGTCTAGACTGGATAAAAAATTACCTCTCACCAACAGATTTTCTAAGTTGTATCCGATTCCGGTAGAGAATGCAAAACCATTAGATACAGCTCCGCCAGTAGATGCTTCTGTCATACGTCTTGCCAATCACGTTACGCTACCGCAAGATGACGCCATTTCATTTAAGGACACACTGGAGAGGAAAGTAGATTTCGACTTAAAGAAAGTCTATACTATATCAGGTGGTTCCTGTAAGCCGGCAATAGCCTTGACGTCGGTGGGAAGAGCCATTCGCAGTTGGTCAGAGACGCTAGAGCAGGCCATTGAAGAAGATGACACAGAAACGATTACTTCTACCCTTTCTAATCTGAAAATTTCTGGAGATTTCGTGGGTGAGTCGGCCATTGATGTTCTCCGGGCCTCGGCAAGGTCAATGTTATATTCCGTGACAGCAAAGAGGGCTCTATGGCTGAAGGCGTGGGTGGCGGATCCGTCATCAAAATTATTGTGGTGCAAGATTCCGTATGACGGAAGATCCCTATTCGGAGAAAAGCTGGATTCGGCTATAAGCAAAGTTACGGGAGGCAAGTCTGGCCTATTACCTCAGGACAAACGACCAGGGAAGCAACCTTCTTTCAGTCAATCACAGACGCAATCATTTAAATATAAGAATGCTAGGTCTTACAAGCCGGGGAGGAACTATAAAAGAAACTGGTCGTCTGGGCAGTCAACCTTTAACAAGAACCAAAAGCAAAAATCAACTTCAGGGCCACAGTCAGGCAAAAAATCTTTTTGACAATTACAAAGTCCAACTTTGTCCTGTAGGCTCGAGACTACAAAACTTTGCACAGGTATGGGAGGACAATGTCCAGTCATCCTGGGTAAAGAAGACAATTGTTACAGGACACTCTTGGACATTCGTAAAACAACCTCCTCTCGCACGTTTTATTCGCACAAAGGTGCCAACTCGTCCAGAGAAAAGAAAGATATTAAAAGAATACCTGACAGGACTGATAGAGAAACAAGCAGTTGTGCCAGTACCTCTTCAGGAGCAAGGAACAGGATACTTTCCTGTAGCCTCCATGTCAGCACTAACAGTTGGGTTGATCCGCCCCTCAACCCCCATAGGACAGATTTTCTATATATGCTTCCCCTTTGACTCTGGCAACCATTCTTTTTTCTGTCCTCCCTCAGGACAGCATTTTTCTATATTTTATAGTCCCTGCAAAAGCCCCCCAGGTTTACCCTTTCCTGGGGGAAGACACTGTTTGGGATGCTAAAAGCTCCCTATGAGTGTGCCCGGCCATTTACTTCCCCGTGGTCGTGGTTTCTGCAATCTAAATCAGCTCACAATGTGGCTGTGTTGCAGTGCGCAGTAGTGGGTGTCTGTAGCGGCTTACTGTTGTTCCTGCCCGGAAGGAGTCTCCTCGAGAGTCCGGCGGCGGCGTGGTTTCAAAACGCCGACATCTCCACAGTTCGCCTCTGCTCTCTCTTCCTAGGGGCGCGCGCGCGCACAAGCGAGTTAGTTATTGTGGCTGAGTACAGGGCGCGCCATCTGCTGGTGGGCGGTGGTAATGCCCTGAAGATTGCTCGTCCACCATCTTTGTTGTGGGCGAGCACGCTCAGTACGCGTGCGCCGGCGGCAGGGAGGGGTCTGGGCTATTTAAACTCAGTAGGAGCCGGGTCTGATCGAGGATGGATGTCTTTCAAGACCCGGCTCCACTCTCCCTGTCAAACTACTGGAGTTTGTCTATCTTAGGTGTATAAGGTAGATAGAGGATACCAGTATCCTTTGTGGGTGTTTATATGTGTATATGGTTGCAGTAGTAATAGGTATGTGCGCATACCTGAGGTTATGTATGTATATGTATGTATGTATGTGTGTGTAGGTATTTATGTGCGTATATATATGTATGTGTATATATGTGGATATATGTGGATATATGTGGATATATGTATATATATATATATATATATATATATATATATATATATATATATATATATATATATATATATATATATATATATATATATATATATATATATATATATATATATATATATATGCATATATATATATGCATATATATATATATATATATATATATATATATATATATATATATATATATATATATATATATATATATATATATATATATATATATATATATATATATATATATATATATATATATATATATATATATATATATATATATATATATATATATATATATATATATATATATATATATATATATATATATGCATATGGATGTATATGTAAAAAAAAAAAAAAAACACTTTTTTCTTTTTTCTCTCGTTTCAGTCACCCACTACATTGATTTCACTATTTTAGTGAAATGGAGCGCAGTGAGAAGTCGCAGGGATATTATCAAAGGTATGAGGCCTAAAAAAAAAAAAAAAAAAAAAAAAAAAGGAGGGTAAAGTGTTGATACTTACCTTATTATTCTGAATATTTCAGAACTTCAAAAAAGAAGGACAAGAAGGATAAGGACAAGGACAAAGACAAGGTGTATTACAGAAAGTCTCCTGAAAGATCAAGGAGTAGAGATCGAAATTCAAAGAGAAGATCAAGGTCAAAATCTAGGAGAAGATCCAGATCCAGAGATCGTTCAAAATCTTACTACAGTTATCGTTCATATTCACCCGGAACATCTGCTCAAGAGAAGCGTGCTCCTTATGATGCAGGACCTTCAACACAAGATCGGCAACCGTCAAAACAATGTTGGGCCTGTGATAAGCCTGCATTGACCGACAAAAGACTTTGTCAAGATTGCTTCAAAGAGTCATCGAGGGAACGAGAACAGGAGTCCTCAGAGGCTTTAGAGCTAATTAGACAAGCAGTAAGAGAGGAAATGGAAAAAGAGAGGCAGAGTAGTACAGGGGAACTGTCACAAACACTGGTACAGGCAACGGATGAGGAGGAGGTACCAGCAGGTTTCGACTTTGCCATGATTCCAAGATTCATAGACGCGATCAAAGAAGCGATAGAGTGGGAGGAGAATGAGTGTGAGACCCCAACAGAAGATAAGCCTGGCAAGTATTACCCACATTTACAGAAGAAGGGCCCCACTTTTCCATTTATGTTGGAAATCAAAAGATTAATAAAGGATGAATGGGAATCTCCTGAAAAGAAACCGTCATTATTAAACAAATGGAGTAAACTATATCCGTTGTCCGAAAAGGAAGCTAGTTCCCTGATGTCAACCCCAGCAGTCAACGCCTCAATCTCAGACTTGGCTAAGCACGTAACATTGCCCATGGATGACTCTGTCTCCTTTAAAGACCCACTGGAAAGACGAATTGATGCAGATTTAAAAAAGATTTATATGAATGCAGGTGGCTCTTGTCGGTCTGGGGTTGCACTTACT
The DNA here is from genome assembly GCF_040937935.1 of Hyperolius riggenbachi. Taxonomy (NCBI): domain Eukaryota; kingdom Metazoa; phylum Chordata; class Amphibia; order Anura; family Hyperoliidae; genus Hyperolius; species Hyperolius riggenbachi. Next base: position 132,613,310 of record NC_090655.1, on the reverse strand, counting down.
TCATTAGCAAAAGCAATTAAGGTCTGGACACAAAATGTAGAAGAAGCTGTACGGTCGGGAGTGGAGAAAGAGCAGATCATTTCAGCTCTGCAAGACTTTAAGATTACGGCAGATTTTGTGGGTGAAGTCGGAATCGACTCAGTGAGGGCATCAGCAAGGGCAATGCTATTCTCCACTACGGCCAGAAGAGCGATGTGGTTGAGACCGTGGTCAGCCGATCTGGCGTCGAAACAAAATTGGGTTAAGATCCCATATGACGGGAAGTTGTTGTTCGGTCCAAAGATGGATGCAGCGATTGCAAAAAAGACGGGAGGCCGGTCAGGTATGATACCACAAGACAGAAAATTCAGAACCCAAAGATTCAGTCAGAAAGTACAACCACAAAATCGGTTCAGAGAGTCAAAATCCTATAGGCCAGGCAAACAGTACAGACGTAATTGGAAGAGTACTCAATCGAATTTGGCAAAAACGGTAAAATCATCAACTAACAGTCGGCAACAACAGGAGAAGTCTTTTTGAGGACACGTCCATCCATGCTCAAGTAGGTGCTCGCCTGAGAACATTCAGAGGGGTATGGATGGAAAAGATACAAGATCCCTGGACTTTAAACACCATAACTCTGGGACATCGTTGGATTTTCAAAAAAGCACCGAAACCACAATTCATAAGAACATTAATGCCAAAACTTCAAACGAAAAAGGATTGCATGTTTCAGTATCTAACATCGCTAATAACTCAGAACGCAATCGAAGAAGTACCGAAAGATCAAAGGGGAAAAGGCCTGTATTCAAGGGTTTTCCTAGTTCTCAAAAAGACGAAAGACTGGAGGCCAGTTATAGATCTCAGAAGTCTCAACCAATACATACAACCTCAAAGATTCAAAATGGAGTCCTTACAATCAATAATATCATTGGTACAGCCACAAGACTTCATGGTGTCCATAGACTTGAAGGACGCGTATCTGCACATCCCAATCCACGAACAATTCAAAAAGTACTTGAGGTTCCATTTTGCAGGTCTCCATTTTCAGTTCAGAGTACTGCCGTTCGGCCTGTCGACGTCTCCCAGAACATTTACAAAAGTTTTGCAAGCCTCAATAGCAATAATCAGACTTCAAGAAATACGAATCTTCTATTATCTCGACGATATCTTGCTGCTAGCCGATTCAGAGGTAAAACTAATCAAGCACAAAGAAATAGCCTTGGCCATACTACAGGAGATGGGTTGGCTGATAAATTGGCAAAAGAGCCAACTGGTACCCTCAAGACAAATGATCTTCTTGGGCGCAGAGTTCAACACAATCGAAAACAAGGTGTTTTTTACGCAAGAGAAAGCATTGTCACTGACCAGTCTGATAATGCGAGTAATGCCAATGAGATGCTTGGAAGCGAGACAATTTCTCAGACTTTTAGGTCTTATGGCTTCAACGATCTCGACAGTGAAATGGAGTCGTTGGCATATGAGATGTCTGCAATGGTACTTTCTGAATAGTTGGGACAAGAAACATCTGAACCAGCGGATAGCCTTGACGTTACAAGTGAAGGACAGCTTAATGTGGTGGTCCAAAGTGGAGAATCTCCGCCAGGGAAGAACGTTGATACCTCAAACTTGGATCAGCATAACGACAGATGCGAGTGCGTGGGGCTGGGGAGCCCATTGCTTGGATCTCTCCTTGCAACGCCAGTGGCCAGTGACACAGGGGAGATTGACATCGAATCTTATGGAACTCAGGGCAGTGAAGCTAGCCCTCCTAGAAATGGCTCCTATTTTGAAGGGTCAATCAGTGTTAGTACGCTCCGACAACAAGACCACAGTTGCCTTTATAAAGAAACAAAGGAGGAACCCACAGTGGGACCCTCTTGAAAGAAGTAGAACCCATTATGCTCTGGGCAGAGAACAACTTACGAGATCTGACAGCTGCCTATATACCAGGAGTAGACAATGTGATAGCCGACAAACTTTCCAGAGGAGCAGTGGACAACAACGAGTGGTCTCTATCACAGAAGGAATTCGAGAAAATAGTAAAGAAGTGGGGGAAACCGCGTGTAGATCTCTTCGCATCCAGTTACAATGCAAAAGTAAAGACGTTCTTCAGCAGGACTCCTTGCAAAGGAACTTCAGGTGTAGATGCCCTGGCTCAACGTTGGGGAACAGGCTTGCTGTATGCCTTTCCCCCAGTTCCATTAATTCTGAAATTCCTAATGAAGTTGAAGAGGGAGACAACAGTTGTAATTGCAATAATACCGAACTGGCCAAGGAGGATCTGGTATCCTCTACTCCTACAGCTGAACACCAGACCGCCACTGAAGTTGAAGATGTCCAAATTCCTGTTGACTCAACGAGAGAGGACACATCCAAACCCCAGCAGACTCCAATTAACAGCATGGAGGCTGAGAGGTCAAGGTTAAAAAATCTAGGCTATTCCGAGGATGTGGTAAAAACCCTCTTAAAAGCACGCAAAAAGACGACTAACACTACCTACTCTAGAGTGTGGGCTAGATTCCATGAGTTCGCTGTGAAGAATTCATTCAACCCATATGAGCCTCAAGTACAACAAGTTTTGTCTTTCCTTCAATCTGGCTTTGATCTAGGTTTAGGATATAACACAATAAGGTCACAAATCTCGGCAATCTCGGCAGTAACAGGATCAAGGTGGGCTAAGGATCCAATAATACAACAATTCCTTAGAGCCGTACTAAAATTAAAACCACCAAGAAAGAACCATTATCCGAAATGGGACCTTTCATTAGTGTTGGACTTTCTTGCTAAAGAACCCTTTGTACCACTAGAGCAATGCTCGTTGGTAAACCTCACACAAAAGGCGGTGTTCCTCACAGCAATAGCTTCTGCCTCCAGAGTGTCAGAGATACAGGCTATGGGGTATAAGGAACCTTTCTTAACCTTCTATTCAGATCGAATAGTATTGAGGCCTATACAGCGGTTCTTACCAAAGGTGGTTTCACCATTCCATATGAATGCAGAATGGACTTTTCCAGTTCTGAGACAGGAAGGTCAAGAGACTACTCCTCATCCGTTGTGTGTACCTACAGTGTTGGAATCGTATCTCAGAGCTACTGCAGGAATCAGGCAATCAGAACAATTATTTGTGATACCAACAGGTTGTTCAAAAGGGAAGCCAGCATCCTCTAGATCAATTGCCTCCTGGCTGTCCAAGTTGATTGTGAGAGCATACAAAGCTTCAGACAAGGTACCCCCTGCTGGTATAACAGCCCATACTACCAGGGGTATGTCCTCCTCATGGGCATGTCTAGCAGGTGTTTCGGCTGACGCTATCTGCAGATCTGCCAACTGGACTTCTAAAAATACTTTTATTAATAATTATAAAGTTGATTTAACAGCAGTTGCATCTGCTCAGTATGGCAATTCAGTTTTGAAAATGGCTTTTGCTGGAAAATAAAATATAATTTAAGCATCAATTGTGTCCCACCCTTATATTATCTGATAGTTAATACCCAACTGTTAGTGCTGACATGGAGGCTACAGGAATACAGGAAAATTGAATACTTACCTGACGGTAATTTTCCTTTCCTGTTGCCTCCATGGCAGCACAACAGACCCTCCCAGGTCCTTCGGGAGGAATATAGTTATGAGAATGGCTGCCAGAGTCAAAGGGGAAGCATATATAGAAAATCTGTCCTATGGGGGTTGAGGGGCGGATCAACCCAACTGTTAGTGCTGCCATGGAGGCAACAGGAAAGGAAAATTACCGTCAGGTAAGTATTCAATTTTCCTGTAATTCAACCCTGTTTTTTGTTCAGAAGAAAACAGGAGATTGGAGACCGGTTCTCAACCTCAAAAGCCTAAACTCATTTATCTTCCTAGAAAGGTTCAAAATGGAATCAATCAACACCATTATTTCCATAGTACGGCCCCAGGACTATTTACTTTCGATAGATCTAGAGGACGCGTACTTGCACGTTCCTATAAAACCCAGCTTCCAGAGGTATCTTCGCTTCGCTGTCCAGGAAACGCATTTCCAGTTTGTATGCCTCCCATTCGGCATTTGTACAGCACCCAGAACCTTTTCCAAAATACTAGTAGAAGTGATAGCGTTGCTCAGAAGGCAAGATATAAGAGTATTCCACTACTTGGACGATGTGTTACTGTTAGCGAATTCGAGAGAACAAACCATTGCTCACAGGAAGATTCTTATAGACACATTAATGGAATTCGGGTGGCTCATCAACTTTCAGAAAAGCCAGCTAGAACCGACGAAGGACCTTGTCTACCTAGGTGCAAGATTTCTAACAGACAGGAATATAGTTTGTGTCCCGGATCAGAAGATCCCAATTATAAAAGAAAGAGTGCTGAGAATTCTTCTCTCACATCGCCTCGAAGCACGGGTATGCATGGAAACCCTAGGGACAATGGCGGCAGCCATACCCATGGTGTCTTGGGCACAATGGCATCAGAGATTACTCCAACATGGATTCCTGATACAATGGAATGGCATAGATCTCCATCAACCGATTCTAATATCCCAACTGATGAAGAGGGACCTAACCTGGTGGCTCTCAGACACGAATCTCCTAAAGGGACTTCCACTGCTTTCAGATCGGCCGATAGAAATAGCAACAGACGCGAGCGCGTCAGGATGGGGCGCGATCTGCCAAGACCAGACAGCACAGGGCCAATGGCCTCGATACATGTCAAAGTGGCCAGCAAACAAACTAGAGCTACGAGCAGCCTACTGCGCTCTTTGTCATTTTCAACGGCTAGTGAAAGACAAAGCAGTGCTGATGAAACTGGACAACATTACGGCAGTCTCTTATATTCGCCACCAAGGGGGAACTCGGAGTTATTCACTATTGATGGAGGCCGAGAAAATCTTCAGGTTTGCTGTAGGCAATCTTCAATCTCTGACAGCTGTTCACACCCCGGGAGTCCTGAATACGGTCCCAGATTATCTAAGCCGACATCAAGTTTCCAACGGAGAGTGGTCTCTATCCCAGGAGGCGTTCAATATGATCTGTGCCCGATGGGGGATGCCAGAGATAGACCTAATGGCAACCAGATCCAACAGGAAATTGAAGAGATATTACAGCAGATTTCTGGACCCGGAAGCGGAGGAGGTGGATGCCTTAACGGCACCCTGGCACTTCCAGATGGGCTATGTCTTCCCTCCAATCCCGGTTATTCTCCGCCTACTGTTGAGACTAAGAATGGAACAAGTAACAATCTTAGCAGTACTACCAGATTGGCCAAGACGCCCTTGGTATCCTATAGCTCGACAGATGATGAAGGACAGCCCGTTTCCACTACCAGTCACCAAAGATCTGCTTTACCAGGGTCCGGTACACCATCCGAATCCGGCCTCCCTCAGACTAATGGCGTGGAAATTGAAAGGAGGAACCTAAGGAGCCTGGGGTGTGAAGATTCAGTGATCACGACACTGTTACAGTCTAGGAAGGCCACGACCAATGCGTCGTATGAGAGAATATGGAGGGTCTACCTGAGTTATGCCTCATCCAATAACTTTGATCCGTTACATCCGGAGGTTAGCCATATTCTGTCTTTTCTCCAGACAGCTCTTGACAAAAACCTTAGTTACCATTCAGTTAAGGTGCAGATTTCGGCCCTATCCGCCCTTACGTCGGTCAGATGGGCCTTGCACCCTCTTGTAAAGAGATTTACGTCCGCAGTAATGAAACTACGGCCGCCTGTTAAACCGGTATTTGCTCAGTGGGACCTTCCTCTGGTACTGAAGTTCTTATCGAACGATCCATTCCATCCTCTTGAACTCTGCTCCTTGGAGAATCTCACGCTAAAAACAGTATTTTTAGTTGCAATAACTTCGGCCAGAAGAGTCTCAGAAATTCAGGCCCTTAGTCACCAGGAGCCTCATCTAACTTTCCTCCCAGACAGAGTGGTGCTAAGACCGGTGCAAGGGTTCTTGCCGAAAGTTGTTTCATCATATCACCTTAACCAAGAGTGGTCTTTGCCAACATTTACCTTGCCTGACTCAGACAGCTTACACCCGCTGGATGTAGCATCTTCACTAAAGATGTATGTGAAAGCAACAGAACCCTTTAGAAGGTCTAATAGACTATTTGTGGTCCATTCTGGGTACAGAAAGGGTTTAGAGGCTTCATCACGGACAATTGCGGCCTGGTTGGTCCGCCTAATTCAAAAAGCCTATAGGGCATCAGCTCTTGAGCCACCTGGAGAAATAAGAGCTCATTCAACCAGATATATTGCTACCTCCTGGGCGGCACAGGCAAAGGTGGCTCCAGAGAAGGTGTGTCAGGCGGCTAATTGGTCGACCTTGAATACCTTTGTTAATCACTATAGAGTTGATACTTCTACTTATACTACTGTTGATTTCGGAAGAGCAGTAATATCTTCCGCATCCAATACAGTTATTGTGTGATTTGTATAATAAAGTTGCTAGTTTTTTGTGCACCTGCAATAGTCTCCCTCCCTTTTTATTTGGCTAGTTAAATCCCGTAGTGCTGCCATGGAAGCTTGGGGAAAGCAGAAAATTGTATACTTACCTATCGGTAATTTTCCTTTCCCCTTGCGTCCATGGCAGCATAGGGTACCCACCACATATTCGGTGAGGTCTAGCTAACAAGACACAGGTAATAGGGAAGGGCAGACATTTATACATAATTGGTCCTGTGGGGTATTGGGGGCGGGGCAATACCCCGTAGTGCTGCCATGGACGCAAGGGGAAAGGAAAATTACCGATAGGTAAGTATACAATTTTCTGCTATTTGGCTGCAGTAGTGTGAATCACACCAGAAACAAGCATGCAGCTAATCTTGTCAGATCTTACAAAAATGTCAAACACCAGATCATACCATAGCTGGGAATCAAACCCAGATCTCACTGTGTGGCGGGCACGTCACCCTAAGCACTGTACCACTACAGAAGTAAGTGAAGCTAGCCTAAAATTTAACATTTATGCTCAATGCAATAGAACCATTAGGTTGCTTAAAGGAGAACTGTAGTGAGAGGTATATGGAGGCTGCCATATTGATTTCCTTTTAAGCTATACCAGTTGCCTGGCAGCCCTGCTGATCTATTTGGCTGCAGTAGTGTGAATCACACCAGAAACAAGCATGCAGCTAATCTTGTCAGATCTTACAAAAATGTCAAACACCAGATCATACCATAGCTGGGAATCAAACCCAGATCTCACTGTGTGGTGGACACGTCACCCTAAGCACTGTACCACTACAAAAGTAAGTGAAGCTAGCCTAAAATTTAACATTTATGCTCAATGCAATAGAACCATTAGGTTGCTTAACCTCCTTAGCGGTAACCCCGTGTGTGACACAGGGTAAGCCGCCGGAGGGTGCCGCTTAGGCCCTGCTGGGCCGATTAACATAATTTTTTTTTGCTGGACGCAGCTAGCACTTTGCTAGCTGCGCCAGCACCCCGATCGCCGCCGCCGCGCGCCCGATCGCCGCTATCCGGTGCGGCGCGCCCCCCCCCCCCCCCAGACCCCTGCGCTGCCTGGCCAATCAGTGGCAGGCAGCACCAAGGGGTGGATCGGGTCTCCCAATGACGTCCCGACGTCGCTGACGTCATTCCGCCCCGTCGCCATGGCGACGGGGGAAGCCCTCCAGGAAATCCCGTTCTTTGAACGGGATTTCCTGATCGCCTATCGCCGGAGGCGATCGGCGGGGCTGGGGGGATGCCGCTGAGCAGCGGCTATCATGTAGCGAGCCCTCGGCTCGCTACATGATTTAAAAAAAAATTTTTTTTTTAAAAACTGCTGCGCTGCCCCCTGGCGGTATTTTTCATACCGCCAAGGGGGTTAAAGGAGAACTGTAGTGAGAGGTATATGGAGGCTGCCATATTGATTTCCTTTTAAGCTATACCAGTTGCCTGGCAGCCCTGCTGATCTATTTGGCTGCAGTAGTGTGAATCACACCAGAAACAAGCATGCAGCTAATTTTTCCTTTTAAAATAATACCAGTTGCCTGAATTGCCTGCTGATCCTGTGTCTCTAATACTTTTAGCCACAGCCCCTGAACAAGCATGCAGATCAGGTGCTCTGACTGAAGTCAGACTGGATTAGCTGCATGCTTGTTTCAGGGTGTGATTCAGCCACTATTGCAGTCACAAAGATCAGCTGGACTGCCAGGCAACTGGTATTGTTTACAGGAAACAGCCATATCACTCTCAGTTAAGGTTCCCTTTAAAGGAGAACTGTAGTGAAAGGTATATGGAGGCTACCATATTGATTTCCTTTTAAGCAATACCAGTTACCTGGCTATCCTGCAGATCCTCTGCCTCCAATACTTTTAGCCCTAGACCCTGAACAAGCATGCAGCAGATCTGGTGTTTGACATTTTTGTAAGATCTGACAAGATTAGCTGCATGCTTGTTTCTGGTGTGATTCACACTACTGCAGCCAAATAGATCAGCAGGGCTGCCAGGCAACTGGTATAGCGTAAAAGGAAATCAATATGGCAGCCTCCATATACCTCTCACTACAGTTCTCCTTTAAGCAACCTAATGGTTCTATTGCATTGAGCATAAATGTTACATTTTAGGCTAGCTTCACTTACTTCTGTAGTGGTACAGTGCTTAGGGTGACGTGTCCACCACACAGTGAGATCTGGGTTCGATTCTCAGCTATGGTATGATGTATACTCATGTATGTATTCCCAGCTATGGTATGATGTACCAGCTATGGTATGATGTATACTGGTTTTTAAAATAGTATAATTCCCTGGCAGAAGAGACCCTCCTCCCTCCAGTAGGAGGGAATAGGTAGAAGGGGAGGAGGGAGGACTTAAAATCTCCCTAGCAGAGTGTGTACCAGCTGTCCCATAATTAATTAGTGTAGGCAGACAACTGAGTCAAATGGTATAAAGGACCTAGCTTGAAGGGAGGGCGGGCGGGTTCTAACACTGAAAGCAGTGTGTTTGACAATAACATGTCTGCTGACAGTGAAATGGAGGCTAAAAATTTTGCTCAATACAGCATTATGGGGCGAATCGAACTTCCGCAAAAGTTCGCCTGATGCAGGCGAACGCGAACCCCCACAGTTCGCCTGGAACCGTTCACAGGCGAACCGTTCGGCCCAACTCTAATCTGGACATGCTAACGACAAAAGTCAAGACAGCTCAAGAAGAAACAAAAAGAAACTCCAGGCACTGTTCATGCAATTCCGATGAGGTGAAAGATATTGCGAACCCAGCAGATTTTTCAACTTGACTTACAATTGTAATTCTGGGATACCTGGAATAGGAGTCAAAGAGTCGGAGCAATTTTGGGGAACCTGGAATTAGAATTGGTGGTTTCATAAACGTGGGAATTGAACGATTTTTGTACCCACTCCATAGCCCTGCAAGGGCTGAGGGGTCGGAGTCGAGGAGTCAGAGTAATTTTGGGTACCTGGAGGTTTCATTCAGAGGTTTCATAAACCGAGAAGTCGAAGTTAGAGTAACAAAACACGGGGGCAGATGAGAAGCGAAGGCCCCAGCCTCTACCAGTACTCGGAACCCTCACTCCACATGCAACAACAAAAGGGGAGTCTGAATTAGAGTCAGAGCAATTTTGGGTATCTAAACTGAGGAGTCGGAGTTGGACGATTTTTGTACCGAATCCACAGCCCTGAGGGTTAGGTACAAATTTTGTGACGGAGAAATCAGTTAGACTTAGGCATCAGTAAAGGGAGGGCTCGTGTGAGAACAGGGTTATGTTAGGTGTTAGTAAAATATCCTATACAATAAAATGCAAGTGTCCCTGCGTCATCAACTGAATGGTTGTGTGTCCCTGGATTTTCTGTACTGAGCATGTGCGCAGCCAGGGCAGTTAGGACACAGGGCCAGTGTTGTGTCTGATTACGCTGCCTGTTGATTTGCGCTGCCCCGCATGCGCAGTAGGAGACTGTGCGGCCACATTTTCTATTGAATGATGCTGCTGGTGGTAAAATACTAAAAATCTCTGCTCCCACACCTCTTACACTCCCCAAATTTTCAGGGTAGGGAGGGAACCCCCAGAACGACCTCTATGCCAAATTGCAGCCCCTGAGACCCGCTGGTTCCCGAGATAGGTTTCTGTAATCCATCTCCTGAACCAGCGGGTCTCGGGGGCTGCAATTTGGTATAGAGGTAGTTCGGGGGGTCCCCTCCCTACCCTGAAAATGTGGGGAGTGTAAGAGGTGTGGGAGTGGAGATTCTTAGTATTTTACCTCCAGCAGCATCATTAACTTCACACTGAGCATGCGTGCTACTCAGTGTGGAAGGAAGCTTCCGGACAGCACAATCAGACATTACACTGGATCTGACAGTTTGGTTCACAGAGGTTCTCATTGCATTGTTGGAAATAACAGCTTTTTCCAACTACCAAGCAAGCAGCTTCCTGTGTGCATATACTTCAGACAGTGGTGGGGAACGAGCAAGTGGGATGCGTATGTGCGCGCATTGCGGGGGGTAGCGGCTGTGACCTAGCGCCCATTTTTTAACAGGCGGGCCTTTTTACTAGTTACCAATATTTTACTACCGGACTTAAATAATGGAATATTAGTAATTTTACCGATATTCCACAAGTGGCTTTTTTTGGTGCTTAAATTACCATGGTGCCCTTTTTGAACGGGCGAATGGGTAAGCTAATGCAGAACTTGCTCTACGGTCTTTATGACTTTATCAGGGCCACTACAACATTGCATGCTGTTTAAGAGGATAAGGAATGATACGAATGACTCTGTAAAGTCTTCTAGAAGATATATATATATAGATATATATATATATATATATATATATATATATATATATAGAGATATATATATATATATATATATATATATATATATATATATATATATATATATATATATATATATATATATATATATATTTATACATATATATATATTTATACAACTATGCCAAACAGTTACACACAGGAAATTCAGCTGACAGTTGGGTAATAATCCCATCATTAAACGGTTGACATCAGATCATGCTCTTTGTGGGGTGCCTTTGACAAGGTACTGCACTTTGAGGATACACTGTTTGACATGTATTTTTTGAACAATTTCTTTTTTAGTGAAAAAGGCAGATGTAAACATATGATGCAGCCACCGAAAGAATACTCATCGGACCAGTCCATATCATACACTCTTTGCTTTGCTGAAGAAAGAACTTTGAGAAAACCAACCTGGTCATTTCTTCCCCCAGACATTGGTTGCTATGGTTGTATTTCGCCACATATAATGTACAACTGTACAAAGTCATCAAAGACATTTCTCGCACACTGCAATTTCTCTCCAAATATAGTCAGCCTTTTGTTAATCACATTAAATGAAAATGTGCCGCTGGATTAGGTTTTAAATAGTGGAGAGAAGACTGTAAAGTGTTACAATCTTTCAAAGTATACTCCTTTATTTAGGAAAGAATAATGTTAGCGAGTAACTACTGTTAGCTGAGATACCTCAAACAGAACATTTTTACAGCTGATACCACTTAATAATAAATTGCTGATAAGGAACCTGAAGTGAGAGGGCTATGGAGGCGGATGAGGTTATTTCCTTTTAAACAATGCAAGTTGCCTGGCTATCCCTCTGATCCTGGGTCTCTAATAGTTTTAGCCATGCAGATCATGTGCTCTGTCTCAAAGCTGACTGGGTGAACCTCATTCTTGTTTCAGGGTCTTGAATCAGACACTTTTGATACCAGAAGATCAACACAACTGGCAGGCAACTGGTATTGCTTAAAAGGAAATAAATATGGCAGCCTCCATATCCCTCTTACTTCAGGTTCCTCACAAGTTTCAAATGCTACTTATGGCCCATACTCACGGGCTAAAAATGTCGCCCGTGAGTATGGGCCGTTGCACGGGCGTGCACCCCGAACTGTCGCCCGTCGCTGCTGTCGCCAGGTGATTGATGCGGTCAATCGCCTGGCGACAGTTGCCGCCGCATCTCCGCCGCAACTGTCGCTAGTCCGCGTGAGTATGCGGACTAGCGACAGCAACACCCAGGGAATACCTTCAACTTCCGGCGGGGGAAGGAACAGCAGCGACAGCTTCCGCCGCATTAGTTGCCAGGTCCCTCCGCCGTGTGTATGCGGAGGGACCTGGCGAGGAGCTGTCGCCGGCCTGTCGCGCACACGCTCACGTGTGCTGGCGACAGGCCACTTTCGTAGCCCGTGAGTATGGGCCATTATACTACCCAAACACTGTGTATGGACAAACAGCATGCTGCCTGACCACAGCACAGCGATAGACACATTTGGAAGACATAAGGTAAAGAAATTGATCAATTTATATAGCAATGACATCTTATGCAAAACTTTACTGAGTTCACAGTCATGCCCCTCAAGAGGAACCAATGTGGGAGAAACAGGACAAAAAATGCACACAAGAATGACCCATCGCCGCAATACAATTAGTGAGGGTAAAATGGACACAACTGTCCTCTTTGTGATTACTATTAACCTGCATACAGTGTTTTACTTCAGCTAACATCTGGAAATATGCCTGAAGAAGGGGACTAGATCCCTGAAAGCTTGCACAATTAACTTTATCAGTTAGCAATTAAAAAGTATTACTTTTACAGAACTGTTTTTTCTACCTACATAATTCACGTTTCAGAAACTCTTTTGCTACTTCAACCATGTCACTACCAGTCCCTTGCTCACAATCTAATCCCTACCATAGTCATATGCTCTACTATAGCCTAAGGACTCTTTTACACTATACACCGAAAACCCGCTGCATTTTAACTTTCCATAGGAGTGCATTGTGAAAAAACTTTCAGTTAAAGGGAACCTAAACTGAGAAGGATAGGGATTTTTTCTTTTAAAATAATACCAGTTGCCTTACTCTCCTGCTGATCCTGTGTCTCTAATGCTTTCAGCCACAGCCCCTGAACATGCATGCACATCAGGTGCTCTGACTGAAGTCAGACTGGATTAGCTGCATGCTTGTTTCAGGTCTGTGATTCAACCACTACTGCAGCCAAAGAGATCAGCAGGACTGCCAGGCAACTGCTATTGTTTTAGGCTAATTTCACACCAGGACGTTGCGTTAGAGGGGGCGTTAAGGTCGCATAACGTCCCCCTAACGGAACGCCTGGTGGTGCTGGATCTGGACGTCAGAGTGAGCCGCGTTGTGCAGCTCACTCTGGCGTCAGTGATGCCGTGATGCGCACTCTTGTGCGCATGCGGCATCACGTGGTCCCGCCGGCCAATCGCCGCACAGAGCGGCCGCTCCAGGAAGTAAACACTGCATGTCACAACGTGCAGTGCATATTAATTAGCCATGTGCCTGGCCGCTCTCCGCTCCTCCACAAGATTACTGAGCATGTGCAAGCAGTCTAAAGTACTGCATGCAGTACGTTGTCTTGTGACGCAGCGTTACACTGTAACGCAACGTGGGCACTGTGAACAGCCCCATTGATTTTTCATTACTGTGCGGTAGGCTGCGTTACAGGCTGCTCTAACATGCGCCTGTAACGTCCCACTGTGAAACCAGCCTAAAAGGAAACATCCATATCCCTCTCGGTTTAGGTTCCCTTTAAAATGCGTATAATGTGAACTGAGCCATAGGAAAATATGGACATTACCTTGTACGTTAGTTGTCCTCTCAGTTATTACTGAAAGAAACTGATAATATGATAAATTAGGCCAATTTTGAGGGAAGCCAATTAAATTACCAGTAAACGCACACACACACAATGCGAATATACAAACTCCATGCAGATAGTTGTCTGGATGAGTAATAGCCACTTTGTCCCTGTGCCACATAGCATAAAGAGAAATATACTCAAACTTGGTAATGGTTTTATAGGTGTTTTAAAAATTAAAAAAACAACAACATTTTCTAATAAAATGGCCAGGATGTGTCCTAAATTGGCAATAGAAACTTTTTGATATGAGCAAAACTGCATAATCTTATTTTCTTACATAAAGTAAACCTATGAGTTTTTAAAAAAATTGGATACTTACCTCGGGTGAGAGAAGCCTCTGGATCCACCAGAGTCTTCCTGCATTCTCCTAGACCAGGCCATTCCAGTGCTGAGACTCTGAAGCTTGTGGGCATGCAACCGCATTGTGCCTGTGGAGGAGCACAGACACACTTGGGCTTTGGTGGATAAAGCCAAGCTTGATCAGGTCCATGCTACTGCGCCTGGGGAAGGCCGCTCGGGTCCGTACTACTGCGCGAGACACCAACAAGTGCTTTGGGGGATCGCAGCACTGGAACAGCCCGGTGGAGGTGGCCAGGGGAAAACTCTGGCTTATCCCGCTACTGAGTTGACTATCCCTTGTGGACACTTTTTTCTTACAGATACACTTTAAGTATAAATATGCAAGCTTGCATCCTATGACTATGCATATGTTATGATGATTTCAGCATACATCTCCATTCCTGCATTCTCTTTGGGAGGTGAGGTGGTAATCCCCATTAACAACAAAACTTTTCAATCCATAAACTGGTGGTGTCTTCTTCAATACATATATCATGCAAACATGAAGATTTGCAAATTGGGCAGGATCAGGTGACAGTAATCTAAAGTCTATTTTACAAAGTTATCTGTAGTTCAAAAGCCATATGATAGATATGCCATTTAAAGTGTTAGGTCAAAGTCCTGGGTGGCACATGCTAAAACCAAAGAAGGGGAGTTTATTATGTAAAGCCCTGGTTTCCATAGCACATGATTATGTAGGGGACGTTGCTGTTGTTGCTATTGCTAAATGGCTTTTCCTATCCCCACAAACATTGCTGTTCTGAGTAGCAGCAGGTTTTAGTCCCAAAAATAACTTCAAAAGGAGTCACAGACAAGAGGTCACCATTCCTATCATTTTTTACTTAACATACTGTACAAAGGTGAAAAGGCAGAGTAGTTACATCTCTATTTAAGTAACATTTAAGTGAGTGCGCAAGAAATAGTCTTGAAACACAGATGAAGTGTCACAGCACCCCTGATACTGCAGAGAGGGGCACTTGTCTTACATGTGACTGTCCCAGATGTCCTGTATGCTGTTCAAAACCACATCGCTACAGATAGTGGTACATTTTAATTAAACTTCTCTGACATCTGGGTATCACAGAGTAGATGTCAGAAGCACACTTGGAACATCTATGAACCCAGTGACCTCTTTATTTCCTGACATTGTACTTTAAAGACCTGATACACACTCCCATTGTGTTGATTTTTTTTGCTACCTTGCTAATACTCAAGTATTGGTTACATGGTTTTTGTGTATTTTTTTTCACTGCACAGAAAAACACATTTAAATTGAGAGCTCATGTTAGGCTGGGGTCACACTTGTCAAAATCGCTGGCATTTTCCTGCACTGCGGAAATGCACAGGAAAATGTAGAATCGCAGTGCAGTGGGAGCAATGCTCTTTCTCCCTCTGCGGGGACAAAATACCGGCACTGTTTCTCACACAACGTGTGCTATTCCCTACTATTGCAGACACTTAACTGGATCCTAGAGAGGTATCCCTGTCCTCCTCAGCAAGACTGATCCAGCGATCAGACCCCCAAAGTGTGGCCACACTGTGTTGGTGCACAAGCATGGACTTGCTCGGGCTCAGGCAGAAAAAGCCAAGCCTGATTGGCTCAGAGCTGTGCGCGGCTTACACTTGCGCAGTAGCATGGGCCCTATTGGGCTCAGCTTTTTCTTCCAGAGCACAAATGGGTCTGTACTGCAGCGCATGCGCGAGCTGTCGCTAAGCTCTTTTTAGTGGGTCCTAGTGATGGAAAGGGCTTGCAGAGGAGGAAGGAGGACAGGGGAAGCCTTCGCTATACCGAGGTGAGCACCACGTAGGGGCACTTTTTTTTGCTTCAGGTACACTTTAAGTTATTTTCAGATTGCTTGTTGTGACTGCACCTCTCCATATGAATGTGACCACAGGTTGGAAGAACATTTTGTGGGGTCACGCAACAAGACGTAATACTCACAAAAATAAACGTGCTACTTATATTTAAAAATAGGTTAGTTCTACCCTTATAACATCTGTGTCACTAGAGAAAGGGTGGTCATCCACTAGCAAACTGTAAGTTCCAGCATAGTCTGTAAGGAAGTTGGGATGTATAGTTTCTTGACCGCAAAAGTATGGATCATTCTCCAGCTTCAGACAAAGCAGGTACTCTAGTTCCTATCCCATATGGTAATTAACGTAGTATTAACAGCTGACTGTGCCAAACACGCCTATGCTCCAGAATAGCTGGAAACAGGAAAAAACAATATCTAATGCTTGGTACACATGATGCAATTTTCCTGTCAGATTGATGGGAAATTTCCCATCAATTGATAATTTCCAACATGTCTGATCTACTTCCGATCAAGAGAGGGATCGATTTGGAGATCAGTACTGCACAAAATCGATCCCTTTCTCGATCAGAAGCAGATTAGACATGTTGGAAATTATTGAATGACGCAAAATGTAAAGTTTATCTGACGGAAAAATTGCATGGTGTGTACCAGGTATAGAAGTCTGCTGCTTATGATGTCATGAGATATATGCACTCTATAGTAACAGGTTATTTACTTGTCAAGCATTTAAACAACACAAATAAACCATTTCTGACAAGTAACTACTAAGACCCGTTTCACAGCAGCCGCTGCCATCTCACATCACTATGGTTACCATGTCAGCATTCATCACAGTCACAGCTACTCTCAAGGAAAATAAAACTTTTTAGGTGATTCACCTCAGGCTTGTGTGCTACTGTAACTGATGTAATTATAGCTGAAATTGAGAATGAAAAAAGTACCATAAAAATGAATCAGCTTCAATGCAAGTGAATCAGAAAACAGTGAGTTTCCTAGTAGTGTAGTGTGCAGATATCTGTGATTCCCATTCAATGTTTGAGGAGAGCAGAAAGGTGTAACAAGTAAATATGTACAGACCTCTTCCAGCAGTTGGTCAACTCTTCCCAAAATAGCAGTCTCCATTTGGTCTGCAGAGACCAGGGCAGATAGTTGAGTGTATCTCAGCTTCTCTAAATCAGAGACCCTGGAGTGCAGGTCAGACGTCCTACATAATACCAGGAGACTGAGAAGCAGTGAAAACACTGATACCAGCGCAAACCCACAACCTAAGAGTGCAGGGAACCTGCTGCACCACATCCGAAAGTCATCTGTCCTGCAGGGCACGTTCTTACAACTTCTACCAATGACACCACTGTGACTAGCAGCACCTTTCCAAACTTCCTTCCCCTCCATGATGTCAAGAGGAACAATAAATAAATAAATAGAATAAATAATCCAAACTCTTAATCCAAGGAGCAAAATCCAGATTTCAGGCTGATGGTTGAGATACCCAGGTAGCCTCAATAGCAGCTGTTCAGTAGATGCCAAAGCAGGTTACAGGAATGGGAGACAATAAATAGCTTCCTTCAGTTTATAGAGATCCCACGTCATTAGGCATAAAATAGAAAAAAAGAACAACAACAAATAGTTTTGGAAAGTTTTGTCCTGTTTGGTTTGTAGCTTCCTCCCTTTTCTTTGTGGACTTCACTGACTTGTAAGAGTTGTAAAGGAGTCACACATAAAAGTCCCCATTAGGAAGGTGTAATTCTCAACTGGCTGGGAGCTGTGCTGTGGCTGATCCTCTCTCCTGTGTAACATGACACACACTGCTCTCTCCTTCTGAACTGCAGGGATCAGATGAGCCAGCTGGATCACCCCCCTTCGTGTAACCTCCTCCACTCCTCCTTGCACACTCTCAACTGATTTATTTATTTATGCAAAGTGCCTGGGAGGGGATCCGAACATGGGACATCCTATCCCACCACCCCTCTAAATCGCCAGAGCACCTCTCATCAGTTTCCCTCCAGCTTTGAAGTGATACCCTGTGTAGATATATATAGGAGTGAGCAGGAAGAGTTTGTAAATCCAGGACTCTTTCTAATTCCTGTCTGAAAGTTACATTGAATCACATCGAAAGTCACAAATGAAACAAAAACAAGTCACTTAAAAATGTCTTAACTGTCTTTAATGATGATATTATTAAGATGAAGTTTAATTTTAATTTGTTGCACACAGACATTTATTTTAATTTTGTTGCATACAGACATTTAACTTGTTGAAAGTTATCTGCTACTTGTTAACAGATTTTAACAA